>NC_139642.1:52595040-52620040 GCF_964638095.1 Poromitra crassiceps | reverse complement strand
ACTGTGCAGGATGCCAATCGGCTCTTTCTTAAGAGGCACCACTTTGTCTGACCATCCCTCCTGCACTGTCTCCATGACAACGCGTGCTTTCTTGAAACTACGCTCTGGTGTTCCAGAAGTCAAAAAGTGCATCAATGATTTCTAGTTTCTGCAGCACGAACCGAGCAGGATCAAAGGGATGGTATTTGTGCCATTTTTGCATTCTGCCTCCAGCCTGCATCTTACTATTTACTAGAAGCTGGCAGAGCAGATTATTATAGCCTTCGACAGTGACATCACATTCCAGTATGACATCATAGAAGAAATCACTAACCTTCATCAATGATGACATCGTTATCAATTACGACATCATCACGGTGGCATCATTAAAAACCTTCAACAGTGACATTATGAAATCATCAATGAAGACATTATCATCAATTATGACATCGTCACTGTTGACATCATTGGTGACCTCATCATCAGCGGTGACATCATCTAACAAGTTGAGGAAACTGTTTTGCTGTTTTTGCAGAGAAATCACGGGCATTTTGAAAAATTGCAAGCCCCCGCAAATATTGCGGAGATTGGTTGAATTTGCATTAATTGATGCAATCACAAAATCACAATTTCCTGGAGGGACTGGTTATACGGTTTGAGTGATAGGGTTAAATAACACAAATGTTAAATGTGACTCACAGTTGAAATGGAGACCTTGGAAAGAAACCCTGGGGATCGAACACGGCCATCAGCTCTGAAAGGTGTTTGCGCCCTCCATCCACCCCGGCCACAGCACCCTTACTGGCCACCACATTCTTTCAATAGCAGACTCTATGAGGTGTATTTCGTTGATATACACGTATCTACAAAGTAATGTTGATATGCAACATATTTTGGTTGACAACTGTTGACATTCAACGTATCCGTGGTTTGCAGAATCGTACAGTCCTGATATTTTATTCAGGCAGGGACACACACACACACACACACACACACACACACACACACACACACACACACACACACACGGGAATCATAGGTATCAATTATTCAATAAAGTGGACTGCTACAAAGGAAAGATGCAAAGGACATCAGATCAATATATATCTCTCTCTCTCCCTCCATCCATGATGCATACACCAAAAACATCAACAAACAACATACCCGCACGGTTCTTATCCTCCCTCCTACTCACAAACGCACAAACCCCCACTTCAAACTTCATACCCACATTCACCATCCCCCCACAATCACACACACACACACACACACACACACACACACACACACACACACACACACACACACACACACAGACACAGACACACACACACACACACACACGGACATAAATACACACAAGCGATGCACGATGCACAATGCCATTGGCAGTGGCACGTCACTGGTATCGGCTGATCAAGGCTTTAAAATTAAATATTGTCCACCAGCCAAAACAAACATTGCCGTCGATATGACAGGTCGATAAAACAACGCTTTAATTATGTCCAAATGCCCCATGCTTGTTGCTAAGTTGAAGTAGTTTTCTTATTTTGCTCAGTGAATGTGTACATTTTGAAAACCTTTGTATTTATGTCTGTATCTGCCAGTGGGCCGTCACGATAAGAGGAGGCATAATAATGTGTTCATTCCACTACAGGAGAGACATGATGTTCTCTTTTGTGTGTGTGCATATATCAGCATCAGCAATCGGTCAAAACCGTTGTACTCATACTCATACAGTTGGACTGTAATGTTTTCCTTTCATTCAGTAAGTTTGAAAAAATATACTGAGAAGGCAAATAACCCGAAATATAACTTAATAACACTTGATTCCTTCTATCTTGTGTAGTATCAGCAACTCCCTGCCCCAGCTGGAGAGTTCTCTCACTCTCACACACACACACACACACACACACACACACACACACACACACACACACACACACACACACACACACACACACACACACACCCCTCTGACATGCAGCAGCTGCTGAACACGCTCTTCCTTCTCCTCAGTCTTTGGGCAGCAACATCTCGGCTCTACCCCCTCTCTTACCTCGGCTCCCCCGCAGATCCTTTACTCGCCGGGGTGAACATCTCGCAGGCAGCGGACAGTGCAGCATATAGACCAGCTGGGAGAGCAGGAGAGCTGGAGGAGAGCTGGAGTGGATCTGAGTGTGAGAGAGAGAGAGAGAGAGAGAGAGAGAGAGAGAGAGAGAGAGAGAGAGAGAGAGCGAGAAGAGGAGGGCATATAGGGGGAGGGTAGAGAGATACAGCTCAGGGTAACGGAGAATTATGAGATGAGAGAGAAGCGAGATTTGTGTGTGTGTGTGTGTGTGTGTGTGTGTGTGTGTGTGTAAGAATGCAAGGAGGCGGTGTTGCCATGGAGAAGGCTCCGCCTAAACTCCTTTAAAGCCTTTTAAGAGAGGGAAGGGGAGAAGGAGAGGAGAATGTAGGGATGCACAATATATCGGCAATCATATCGGTATGGGCCGATGTTAGCAATTTTTTTATATATCAGTAATATACGTTACTCCCGGTAACGTGTGTGTGTGGCTGCTGGCCGTGGGGGATTTCCCCCATGCAGACCTATGACCATGCATCTGACGAGACACCACCTGAATGTATCGGTATCAGCCAAATGTTTCATATTGAGAGAAAACAATGTGGTGAATCTATGATTTATGGGCTTTTCCAAATGTTTTGGAAATAAAGAAAGACATTACCTTTTCAAATTCAGTGTTTACATGTGTTTTTCAGTATGCACAAAATCTGATTCTCATAGAAATGTGTTTTTATACAGATCATATTGACATTGGTAAATATCGGTTATCAACCAAAACAGCAAAGTTAATATCGATTCTCGATATCGGCCAAGATTTTCATATCAGTCCATCCCAAGAAAAATGACAGTGAAACAAGAGGGAAGAGAGAGTCGGGCTGAGGGGGTGGAATATAATGCAGGATATTAGCAGGAGGGAGGGAGGGAGAGAGAGAGAGAGAGAGAGAGAGAGGAGAGGGGGGGGGGGGGAGAGAGAGAGAGAGAGAGGAGAGGGGGGGGGGAGATAGAGAGAGAGAGAGGAGGGGAGAGGGAGAGAGAGGGAGGGAGAAAGAGAGGGAGGGAGAGAGAAAGAGAGACGAGAGGGAGGGGGAAAGAGGGAGGGAGAGAGAAAGGGATGGAGAGAGAGAGGGGGGGAGAGAGAGCTCAGTAAAGGATCAGAGGAGATAGGCAGCGCTGGAGAGGAAATGAACAGGGAGACAGACAATATGAAAGAGAGGGAGGCAGTGGGGGTGGTGGGGGTCAGGGCAGGCTTTTTCCTGCATAGAGAATTCGGACAATACTTTGAACCGAGAGCGCGGGTGGTGGGGGTTTAGAGGGTGTTCTGCTCCTTTCTTTTCCATTTTATTTTATTTTCATTTTGTGGTCAACAAAAAAAACGACATCTTTCATCACATGTTCTGAAGGGTAATAGGTGGGTGGCATGAGTGGGCGGGTGGGTATCAATAATGTCATGTGCACGGTGTCAATAAAAACATTATCACAAAAAACAGCCTTCTGAGTAGCTTTGCATAATCAAATCTGTGCACAATCAACAGAAAGCGTCTATTTTCATTCCAACTAATAAAAATCATATCGCCCGCCTATCGGTAAAGGCTGAAATATACTTCTGCGTCCGCCACAACTTGGAGCCTTGCCGGCGGCAGCTGGTCCTGTACACTCGAACGTCAGCTTGACGAGGGGTCTGAACAGACATCCTTCTGCACAGTGAAGCTCAGACATCCAACTGAGGAAACAAGAAGAAAAAGCAGATTTTTGACTTTAGGGGGTCGTTAACTTTATCTGCAAGCAGTTCAACAAGCCATCAACGGATTGCAAAGCTGATGGGCTTACTTGAAAGAGCACGACTCCGACTGGTTAACAGGCAAAACCTTTGGTCGCTCACACTGGTGTTTTGAGCCCGGTTGTATATTAACATACACGTGTTGTTTCTGCACTCTGTAATGGGTCATCGGTAGATTAACGTTAGTCCCGCCGCCTACATCGACCAGCCAATCAGGCATCTCGGCCAGTACCTGTCCGAAATACGTGCCAGTGGATGAGCTTACGTCCAGCTCCATATGAATCACTGCAAATTCGATTCATAGGGGTTACTTGTAGCCCGACACCTGGCCTAAAAACAGGTTGGATGTTGTGCACACAACGATATTGGATTTTGAGAATTGCCAAGTCCCTTGATAATTCCTATGCTTGAGCCCATGTTCACATATGGTTTCCCTGCTAGCCTCCCATGCCGAGGTGATATAGCCTAATGGTCATACGCGTTGACAGCCGTAAATATGAATCATACATGAGCCAGACCCTAACACTATATGGAGTCTTTTTTCTTTTGTTATTTGTGTTGTATTGATTGTCCTAAGTAAGTACCTCCCCCCTACACAGGTGGGGATGATCTATCATTTGTGCAATTCATATAAAAGAGGCTGATATACCATCATGTTTGTATGATGCTCTGATGAAGGCACTATGCCAAAACGCCTTATCCAAAAATAAAATAAAAATGTGAACGTGAGCAAAAGTCTTGCAGTATACTTTTCCAGAGTGCTGCTATTTCCACTGGCTGTTTTGTTTTAAAGTAGACTGTTAGCTGAGCCCCCACAGCCAAGGAGCCAACCTGAGAAGCACACCTGCAGCCATCACATCAATCTCTCCCTCTCTGTGTCTCTTGCTCTCTCACACACATACAAACAAACACAAACACACACACACAAACACACAAACACACACACACACACACACACTATTTGATTGATGTGAGCATCGCATGTAGGCTACGTGCTGCGAGCAGTTCAGAGAGCACGGTGTTCTGTCCATGGCCTCTGAACAGAGAGGTAAACGTCAGCCACTCTAAACTATTTCACATTGATCCAGTCCCCTGCCCCCTGGCCATAATCACATGCAGGACACACGGCTGTAATACCAACAGGGGAAGGGGGGTGGGGGTGGGGGGGGGGGGGGGGGGGAGCGAGAGAGAGAGAGAGGGTCAGGGGGAAGAGAGAGGGGGGCAGAGGAGGAGAGACCAGGTTTAATTAAATATTTTCCTCCTAATGGATGGACACTATAGACAATATCCTACAGGTACACACACACACACACACACACACACACACACACACACACACACACACACACACACACACACACAGAGAGCACCCTCCTTTCATTTATGAGTTTGTTTAAGCGTGTGTCTTCTTCTTTACCTCTAATCTCCGGGCAGTTTAACGCTCGGCGAGCCTTTTGTCAGTTCTAATTGGTCCTGCTGGTTGGGGTTGCCTTGGAAACCAGTTTGGAAAGTGGTGGTTGGAGGTGTGCCAAAGGTGCAGATGAGATTGGCTTTAACGAGCTACTGTAGGCAACACCATACTGTAGAGGCAAAATAATGACAACATAGAGGCGATTACACTTCGTTTGATTCCAGGATCAAGAACAAGCAATCTTGATGAATATTAGTGTAAGATCCAGCTCTAATTAACTGCGTGAATTAGTATTTGGATTCAGTGAATCAACAGGCTACGGCAGGTCACATGTTGAACATGGAGCGCAAATCTTCACTTTGAGAATGGCCAAAATGCAAGTGGTCCAAAATGAAGTCGACTGTCAAGAGGAGGAGGATTTAGACGACATCATCTCTGGCAGAAAAGCCTGAGTTGACGGCTAATTTGCTACAGTGAGTGTGAGCACATAACAGGTCCCACACAGAACTAAATGTGTCCCCTGAGCTGTGGATAACAAGCCCCTGTCTGTCTCAGAGCCCCTGTCTGTCTCAGAGGCCCTGTTAGGGCAGGCACACACTAATGGCTCTTGCCTGGTGAGAAGTTTAATTGGAGAATGTTGACGAGACCCTGCAGTGTATGACGGGTTACAATATTAAATGTTTCTGCTATAACATGGAAGGACATTGTGCAGTGACACCTGGAGCTGTCAGAGCTTTGAAGGTGGAGGCTTAAGTTATTACCGAGCGATTATTAATAAATTAAGGTGAATATCAGTATACTATAGCATACCCTCTGAGCGCAATCCCCAAGTTTGAAGGCGATCAGAGCAACGGTGTGAGTTATGGTCATTTAAAATCTAAAACATTGTCGTAGCGCCCCCATATGGGTGCTGTTTCCCCCGCGCCAGTCTCATGCCAGACCTGTAATAAGTGTTTCAGCAAAGTTTGGAAGCGATCGGACATACATATACATGCACGCACGCCGCTATTAGCGCCGCTCACCAAACGTCTGCGAGCTGAGACTAGCATGCATACGGCTCTCCAATTATAGTAGTAGGATAGCTTCCTATTGGAATGCTATATGTATTGTAATGTAGTATCCTTCTAAGACGAATTATAGGAGTATCAAAGTTCATTTTAGTGTGATGATGAAGCACCATAATAATAGCAATTCCACACAAATTGAACTTGAGATGCGTTGGCTCACGCAATTTTCAAA
Organism: Poromitra crassiceps; assembly: GCF_964638095.1. Taxonomy (NCBI): domain Eukaryota; kingdom Metazoa; phylum Chordata; class Actinopteri; order Beryciformes; family Melamphaidae; genus Poromitra; species Poromitra crassiceps. Next base: position 52,613,566 of record NC_139642.1, on the reverse strand, counting down.
TGCTCACAACTACTCTCTCTACTAATCTCTGGAGCATTCGAAGATTGTGGATGAGATAGACTGGTTTGACAGACTAATGAAAGAGGGAATGTCTTGATTGTATAATTTAAAACATGAATATATCCAATTGATTTTTCATTTTTATCTTTCTAACTCTTGATACAAAAGTAAATTTGATAGTACATAGTACATAAATACCTCAGTACAAGTCTTATTCTACCTGTGTATTTCTACTTCCACTACTATATTGTGGACCTCTTCCACCACTGTCTACACACTGCACTAATACTACAAGGCAGAGGAAGACTATTTGCCCGTGGTTCTCTCAGACAGAGCTAATAATAAATATCATATCATGTGTCACTGAAATAAAAAACTGTATTCCTGTTGTGGGTGAAAGCTATGATATAATGTCTCGACGGGCTCTGAATCTTGAGGGAGTCTGTCAAGGTCAGTTTTGGTATTTGTGACGGCAATATAATGCTGAGTGTATGCCTGGTCACAGGCGTGGAGATGATCGGGAGAGGTGTGTGTAGTGGCACATCAGGACGAGAGTCGACTGTGTAAAGGGGGCAGCATGCAGGGTCATGGAAACAGAATAAAGCATGAGTATGAATAGATATATCGAGTAGATCCAGAGAGAGACACAGAGAAGATAGAGGTGTGAGAAGGTCAATCTCTTTCTTGTTAGTAGACCACACAGGCTGCTCATTCTAAGTGACTGAGAGCAAATTGAAGAAATTGGTCCGGCCAACCAGTGTGACACCCATCACGACACTGGTGCCATCCATCACGACACTCTGCAGAATGCAATTTAAATATAGATATCTATCTGATAATAATACTTGCTTACCGCCGTCGGGCTCTCCGCCTTCAGCTTCAGTTTCTGCCCAGAAATGGCATCATCACACCTTCTACAACAAAATGGAAAAACACACAAGACGTGACTATGCCCTGAAAAGGGCGTATTTGAGCGGAAAAATAGAGCAGACACATCTTTCCTCAGATCTTGTGTGTAACATCTTAATTATAAAAATAGGCAGGGACACGCACATCCAAAGCTAGGCCAAACTGGGCCTGGGTGCTGGATCAAAAGGGTACTCACAGTGAAAAAAGAACAATCCGCACACCAAAAGGAGCTCCCGTTAGGTTTTTTTTATTTTGCAAACAGCGTGACGTTTCGGGCCACACTGGCCCTTCCTCAAGACGCTTTCTGAAGTGGCAGAGAGACGCCGTCTTAAATACCCGTATCAATATACATGACATCACCAGGTGTCCAGCAATTAGTAATTAGAAAAGTTAAAATAAAGATGTACACACATAAGAGACATAGGTTATTCTAGACACAAATGTATAGATTCTAACAGTATATATATACAGTGTAGACAAATAGGACAAAAATAATTATTATACATGCCACCCAAAAGGGAGTAGTTTGTGGGCTCTGTTTTATAGTAAGTAGTTAAATAGAGTTTGGAAGAGGCCCAAAACAAATACAGATATGAATGCAAATACATCCCTGGAGGCGACTTCATTAACCACAACATACTGCATTTGCAGAAATGGGGACCTAGTCTATTAGTCTATTACTTAAAATAAATAGTAGAAAGTTTTTAAAAAATACAGAAATACCACTTATGTATAAGAGATCACCACTAGAGGGGAGAGAGAACAGTAGAGAGAAAGAGCATCACAATAGGGACATCCTAGTACCAGATTGGAGTATAAGATTACACCACCCTCTATAGAAAAGGTCTCATATCAAATTCCTCATTTAGGCCCAATGTATATATCCAGAATAATTCTCTTTGGAGTAGCAAGTTGTTAATGTCACCCCCTCTGCGTGGCAGTTTAAGAGACTCAATCCCAATGTATTTGAGAGTGGATACAGAATGTTTAGCAGAGGTAAAGTGGACAGCCACCGGGCTAGTTGTTACATTGTTTCTGATTGTGCTGCGGTGTTCAGAGATACGAGTTTTGAGTGATCTCAAAGACTTGCCTATATACGAAAGTCCACATGGACAATGCAGCATATAAATAACATTGACAGTGGAACATGATATAACACTTTTGATTTTATATTTTTTACCACTGTGGGGATGGTAAAAACAATTGGTTTTGTAGGTGAAATTACACTGTTGACACCGGCCACAAGGATAATTCCCAGAGGGGATCGAGCTGAGGAAATGAGCAGGTGGAATAGGTGGGAGGTCTGCCCTCACCAGCTCCTTTTGGTGTGCGGATTGTTTTTTTTTCACTAACATCTTAATTATCACAGTAAGTTACCACATACATGTGCTGTATACAGATGTCACAATGTGTACTGAATATCTACAGAACTAAAACATTACATACTGGACATCAATAGATTACCTAAATATTACCATTGCATTGAAAAGGTACAGCTAAAGCTGATGTTAGACAGTTACACCACAAGACTATGGACCCATTTCACAGCAACCCTTTTGGTGGTAAAAGCAGGAAGTAAAGCAGCTGTACGCCATTAATTATGCTTCCATAGACCCTTCTCACAGGGGCCATTTTGTGTTGAAAAGGCAGGGTAAACACAGGTGCAAGCAAAACACTAATGAGGGTTTCCAACTTCCATGATTGGAATTTGGACCTCTCATTAGTGTTTTGCTTGCACCTGTTTATTCTGCCTTTTCGACACAAAATGGCCCCCGTGAAAAGGGTCTATTCTGTTTAGACTTCCTGTGACAGGTGCCCTCATTAATGCTAATGATTACACCTGCGTTATTTCCTGCTTTACCACCTCAAAAGGTCGCTGTGAAATGAGCCTATTCCCCCGGTTTTAGCCACAATTCACAGTTGGACTGAGTCTGTCTTTGTCGGTCTACACTAGTCTGCTGCAGTTGTTGTGGGCAGTTGTGACTAGTTGGCATCAAAATCTTGACCAGTAATTTAACATGCTATGTTGTCACCTAGCACTTTCATAAAGTAAACAACTTTGGATACCAGAATGAAGTAAACATGACATGTAAAGTTACTTTAGACAAATATTAGCCAGCCTCGACGAGGCTAGAAAAATACAGCATTTCTCAAAACTGTAGGCCTAGCGTTAATTGGCTAATGTAGGCTACTGATAACAGGACCCTGGCCACATTTCCCCATGCGGTAAAGCTTCTATGATAACATATTGCAACTCAGTAAAGCAAATATTCAGCAAACATAAACATAGGATAGGCTACACTACATGCTAACAGTTTTCCATGGTCACGAGGCACTAAAAATAAGGTGGATAGGCTACTATTCCACAGACGACATGATGCGGTCAGCGTTGCACACGGTTACAACTTGGAGTGCACGAGGTTACTGTGGCTTCTTAGCTTAATCATCGTCAATTAACTTCATTTGATACACAAACATTTCCTGAGCACACACATACATTCACACATATTAACCGTCCATTATTATGAGGGATTCATTTCATACCTGAAAATGGAGTACAGTAGCCTATTTGAGCGAAAGAAGAGCACACAATTTACGTCAGGTGTGTATGTCTGAAGGGAGGAATTAAGCAAAGCTCTAGGCGCCCCCTGTTGGATTCTTGTGGTAACTACTAGCCTACTGCTAGTGTTTTTTTTTTACTGACCATAAACATAACCATGAAGTATTTATAACATAAAAATGCTTGCATTACAATATGATAAATCAATATGGGGAAAAAACATGTTCTTCTGCTACTCCAAAACCAAATATTATTCTGCTACTTCAGCTGACCCGTGTGTGTGTGTGTGTGTGTGTGTGTGTGTGTGTGTGTGTGTGTGTGTGTGTGTGTGTGTGTGTGTGTGTGTGTCCTAGGTTTGAGACTGAAGTGAAGTTGGGACAATCTGCCAGGCTGTAGGCCTACTTCACTGTCACACAGCCCTCTGTGGCCACATTTCCACCTACTGTAGCCTAAACTCCCCCAGTCTGCACATCCCCACCTAGCGGCCGCCGGCCTACTCACATTTCTCAACTGGTCAACGATGGAGCACGGTGCTATGAGTGCCTTTTGGCCTGTTTAAGCAACCAAGGCTAAAAGCCTGAGAGAGAACAAATGACATAGCAGCATTAGAGTAGTTTGCATGGTGATATATAATTATATGGCCTCCTCACTAGACCTATTCTGCTGTAATTAGTTTGCTATTCGACTCCTCTCTGTTGTGAAAATGTGACTAGGTGGGCTGTGCCAGAGACTTGAGGAGTCGACACTGTATCAATGTTTTCTATTGATGTAATTCCTACTGTTTGCCAACAGAGGTCTCAATCCCACTGCAAAATGCTGAGTAATTTGGAAGCAGAAAAGGCTTCATTCAGGGAAAAGGCAACACAACAAACCAAACCTTGGGAGAGGGAAACGTCCGACAAATACAAAACTAGACATTGGTAATCATCAACCTCAGAGGTCAGAACTAGAGGTACATAGCCTGTTTGCAAGAGGCTTGTTCTCCTTATTGTCACAATAGTGTGCATGGCACTGTGACATATATGGGCTGGGAGGCTGCACGTATGTCACCTGAATATTTCCATATAGCCGACACAGCCTATCAGCAAAAACACATCATCAGGCTAGATTGCGACTGTATTTCTTCAACAAAAGAGGCTGCCCCTGAGTCCTGACTCTCCAGTGAGCAGCAACGCCCTCTGGACAAGTGAAAGACGCAGACAGGGGGACAATCCCTTTGGTAGTAGACGCCACAACCACATGACATGTCCACCACAGCAAGCTGCAGGGCAAAGTGGAGAAGCCCCCACTGCTACTGCTGCTTTTTCTAGCAAAGAAAGAATTGAAACTAATTTAGAATATAATTGAACCAGAATGTAGATGTGAAGACAGTTTAGCAGGCAGCACGGGTTCACGGACTTCATGTTGAAGAGGTGCCAATACATGGCAAAGGGAAGAAAGTGAGATGTAATGAAGTGCTGTGCTGCAGGCCAGGGGATTTGAATTTAATGAGCCCTGTGATGTGATGTGGTGTGATGTGGCGCAGCAAAGGGGCCTTTTTTGTCTCCAGGACTTTATTCACAGCTGGGGCCTACATTAACATCATGTGCCTAACTGATTCCTTTGTCTGCTACTCTTTTTGTAATGCAGCCACGGTGTGATTTAAGTGGGAGATGAATGCAGTCTGCAGCACCTCTGTCGCTAGCGCCCGTGACAACGGTTGGCTACAGCAGTGGTTCCCAAAGGGCCCCTGGAGGACATGAGAGGACATGAGAAACACAATTTACCATGGTCGCTCCAAAAGATATCTTTGAATTTGTGTTTTTATGCTTTTATTCATTGAATAATATTATGTGGATTTCTGTCCTGACCTCTTTTAAAACAATGTATGGTTCTATTCACAAGAGGGCAGGAGAGAGCAGGACTGCAGTCAAGCCTGCATTTGGCAGCGGCTGCGTTGCTTTGGCACTGTGCAGCAGGACTGCTTCCAAATGATGAGAGGAGAGCCCTTTAGTCTACTTCCCTGACAAATACACACTGTAGTGGTGCACTGAAGTGAATGATTTTGGATTTTGAACCCGTTGGCCCGACATTTTGGACCAGAGAGAAAACGCAGCATGCTCTTCTTTCAATAGACATGCTGCTTTTTCTTACAGGTCATCAGAAATCCTTGGTAAGCAGCGTGCCTGGATTCATGTAAAATGTCTTTCTCTCATCTCTATTTGTTTTGGATCTGGTGTGGGTGGTTTGGTTCTAATGCCAGGGTGAATGACCCCAACATCTTGGGCAATGGTAGCTTTAGGACTACAAACAGGCCTTGGAACTGAGATGATCAATTCAACACCTACGCAGCAGCACACATATTACACACACACAGCATGATGCACCACTTGTATGTTTCGTTTGTGAATCCATTGGAGAGAAGTGGAAAACAACAGCTTATAGGCTACATGTGAAATTATTATTTTTTAAATCCTCATCATCTCTGGTGTGCTGAACAATTCTGCCCTCTGAAGTGTGAACCCCACACTGTTATAAGAGGGTGTCTTGAAACAACCTGAATTTATTTGTTTGTTTGTTTGTTCTTTTTGGAATCAGGAATAGCAATACAGCCAAGCTGGGGTTTGCATCATTAAACGGTGCGCTCAGCACTTTATCTCGGCTGCAGCCTTTCAGAACAGGAAATAACTAGAGAGACTCATAAACTTGGAAGATAACGTTCCCTATCAGTGGACAGAATGACAACCTCACAGCATGTTGGTTGGCACAGAAGTTGCCACAAGGGTGTCCTCGTCATTCCCTGATTGGTGTTTGTCAGTGTGAGAGCGGGTGCTTGCACATTGTCTTGTCCTGATTTTTTTTAACAGTATTTCTGTGTTTCATTTTGCTCATCCACGCATTGCCATTTAGGTTATCTGAGTTCAGGATCTACCCTCTTTTCCCCCCTTTACTGTCAAGCTGTAACACCCACAGGGCGACACAACCTACAGTAACACTCTATAACCAAATATCTGTATTAAGGCAGAAGCGACCTCAACAGACGTGTGTGTGTGTGTGTGTGTGTGTGTGTGTGTGTGTGTGTGTGTGTGTGAGAGAGAGAGAGAGAGAGTGAGAGAGAGAGAGAGAGAGAGAGAGAGAGAGAGAGTGAGAGAGCTGCACACTGTTGCTTACAGCTGAGATAACCTCCCCTGCTGGTTGCGATCAGTGCTCCATCATGGAGGCAGCTGCAGCAATGACGTGACCTTTTGACCCTCAGCCAGGGCCTGGTCAAATGCTGGATTTACTGATTAAATATTTATCAGCTCCAGGCAATTACCCCACATCTGTCTGGCTATTTGATGGTCGCTGACTTACTGGCTGTTGATCATCTCCAAAAGAAATGCCTTCAGTCAATAGCATTATGCGTTTGCCTGGATATCGCTTAACCTGGCCTACATACTTTGTATGGGAGATAGCTTTGAAATAGCCAGGATTGGCTTGGCAATTGGATTGGAAAGTATTGTCTTAGATTACTGATTAATGCTTGTAATTATCTAAGGCTGATGCTACAAGGCCAACGATGTAGATTTAAGATAAAAAAAATTAAACCAGACAGCTTTGAAATAGCCAGGATTGGTTTAGGAATTGGATTGGAAAGTATTGCCTTAGATTACTGATTAATGCTTGTAATTATCTAAGGCTGATGCTACAAGGCCAACGATGTAGATTTAAGATAAAAAATTAAACCAGACTGACAAACCTGTCTTTAATGAGATAAAAACAAACTTCTCACGAACAAGTCCATATGAGGACCGCACACTCCAAAAAAACATCACAAACACCACACTGAGTGAATCAATGTTCAGACTAGGAGGCCAAATCTGATTTGTGAACTTTAGTGACCAATTAATGACTTTATCCAGATTGGTTTTATGAGTCTGGACGCTCCAAGTCTGATTTGTGTCACTTGTCCCAAACCACATATGAAGGTAGTTTCCAATTTGCTTTCGACTGATGTGACTTCAGTGCGGACATGCAGATCCACCAAATCTGATTTGAACGTCACTCGCAACTCGTCATCAAATGCTTCTGCGCAGAAAAACCACGTCACCAACGTACGTATTTACTGACACCCACGTCGTTAGCATAGCAACCCATGCAGATAGGCTGTTTAGGTCTGGACACACAGATCCGACTTGAGAATCAGATTTGTGGCAGTGCGGACACACTCCCAAATCAGATTTGGGAAACCAATCAAGATAATGACGATTAATGACTTTATCAGCAAATCAGATTTGCCTGTAATGTGAACATGGCCTTTGAGAGCTAGCTCTCGGCATATATATGGAGGAACCCCCAGGTAAGCACGGGGAGAACATGCAAACTCCACACAGAAATGCCCTTTTCAGAGATAGCCTACCCCAGGTAGGCTATCTCTGAAATATATGAAATAATATGAAATATTATATGAAATAATATGAAATAATGAATAGCCTACCTGGGCACCAGGCACCAAAGGGCACGGGGGGAACATACAATGGCCACAGCGACCCATGGCGGGAATCAAACCCAAGACCTTCTTGCTGTGAGGCGACAATGCTACCACTGCACCACCGTGCCCCCAAAACTTTATTGTGATCATGAGAGTCCTCAGCTGAGAATTTCTGATATCTCATATTTCTATACTTTTTTTTACACTACTTGAACACGTCCCTTATAGTAATTAACATTTAATTGTTATCTTTAGGGCCTTGTGATACCAGCAAACTGTAGTCCTTATCTTTAGTCTGATGAAGAGCAGTTAGTGCTCGAAACTCATGATAAATGAGTGGACATTGGAGCCCTGCAGTGTGCGAGATGTTTACTTGTTAATTTCATGATTTACTCACTTTGGGCTCAGCACCTGCCCTCGTTGATTTGGATTGTGTGTTTATATATATCCTCCATACTGTAGAAACCAGCAACCTTAGCAACTGTCCCGCCGGACACGTTGATAACAATGTTAACGTCCCGTTGATAACAATTATGATGGCAGTAATCTAGATAGACAGCTCAGCGTAGATGCAGAATCAACCTGGTTCAATGAGGGCAGTCTCAAAGGTTGCTGTTCCAGATAAGAGTAATTTCTCTGACGAGGCTTGTCCCTGTGTTACTCCTGGTCACCAGCTATACATTCAGGCTGATTATGTAGAAACCTCTTATCTCACAGACAAAGACTAGCACAGGCCACGGGCCATGTGCTGCACTTCCATGTAGCCTACAGTAGTAGCCCCACTTTGCTTGTTGGTGTGTGTAGTGTTGAATCTGGAGTTTGCACAGTAGCCTACAGTATGTTTCCTGAAGACAAGGAGACACCTCGTCTATAGCTTGCTTGGCTAAGTTGGCCTACATGTTTCCTGAAGACTAAGGAGACCATGTCTACTCTATACTAGCTCGCTTGGCTAAGTTAGACACAGACACAGTTTGAGTCCTCAGCTGGAAATTCAGATAACCACCAAATGGCTGGATGTTACCTTGAATGCTTCCACTGTTAGCTTTTCAAAGCCCCTGTTGTATCTTTTAAGCCTGGTGTCTTACAGCCAAATGGTTAGAACGTAGAGGTGGTTCATGGTTCATATCAATATCCCAGCAGGCGTTGATAGGCTGGTCTATTAGGTGACTGTTTTGTCACCCCTCTGTCTGCAAGGCTTCGTAAAGCTCAGCCTGGCTCGTCAGCAACAGGATGGGAGGGGTCATAAAAGAATACAATTAACACCAGAAGACACAGCGTGAAATAATGAATACAAAATGGAAAGGAAAAAGGCAAATTGGAGAAAGAGTAAAATGCTATTTGGCTTCTGAATAGGTATAGCCTACAGAGGAATTGTTTAACAGATGTGGGAAAATATTCTGCCATCTTACTTGAACATACGTAACTTATGTTTATGTTATGCATTTTAATTGTCGCTCGATTAAAGTGGATTTGTTTTTTAATTTGTCTTGAGTACTTTTTTTCATATAAAGCCTCATGCATGTACTGCATGTGGAAGATTCGAAGTCGGAATTGCCATGCATCGTGTCCTGCAAATATGTTGCATAAGGTAGGCCATGCACTAAGCATGTTGCAATCACACAATGCAGGTATGGATCATGTTAGGATGTGACGCGAGCAAAAGCATGATTATGCAAGGAAGGAACGCAGACCAATCTCTCCCTTTCTATTGATTAACATTGTCGCTGACCATTGACCACAATGATTAACCCTGTATTGCACTATTAGACGAGCTTTCACTCTGCTGGCTGCTGAGGTCTGACAGAGCAGACGAGGCAGCGCTTCCTGCTCATCTCTCCTGCTTCACCTATCAGTATGTGCGGATGCTTGTGCAGAATGATTTCTACAGCACACTGACAGAGATGGGTTGATACTGTAAAATAAATAATATGTCTGTGTTTCCCCAAAATGTCAGGAAAATAGTTAATCATAAAAATTGCCCGGTTTACAGTCTGGTTATGACTAGAATGTAGGGTTGTCACGATACTAGAATTTTTAATTTCGATACCGATACCCAGGAAAATATCGATACTCAATACTATTTTCGACACCGGCGGGTGGGGCGGTTATGACAACATATCAAGAGCCATAAAAAAAAAAAAAAGATGGGTGGACAGACAGACGCGCACTTCTCCATAATCTATGCCCGATAATAACTCATTAAAACTTACACAGCAGATTACCCCTGCTGTATCATCAGCCAATCAGAACAGTTTTAGATTGTTGAAGCAACAGATACCCACAAATGATGGGGGGGAGGGGGATCTGAGTTTGTTTGATTTTTAATTAAGAGAAGGCACTGTTGGTATCGATACCTGTTACAAATGAGTATTGTATCTTTTTATTTTATTTTAATGTATTTATTTACCCCCCCCCCCCCCCCCCCCCCCCCCCCACCCACCCCCATTTTCTCCCAATTGTACTTGGCCAATTTCCCCCCCTGCTGCCTTGGTTGCTGCTCCACCCTCTGCCGATCTGGGGAGAGCAGTAGACTAGCACCATGCTTCCTCTCACACATGTAGATTTGCTAGCCGCTTCTTTTCACATGACAGCGGGGAGCTTCACCGGCAGGACGTAGCACATGGGAGAATCACGCTATTCCCACGAATCCCAACAGGTCTCTTCCGCCCCGAACAGGCGCCCCGACCGACCAGAGGAGGCGCTAGTGCAGCGACCAGAACACATAGTATAGTATTTATAGTATACACATAATTACAAACTATTGTAAGGACATTCCTATCCTTCAACTGACATGGAGGCACGGTGACAAAGTCCACTGGTGACAAGACAAACAGCAGCATGGCACAAAGCACCACCCTTTGACCTATTAATCACCATAGCATACGCGTGTGCATGCACACACACACACACACACACACACACACACACACACACACACACACACACACACACACACACACACACGCACACAGGTCAGCCTTGATACACTGTTCTTTCTAGATTTCAGATACATTATGTGTTAAATGGTACACTTTGTGATGTGCTATCTAGAATTCAATGACTGGGGATTGAATGTGATTAAACATAGCCGATTGCATCAAACTGCACTCTAGTCTCTACATGTTTGCTTTTGTTTGTTTTTGTTGGCAACATTTTTTAGGAGCAAACTCTTCTCTTAAAGTCCCACACACTCAAATCACTGGGGATGAACCTAAACCCGTTTCTCTATAGCTCTGAAATATGAGCCTTACAAATCAGACACATATTATGAAATTAAACCACTTGAAGATTTGAGTTTGAAGATATTGTTCATTGTCAATCTTATTTGGCACATGAAGTGTTATGTAAACTTGAAGTAAACTTGAACATGCTCTTATGACATCACTTCCGAAATGCCTATGACATCACTTCCGGGACGCAGAGCCCACTTGCTCCCTTTCACTTATTATTATGAATGAATGAATGAATGAATTGGTCTAATGGGAATGGGACCCCATCACCTGGCATTGCTCTAATCCAGGCGTGTCAAATCCAGTTAAGTTCACACCACATGTGTCCCAATTTGGTCTCAAGTGGGCCACACAAAGAAAATCACTAATAACCTATAAATCTTTAGTGTAAAATAATTACAGGTACATCACATTGTCACGGGTTATCTCAGTTACCATCAAACAAATGATCAAATCTACTGTCTTCTCTATAGTCAAGTGTAGTCAAAATAGTTTCCCATTTTCTGATGAATACAGAAAACATGAATAAGCTACTTCATATTTAAATTGCTCCTAAAACCTGGTGGCTACCTTAGCCTTCACAAGTACATCCCATCGGATCGAAGGACTTCTCAGTGCAATTTGTACACTTTCAAAGTCATCCTGTGGGCCTGATGGATTTGGCGGGCTGGTTCTGGCCCCCGGGCCGTATATTTGACACCCCTGTTCTAATCACAGAGTAACAGGAGTGGACGAGCCACAAAGGAGCTTAATGAAAATATATTGCGACATGCACTTGGTTTCCAGAAATAAAGCATAAAGAGTTTTCAAACTTCTAACTTTCTATTTATAATTTTGCACCTCGCTTCAATTTTCCTACACACACTCACGGCTCTCGTCCTGTTAGAAAGATAGCATTTTAGCTAAGAAGCAGGCAACAGCCCTGCATCCAGTTCTCCCCCCCCCCCGCTCTACTTTTGTCATCCTCTCTCCTCTCGGCCATATTGTCACGTGTCTCCCTTTGAGTGTCTTCCTGGCTCCCTCTTCACGCCATGTTGCAAATTAGTTTCTGTCTCCTCTTTCATGTCTTCAACAACAGGGGGAGACGGCTCAGCCACGGGACAGGTGAGAATAGGCCCACACACACACACACACACACACACACACACACACACACACACACACACACACACACACACACACACACACACACACACACACACACACACACACACACACACACACACACACACACACACACACACACACACACCTTCCCATCCCCATAATGGGACTCCATGTCATCCTCATGAAACAGCTGCTACGGGAGAGAATTGTGAGAGATTTCACACTAATACAAATTTACAAAAAGTTGGAAGCTCCGTGAATGTCTGTGCACACTCGCTCCACACATAAGACTTTTGGTAAGACTTCCATATTTGTGCATTTATGAACACTGTGTGTGTGTGTGTGTGTGTGTGTGTGTGTGTGTGTGTGTGTGTGTGTGTGTGTGTGTGTGTGCGTGTGTGTGTCCTCCGCAGTGTGCTGACACTCATCGAATACTCTCCTCCCCGCAAGTTGACCATTGAACCCTCAACCCAGTCCCCTGCTGAGGGAGCTGGCTGGGGGGTGAGGTCCACCTCCACGGAGACACCCGGCCTCTCATCCCTCCTCCCCCCTCCTTCCCCTCAGGACTCAGCGCTCACAGAGCCAGTATAAAAAGTCTGCTCCGCCTGCAGCTTTTCAGTCTCAAGACCAACCACCACCACCAGGTAAGACAAGCCAACTGCTGAAGCTCCACATGTATAGCTGGGACTTTGGATACACAATAGGGAGTCGGTGCAGAATAACTTGGTGGAACTTTCTTTCTGGTGAAAAAAAATATATTTGGGGAAACATTTTTTGAACTGCCAGTGAGGTTTCTGCATTTCCTTCCACCTTTTCTCTCAGTTTTCACGAAGTTGTGGTTTCGACGGAAAGTGGGAAAAGTTGAAGATTTCACGTTGAAATCTAATTTAGAGTGAATGTTTCTGTTGCTGTGGTGATATTTTCAGCAGTAACTTTCAGGAGAGGACAGCGTAAAAACGACTTTTAAAGACCAACGCCTCTGGATGTTGAAACTGTCTTGGAGTGCAGAGAGCTGAACAGCTATGTGTCCTAAAGTAGCCTACATATTATGGATGAGGTAGCAGCCCAGAGCCAATCTGCATAACTTTATAGCCGGTCCTATAATCTGCCCAGATTATAGCTTCTTTTAATAGGCTGTCAGATGCCTGGCAGTGAACTCTAGGCATGAGTGTGTAGGTCTGACTTATGTGTTAAAGTTCTTATGCCTGCTTATCTGGTCTTTACATTACTTTAGCTGGGGATGGGGGGGGGGGGGATTCAAGAGCTATTGCATTACTGGATTTAACTTTGTTTTTCAAACTCCGTTTCTGTTCCGTCCCTTGTGTGTAGTCTGAGTGTGTTCTCATCAAACTGCTTTTTTTAATGACACATTGTGAGTCTATATTCACGACCCGCTCTCCCTCCTGTTTGCTCCTCAGACCACCACCATGAAATTCGCTACTCTCGCTCTCGCCCTCCTGCTGGCCGTCGGTGAGTACTGCAGCCCCTGTTCCCTGCCTTTCCACTGAGAGAAATGCTTTAGTCTCAACATCCATGAAACCATCTGCAGTTTTGCCAAGACTGTAGTAAATCAGTAGTTCATTCTATGCCAAGTGCTGTTTTACTACTGTCTTCAAGTGCTGTTTTACTACTCTCTTCACATCGAATGCTGGCTATGTCAGCACTTGAGATAGCCAGCATTTATATGTCACATCTGATTTACTAAAGTCTTGACAAAACTGCTGGTTTTGGTTTTGCCAAGACAGTAGTAAATCAACACTAGAATACTATGTCAAGTGCTAACCTAGCCAGCATTCTATGTCAAGTGTTGATTTCCTACTGTCTTGGCATAGAATGCTAGCTGCTGCTCTGTGCGTCCTCGTCCTCACCGCTTGTCTCTCTCCCTGCTCGTCTCTCCTCCCTCTCCAGGCTCCCATGCCGCCTCTCTCCAGGCTGATGCCCCATCCCAGCTGGACCACATCAGGTCCGCTGTGAGCATGTACCTCTCCCAAGTGAAGGACAGTGCCAGCAAAGCCCTGGACAGCCTTGATGACACAGAGTACAGTGCATACAAGTAAGCCTCTCTGTTATTCCCACTTTCATTCTCTTCTGATTAACTGATATTTTGCTCTTAGTTCATTCAGTCATTGGCTTTTGTTTGTAGACGGGCTTTTCTCAAGCTCACCACTTTGGTTTTGTTCTCGCCCCTCCTCCCTCTCGCAGGACCCAGCTGTCAGGGAGCCTGGACAACCTTCAGACTCAGGTCCAGACCCTGCAGGCCGCCGCTGCCCCCTACACCGACGCCTTCGTCGCACAGGTCATGGAAGCCACCACCGCCGTGCGTGCCTCCATCATGACCGACGTCGACCAGCTGCGCGCCGACCTGGAGCCCAAGCGCGCCGCCCTGAAGGCCGTCATCGAGAAGCACATCGCAGAGTACAAAGCCCAGATGGACCCCATCATCACCGAGTACACCGCCAAGCACAAGGCTGAGATGGACGCCCTGAAGGTCAAGCTGGAGCCCATGGTGGAGGAGCTGCGCGCCAAGATCGCCCACAACGTGGAGGAGACCAAGACCGCCCTGATGCCCATCGTGGAGACCGTGCGCGCCAAGATGACCGAGCGCCTGGAGGGCCTGAAGGAGATGGCTTCCCCCTACGTGGAGGAGTACAAGGAGCAGCTGACCAAGGCCTTCGCCGAGGTGAAGGAGAAGGCTCACAACCTGAACGCCGAGGAGCTCCAGGGCCAGGTCGCCCCCCACCTCGCCACCCTCAAGGAGAAGCTCACCTCTATCTACGAGACCCTCAGCGCTTCCCTCAACAAACAATAAACTCTCTCTACCCTCTTCCTGTAACTAACCTCACCTTCCTGTCTCTACCTGCTTCCATTCCACCCTTCTTTACCATTCCTCCTCTCTTCACACACACACACACACACACACACACATACACACCACCTCCCGAATATGAAGCCAAGGCCTAACTGATGCACTTTCTCTGCAACAAGATGGCGGGACTCTTGCTCTCTCACACACCTCACTTTGTGCGCGCCTGCTCAAGCACACGCAAGCACAAGACATACACGGACACATACATACTCAAACACACTCACATGTGCTTTAACATGCAAGTCATGTACCAACTGCTTCTGTTTTGTGTAGGAAATGTATGTGACTGAAACTGTGTAATGCTGCTTGTCTGAGTCTGAAACTGTGCTTCAGCCAATACAGCTCAATAAACATCTGACTGTTTCATACTACTCCACTGTCTGACTCTTCACTTGGCAGATTTACAGATCTCTCTTTTTCCCCCACATAGTTGGAGTAGGCTATTTGTCTGTACGTTTATTTTTAACGGGTTAGGTTTGAACAACACAACACTGTAATCTTGACATTTCCACATTGCCCTTAATAGCATCATTTGCATTGCAATTTGCAAGTCAAAATAAGAAAAGTCAATGTTAATATTTGGAGAACAGTCTGCAAAATGATACGAAATAGTTACATCTCGACTGACATCATCATCACTATGACACCAAATAAATAAGTGACAATGGTTACAATGTTTTCTTTTATCTTGAAACAAAGGCCATATTAAGACCAGTGTTGGGCAAGTTACTTTCAAAATGTAATATACTAGTTACTGTCACTTGAAAGTAATAAGTATTACTGTCTGTGTAGAGTAACTCATTACTTATTACACTACATTTACCCCCAACACTGATTAAGACACATAGTAAAGGTTCCCAACCAATGTTTAAATTTTTTAACTATGCTATCAAAAATGAATTATGCAGTCCTAAAACAAAACCATTCATGTTAGCGGTCAGGAATGTCACACTATACATTCAGGCGTACTGGAGTGTTTTTGGCCTTTAAGGTCATATCATGCAGAGAGCCTTTTGTATGGGCATGATGGATCACACGATGAATTGGAGAAACGCTATATTAATACAATCTGTTATATTCAAACAGAGCATCTGATGACAGGTGAGATCTTTCTGCCTGTGGTCCTGAAGCTGTGATTAATGAGTCGATCAAGGGAGAGACAAGCCTATTGACAAGCTGGAGTCTAGTTGTGTTTTATTAGGGAGAAGCCTTGTTCTCTGCTTTGGATCCCTCAGGCTGGAACCCCTCAACACCACCCCATCAGAGCCACACACACGCACGCACGCACGCACGCACGCACGCACGCACACACACACACACACACACACACACACACACACACACACACACACACACACACACACACACACACACACACACACACACACACACACACGTACACATACACATACACACACACACACACACACACACACACACACACACACACACACACACACACACACCCCATCAGAGCCACACACACACACACACCCCATCAGAGCCACACACACACACGCACGCACGCATGCACGCGCACACACACACACGCACACACACACACGCACACGCACACACACACACACACACACACACACACACACACACACACACACACACACACACACACACACACACACACACACACACACACACACACACACACACACACGTATACCAGTGTTGGGCAAGTTACTTTCAAAATGTAATATACTACATATTCCTAGTTACTTTCATTTGAAAGTAATAAGTTACCTTACAATATTACTGTCTGTGTAGAGTAACTAATTACTCATTACACTACTTTTGCATTACTTTCACCAAGATAACTGCAGTAGCAGAACGACATCGCCGCCCCGGAAACATCCCCGAAAAATAATTTAAACAGTCTTGAAATGTAAATTGTCCAAAATTCTAAATGTTATCCCTTTCCTTTGTTATTGTCATCTATAGTGTTTATATTACTGTTATATTACTGAGTTACTGCTAAAAGTAATATATTACATGTAATATGTTACACAATGACATTCTTCAAGTTACCAAAATCATATCCCATTTGTGTCTTACTTACTTATTCATTCTTACTTTGAACAGTATGCACTATTAAGCATTGAATGTAAGGATGCAAGGTTTCCACCTAACACACACACACACACACACACACACACATACACACAATCCAGAGAGATCGCAGATATCCTGCAAAAAGCGGACAGCATGCAGGTGCAGTCAGTAATTAGGGAATAACTGACTCTCCAATTAGAACGGTGTTGAAACTGTGATCCAGGAAAAATGGCCTATGAATAATAAAAGCAGCTTGTTGCCACCCACATCTGTCCACACCCAGTAACACTGGGCTGATTAGGATGTTATTAATGTCCCACTGGTTGGACAAGACAAGCCCCCCTTTAGGCTTTAGGCTAAATAATACTAGCAGATCCATTGCACGCAGGCATTTCTAAATGTTCCATACATGTGATTAGTGCATGTCAATGGCTCTATGAGTATTGTAATGGATGAGGCGGGCATGGCGGTCCCCAGTGAGAGTCTCAGAGTGTATAAAACCTGCTGCTTCCTGGACACACACTACTGCTACTCCTGAACCGTGCACCACGCCGACACTGGATTGGAGGGAACAATATGAGAAGATTTTCACCTTGATTTCAGCTGCATAGACGCGGTGTGTTTTCGGCTCTCCTCTGGTCTCGGAGTGCTGCTGACAGGAGCTGTTGGTGGTGGTGGTCAAGAGCTGTTAGCTGTGGTCAGGAGCTGTTGGCTGTGGTCAGGAGCTGTTGGCTGTGCTCAGGAGCTGTTGGCTGTGGTCAGGAGCTGTTACCTGTGGTCAGGAGCTGTTGGTTGTGGTCCGGAGCTGTTGGCTGTGGTCAGGAGCTGTTGGCTGTGGTCAGGAGCTGTTGGCTGTGGTCAGGAGCTGTTGGTTGTGGTCCGGAGCTGTTGGCTGTGGTCAGGAGCTGTTGGCTGTGGTCAGGAGTTGAAGTTGACTTGAGTGGAAAAAGCAGAAAAAGAGACAAAAGAGAACATTAATTAGTCTTATTCATCTCGCTGGTTGTCAGGAGACCCAGGCCGACACAGGCATGGACAGTAAGTATCTTGTCACTTTGATTTTACTTCTCTGTTGCCACTGACCTTTGAATTGAGAGAAAATCTGCATTCTGGTGTTAGTGAATAAGGATAGAAGACAGAGAAAGGAAACTATTCATAGCAACAATACAGTCACAGAAATACTGGAAAAACAATAAGGCCTGAAATGATTTTAAGTTAGTTGTACATTTTGGTGATAATAAGGAATTGAAGCGTATTCCTCTGTTGCACTCATTGTGAGTTGCTCTGGATAAGATTGTCGACTATGTAAAATAGAAATGTAATTTTTTTCTTTAATTTGAATG
>NC_139642.1:52585040-52592540 GCF_964638095.1 Poromitra crassiceps | reverse complement strand
GATAGCCCTAATGACTGTATCGCTTCTAAAAAACAAAACAAAAAACTATTTTTAATGAATAGTTCTGTGTTCTTTATACTGTGACAGTTTTCCTAAATTAGATTTGAAAAAAATCACAATATATCTTTTGCTTCCAGTATCGCAAAATACCGGTATATCACAATATATTGAATCCTAACCACTGTACCGTGATACTGTGACAGTCAAATCCGTTGACGTCATTTATGAGCTCTCATTATTAGTTAGTTTAACTGTCCGTCATAAGCTGTTCATTTGCGGTCACGTCATACAGGAGCAGTCATTGGTTAGTTTGACTGTCAATTAGGGGTGTCACAATATATCGTCCCACGAAATTTCGCGATAGTAAAACGTCACGATATGTATCGTTGAGATGAAATCTCATATCGCAAAAAAAAAAAAAAAATTTTTTTTTTTTTTTTTTTTTTTTCAAAAAATAGACTAAGAAACGTCTTTGTTTGTTGAAGTTCAATGTGTGGAAAGTAGTTCAGTTGAACAAGTCTCTGAAGAGACACATGAGAAGTTATACAGGAGAGAAACCATTCAATTGAGTTTCTGGCAAAACTGTTTACTTGACAGGAAAAACTGAAGATGCATAAAAAATAGATTAAGAAAAGTCTTGTTGTTTGAGTTTGAAGAAAAACTGAAGATGCATAATGAGAATTTATACTGCTGAGAAACCTTTTAGTTCAAAGTAAATCTAAGTGACGGTGTAACTCATTCTATTTCAAGATAAGCCTTATCTCCAATCTCATGTTTTTTCTAGTTGTTATTGTAATAACAATTTCCCACAACAGCATGTTTTGTATTTGTGCATTTCAAATAAAATACTACTTTTCCAGTCATATATTGTCATTATTCAAGTTTAAAAAAATATTGTTAAAATCGTATCGTATCGTATCGTTATCGTGAACCCAGTATCGTGATACGTATCGTATCGTGAACTGAGTGTATCGTGACACCCCTACTGTCAATCATAGCATCCATTTCGAGTGATAGGCTGGGAGTATTGACGCATGTTATGCATTTGGGCTATTTGATTGGCTGACCTGGCTATAGAGGGCCCTTACCGAGCAAGTCCCTAACCCTAACCCAGTAGATGTTTATGTACAGTATGTCGCTATGTGTCTGTGGAGCATTCCCTCTGCACGTTGGGGCATCGGCTCAACACAACAACCGCTTGGATTCACCGATAGGCTCATATAGGACCTGTGAGGATGCCTTCTCTGTTAAGTCATTGATGCTCATAAGTAGCCCAAACAAACATTGTATTTAGTTTATGGTGGCTGGTCTTTGAGTGTGGTAAAGGAAGATACCCTAGGCCAGCGAGAGCCAAAGTAGGATGATAGTATATCAGAGAACCACAGATGATCAAAACCGCCACCGAAACAATACGTATCGTATCGCCAGATTCTTGTCAATACACAGCCCCACAAAATACACTATCTGTCTTCCTGACAGCGACACAACACAAAACTCACTATCTTGAGGACTTTTCTTATTAAAAACGAATAGATTTCGGGGGTGGCAGGGTGTTGGGAGGCATCAGCCCTGCTAAAGTGTTTTAAATCCCTACCGGCTCCAGGAGTGCTGTTCCTGAACTTTGATCCCCCTGATCATGAGGGGGACAAGAGAAAAAATAACTATATCTGTATTTTTCAAATGTGCAGTAGTGAATGTATGTGAAGAAGACCCTTCATTTATGCAACCTCTTTCTAGATCACCCAGCTGAAGATTGCCAGCAACCCGTTTGCTAAAGGCTTCCGGACGACAGACCCTCAGGACTGGTGAGAGCTGAATACAGCTTCAGTGTCTGTCATTCAGATGAGATGCAGATGAGGTTGGGAACAATGACATAATGCAGTCAGGTCGGATTACAGCTTTGCCTGATACAATAAATATAGATCTTTCCCCGGATAGGCCAGCTGAAAGCATGACTAGACCACACAGTGTATCTTTGTCGATCTTATCAGCTGGTAAACAGCGATAAGGCAGCTGACTCTCCGATAGCTTAACTTTGACCTTTGTAAACTCACTGGAAATGCTCGGAAACGGTTTCATCCGTGGAATTTAACACTTGTGTGGACATTACCCATGTATGGTCAAACAGAATGGGAAGTCCTGATCGTGATGTCTGAACATTTGTGTTTGTGTCTTTATTATGTCTGTGTGAATTTATGCGGCATGGATGTGTGTGTGTGTGTGTGTGTGTGTGTGTGTGTGTGTGTGTAGGGCGAGCAGTGCCAGGCCCCTGACAGTGTGGTGCCCACCAGAGGGCAGAGCTGAGCCTCACAGCACCACAGCCAGAGAGCCAAGAGGCTGGGGATCAAAGACTTTAGCCGGTAAGTTCCTCTTTGTCTAAACCTGTGTCGGTCGGATTATGGATTATGATGATAGGGTTAGTGGCTCCATACATCATCCTAAAACATAACCATTTGCTCTATTCTTAACCTTGTGCATTCTTAGACCATTTCTGGTCAATTAGGTTCTATGTTTGCCAGGAAGCTTTTCCTAGGTTTCAGGCGACTTGGCGGAGGTGTATGGCCATGGAGAGAGTGTCATTCATCAGTGGTCTGTTAGTGCATTTCAAGTCTGCATGCCACTGTTCTCCGCTCATCTGGGGAGGCAATGCCAGAGAGTATGTAGAGACAGACTGGCAGTATCTGTAGGTGTCAGGCAGACAGTTATACACCTGCAGCTTTTGTTGAGAGCAGGTTCCAGCTGTTTCCATGCGCAGATCTTCCTCAGACTGGACAGACAGGCATTATGTATCCAGCAGTTGAGTAAGCAGAGAGCGCGTGCTGTTGAGCGTAGGGTGTTTGGACACACTCCCCATCTCATGCTGGTGACTTTGGAGGGCAGTGTTCGACCCCCAGGGTTTCCAAAGTCTTTAAACCGTAAGTCACATTTCATTTTTGTCATTTAAGCCTAACCCAAACCATAACCCTATCCTTAACCAAGCTGTTAAAAGTTGGTTTACCGGTATTTGTGTTGTGTATTGGAAAGGCAGCACGCTTTTCAAATCAACTGCCATTTTGTATCAAATTCACGTTGAGATTGTAGGCTTGCAGAAACATAAAATGCCACCTTTTAGAAATATAAAAAGCTGGCGTTTTGTTTCAAATGTAGCGCTGAGATTGCACGTTACGGTATCCGTGGATTGCAGAAATGTACAATGCTGACATCTTACTCTGCCGTTGGATTTCGATGTGAGAGAGACAGAGAATGCTCAATACCTCTCTAAGCACGTCCTTCTGCGTCTGCAGGACAGGAAGAGACCGCCGCCCTGCTGGCAGAGCCGTGCGGGCTGCTCCCCCACTGTAGAGACCCCTTGGGATGCAGCATGGAGAGAAAAGATGGGGACAGTCTGCTGCCACCTCCTGCTTCTTTCCTCTCTCTCGCCTCCTACTGGGACTGTCCGGGGTCGCCTCCAGAAAGAATGAACCTGGGATAAGAGGAGAAAAAGGGAAAGAGAGTTGAACTAGCTGTGCTTTGAAATCAATATTCCATTGCTTGCTTGCTCTCTTTATATCATGTAGTTTAACATTGCAGAGACTCGATGCGTTTATCCCCAAGGGGTGGAGAAGGAAATAGATGGAAATAGCTCACTGAAAGAGTGGGTGGGGCCCATGAGGTTGTCGTCGTCATCAAGATAGTTTCAGGTTAACTTTGATTTGAAAAAGCAATAGCTTTGCTTAAAGAACAGTGGGTTAGAGAAATAGCTCTATAAGGGAGGGAATGGAATTTCTTTGTGTAAATTCTTATGCAATGACAAATAAACTACTACTGCTACTACTACATTGTATAGACATATTTCTCTGAAAAGATTGTGGTTTTATTTTAATTTTTTTATATTTTCATTTTTTATTATTTCATTTTATTCTTAATTCAGCCTATATTTTACAGATTGTAACACCTGTTAATATAAGGTCATATATTCCAATATATAACATTGTCATTTTTAGGTCATGAAAGGGAACGGCGGTTTCACTTTGAGCCAGGCATGTGAATATGCAAAAATCCATTGTCCAAACCCAGGTCTGACCTAGAGGTCAGAAAGAATGTGGATATGTGGAAGAATTTTTGGATGACTCATGCATGGAATAGGTGAAATAGGCGTTTAGGCGTTTCTAGGTAAAGTGGTCAACAACAAGGTCCCTGAGGGACGATTAGCTAGGTGGTGTGGTTTCCTTTCATTGTGTGAAATTGGGCTTTGCGTGCAAAGCTGCCTATAAATGCTCATGTGTGGTTATAATTAAACAGATTCATATCTTCACAGCGACTGAGAAGGTGTCCTATTTATTTCGACATATTCATATAGAATTATCCACGACAGTTTGACTGTGACCGACGTGATGCGTTTAATAATGAATGTACATCAGATTTGAGGACTCCCTTGCAAAAAAGAGCTCACATCCAGGCCATAATCAATATAGGAATATCATAAGAATATTATAACGATACCACAGGAGCTAAACAATACCATAAGTTACAATACCATACCATACCTCAAAAACTCTTCAAGTCCCTGTAGGAATAGTATGGGAATATACAGTGATTGCTCTGCATATATTATAAATGTGCAACAGATGTGTTTCACTTTGGTTGTTTGGGATAATAAAAAGTCTTAAAATAATTTTGTCACTGACTTTTCTTACAGTATAAAATGTAGATGATGTAAATGAACAAGTAATTGAATGAGCTCCCTGTGATCTGCAAAGCAATCAGGGTGAAAACGACATTACCCAGAATGCAGACTCCTGGCTGAGATCAGCTGAGATGCTCCGAGCTCCGTCAAGCCAGCCAGACTGAGACAGGAAGTTATGTGACGCTGCCTTCAAAATAAGAGTGTAAATGTGTCACTACTCGCCTGGTAAACCAGCTAGTCACATGAACTCAAATTTGATTTCGATCTACCACGAAATGAAACGTGAGTTCATGTGACCGGTTGGTTTACCAGACTATGTCACTACAGTATTATTAAAAGAAGAGCAAATATTGGGATGTGCACACTGCACAGTAACACAAGACATATGAAAATACTAAAATTACTAAAATTATTGTATTATATATGGAGTCTTTTTCCAGCTGAAACAGAAACTGGTTGTGTTGATATTTTATGGCTGTCTTTACATTTTCATGTTGTCATGTCCAAAAACTTCCCCAAAATTGAATAGATTCATTGTTTTCCACAGAAATGTGGTCAACAATCTGAAATAACATGTTCACAAATATCTACAATATCTCCTATCTACAAATGGCCATGGTTAGGGGGTTAAGGACAGGCAAATACAACCATTTGATTTAGGTTGAGAAAATCCATTTTTGAAAATGCCTTTGTGCTACAATATTTGTAGCCTAGTACGCCGCCATCTTTATTTGCATCAGCGCATGATGTCACGGGGGTGGCTGTACAGTACAGTACAGTACAGTACAGTACAGTACAGTAGTGGAGTACAGGCTAGTCAAGTGTTGGTATTAAGGATTTTGAACATTTTGATTAATCAAAACAACCACAAACCAAGTCAAAATGCCAACAGCGTATGCTGTATATATACAGCAATATATGACAAAGTTTTTGATTTTAAATGGCCATAACATTTCATGAAGTTCGGACAGCGCCACCTACTGACAACAAAGGAAGCAGCTTATCTCGAGAACCGTTCATCCGATTGACTTCAACGTTGGGGAGTGCGCTGCCAGGAACCCGATGGAGTGCGGTACCCAATTCCGGACAGTTACATAGTCATAGCACCACCTGCTGGCAACACAAAATGCGGTTTGTCTCGAGAATCGTTCATCCGAGCAACATCAACCTTGGGGAGTGTGCTGCCGGGAACCTGACGGACTGCGGTGCCGAATTTCGGACACACGCATAGTCATAGATAGCACCACCTACCGGCAACATAAAAAGCGGTTTATCTCGAAAGCAATATTCATATAAATTTGACACAATAGATTTACCTCTTTATGTCAAATCTAAAAAGACAGGAATATATTCCACAAGGCACAAAAAAAAAAAAAAGATTGGTAGCCTACTGTTCGGGTGATTGAGTTTACCCCTTCACTAGACTGATTTATGCTGAGCGGTATTTCAATAGCCTTTTATTTGATGAAAACCCTGAGCGGAAGTCCCGTGTTTTGACTGTAGCTTGACACAGTGCGGTGCTCCGTGAGTCGCTCGCTCTCTCGCAGCTGAAGGATGCAGCAGCTGGGTGGATGGACAGAGGAGGAGGAGGAGGTGAGGGACGGCAAGGAGGAGAACAGAGTGACGAGAGGGAAGGAGGGAGGATGCGGATCACGGTGACCTGCCAGCCTGGCTGCCAACCATGGACCGTGGACCATTTGACAACAGGATGTGTGGAGAAAGCGACAGAGGCCTGGCGTCGGTTTGTTGATGCACGGAGGGAGAGCCGACAGACAGAGCCGTTCATTTAGCGGTGACACCGAGGGTTTGCCAGGTTTTATCAAGGCCAAGGGGGTGTGATTTCTTTGATGTCCCTTTTCTATTTGCGTGATATTTTGTCGCGGTGTACAATTGCTTTGTAAGGTTGGACAGCTTTCCCATTAAAATAACACAGATGAAAATCACTGTTAGACCGCTGAGGAGGCTTTCTTCCTTATCTGCCATCATGGTTTCAACGGTCGTTTTCGCATCATCACCACCTACCTGATCTTGGGATGTCAAACTGAACAGAGCACCGTGGAGCCAAAAGCGAAAGAAGAATAGGCTACAAAACATACTTTCAACATGGAGGCGTTGACTTTAGCGTTAACGCTACGCCCTGGCGGAGTGACAGCTCTATTTATATGGACGACTTTGTGTCTGCTCAGCAACGGTCAGTCCGTACCGTTACCGGACGCCTCGGGCCTGCCTCTCGCCATCCGCGTGCCACTGCGTCATCAGGGCGCTCGCGCTGCTGAACAGCCACCTGCCACTGGCGAAGGGCCGCGCGAACGCGCCTCCGGCCCGGGCCCAGGGAGGGTCGCGCGCAGGCGCAGAGATGCGGCGGCGGGCGGCATCAGCTTCGTGGACATGATTGATAACCTGCGCGGGAAGTCCGGCCAGGGCTACTACGTGGAGATGGCCGTGGGTACCCCCCCGCAGAAGGTAATGGTCTCGTCTCTCTCCCTCCCTCCCTCCCTCCCTCCGTGTGTGTGTGTGTGTGTGTGTGTGTGTGTGTGTGTGTGTGTGTGTGTGTGTGTGTGTGTGTGTGTGTGTGTGTGTGTGAGAGAGTGTGTGTAGTGTAGTGTGTGTGTCTGTGTACACGTCTATCACAAATCAGAATAACATGAATGAAAATAAAATTACCTGAAACTAAGGCATGAAAGCCATAAACAAATGCTTAGTGTGTTTTTTTGCAGTTCTTTCAGCAGTATTCTGTTTCACAAATCTTTTTCACAAATTCTCAAAATTGTGACATAATTACCCCCCCCCCCCCCCCCCCCCAATAGAACCACTGCCATTAAGGTCACTATCAA
>NC_139642.1:52542540-52580040 GCF_964638095.1 Poromitra crassiceps | reverse complement strand
ATCGTTGTAATAGATCTTGAGATGACTGGAAACTTTAAGAGTAAAGCCGCGGTCACACTGATCCATCAGAAAATTGACGGCTAGATTTCTGTCCGTTGGGAACGTCAACGTGTTCGTTGATTAAAGAAAAATTGATTGAAAAGTACTTGGTACTCTGGTGTCTGCTAAACGGACAGTGATGACTCTGTCCGTCCAGAAACTTTGAAATCGGAGAGAGATGGAGGCATCATCAGCACTGCCCGGACAACGGACAGCTCTCATTGAAAATGAATTGAAATGAATGGAGACGGACAGACACAAAGGATCAGTGTGGCAAATTTCTTTTTTTTTACGAGCAACTAAGTTCAAAGTGAAACTCTTATCAACCCAGTCTCATTGAACAGGTCTGCTCTACTTTGTTTTCACTTCTCATGTTTAATTTTGTGGCAAAATGGTTTTAAATGATTGTATGTGCTATGAAAAATGTTTAAAAGCCTTCCATTTAAATTGAGATGCTTGACAGACATCGCATTAGATTACATTGACTTTCAATTGGGTTGGTTGTGTTTTGGTAATGGCAACATGATTTCTCCCCCATAGTGGAGGGGGAAGAGCAGAGGATGCTCTGCCAGGGAAGACAGGAAGACGGACAGAGAGAGAGAGAGAGAGAGAGAGAGAGACAATGTCTCAGTGTGTCAGGATGCAGGGTGTGTGTGTGTGTGTGTGTGTGTGTGTGTGTGTGTGTGTGTGTGTGTGTGTGTGTGTGTGTGTGTGTGTGTGTGTGTGTGTGTGTGTGTGTGTGTGTGTGTGTGTGTGTGTGTGTGTGTGTTGTGCATCACTGTGTCCAGGGCCAGGTGACTCAGAGTGTGTGTGTGCGTGCGTCACTGCCTGTGTGCGCATGCGTGTGTGTGTGTGTGTGTGTGTGTGTGCGTGCGTGTAGGGAAGGAGGAAGCAGACAAGACAGGTCAATCCAGATTAGTCAGCAAATTTCTGTCCAGGCGAGGGAGACGGAGTGTGTGTGTAGTTGTACAGAGTGTTATTGGTGGTGGTACTGGTATGGTGTGTGTGTGTAGAAGAGATACAGTGCAGGCGTGTGTGTGAATCATGGACATGTGTGTTAGAATACATGGCTGCCAGATGGTTTTCATGGCCAGCCCTTGAGACTGTGGCAGACTGTATTAATATAATTTATATCACGATATGGCTCACATATGCACAATCTCATTGAATCCAGTTGAACCGAATGGTAATGTTAGGTGTGATGTCAAACAAAATAGACATATACAAATCATTTTCCTTAAAAAAAATGCATACTTAATTTGTTTATCATCGATTTAGACAGCAGAATTGTGTGTCACACAATATCCCGAAATCGCCACATCATCACCATATGATTCCTCTGAAAGAGGATGAATGATAATATTGAATTATCGCCCAGCCCTACTTTCAGCCTGTATATTTGTTTACCACATAAGTCAACCAACCAACCAACCAACCAACCAACCAACCAACCAATCAATCAGTCAGTCAGTCAGTCAGTCAGTCAGTCAATGAAACTTCAATGATGCCTGTGCTGTGGGGAAACTGGGCCATGCTGCAGCAAAATGAGACATTGCAAAGAACATAAAATGGGATTATAGCAATTGGGTATTTAAACATACTGCAACTGATAATTATAACAGAAGAGCCTGTTAACTACTGTATATGACTGAAAACTATGAAAACTCTATTATAGTATTGTGCAGGGTATGTCAAGTAACAGCAGTAGAACTAGAAAAATGAGACGAAGAAAAAAATGAATGAAAAACATGTCCAACATGAAAATATATAGCAATATACCAAATATATGCTATCTAAAAGATGCAGTATGAAAATCCATAAGAATGCCATTTTAAATACATGTATGTTTCTGTCTTTACAGCAGTCTGTCTGCTCCACTCACACTTCACTCTCTGTTTTGACTGATTGCGCAAAATTTGATAGTCGCATCGAGACGCAGACAGGAGAGGAGGAGGAGGTTAGGGTGACGGGGGGGAAGAGGAGAGAGAGAGAGATGGAGAGAGAGAGAGAGAAGGACATTTAGGGCAACAGGAAACAACACAGGACACTCCAGAGAAGGAGAAACAGATACAGAGCATGATCGGGAGAAATAAGGAGAGAAACTGATAGAAAGAAAAAAGAATCTGAGAGAAATGGAAAGACAGAGAGAGAGAGAGAGAGAGGGATAGCGTGACTTTTGATTGGCCAATCCAAGCTGCTGTTTAGGGTTATATAGACCAATTGATCTTTCAATAAAAACTGCATACTGAATATAGAGGGACCATGTTGGTCTAAATCAGGGCTTCTCAGAGTGCGGCCTGCGGGCCAATTGCGGCCTTCGGAAACGTTTCAGGTGCCCCGTGATGAGTTAGGTGTCATGATCCGATTCTCGATAAGTTTACTGTCTTTCAGAGGCTGTAGTGGGCTCAGTTTTCAAGCCAGAGTGACCCTTCTAGTATCATCATATGAAATTAGATGACCTAAACAGCCATCCAGTGGTACCAACCAAGCTAGATCCATTTGATGCTAGCTTGTCACGAAGGTGGCTAAATAACGCTAATTTTCAAAGGGGTCCTCTTTTTCACAGCCTAATGTTTGCAAGTATGGCGCGTGTCTGTGTGTGTGTGTGTGTGTGTGTGTGTGTGTGTGTGTGTGTGTGTGTGTGTGTGTGTGTGTGTGTGTGTGTGTGTGTGTGTGTGTGTGTTTGTGTGTGTGTTGTACCTACTGGGTACATAAATGTATTTGAATTATCCAGTCACGAAGGTGGCTAAATAACGCTAATTTTCAAAGGGGTCCTCTTTTTCACAGCCTAATGTTTGCAAGTATGGCGCGTGTCTGTGTGTGTGTGTGTGTGTGTGTGTGTGTGTGTGTGTGTGTGTGTGTGTGTGTGTGTGTGTGTGTGTGTGTGTGTGTGTGTGTGTGTGTGTGTGTGTGTGTGTGTGTGTGTGTGTGTGTGTGTGTGTGTGTGTGTGTGTGTGTGTGTGTGTGTTGTACCTACTGGGTACATAAATGTATTTGAATTATCCAGCACAGCCACAAATATGCTCAAAATACCCTGGTTTTTATCTCTGGAGGCCAAATAGTTTTATGAATAGATATCTCTGTCTCCAGATACAGATTCAACTTGTCCTTCAGAGATGGAACATCATGTAATCAATTCCATAATGTTACCCGAGTACCGTTTTTACAAACCTATCGATTTCTGCCGAATGCAGGCAGCAGATATCTAGTGAATGATCTCTCTCTCTCTCTCTCTCTTCTCTATCTCTCTCTCTCTGCGTCTCTCTGTCTCTCTCTCTCTCTGTGTCTCTGTCTCTCTCTCTATCTCTCGCTCTCTGTCTCTCTCTCTCTTCTCTATCTCTCTCTCTGCGTCTCTCTGTCTCTCTCTCTCTCTGTGTCTCTGTCTCTCTCTCTCTCTTTCCATTCATTAGCTGAACATCCTGGTGGATACAGGAAGCAGTAACTTTGCCGTGGGGGCGGCCGCTCATCCCTTCCTGCGCCGATACTACCACCGCTCACTGTGAGTAGAGACACACAGGCACTGGTGAAACACTCAGTCACACACATGGTGAACAGAAACACTCAGTCACACACATGGTGAACAGGTAATAAGAAAGGAGCTATTTTCATTCTGTCAAACGCCAATTTTTTAGCCCAGCGTCCTTAGCCGCCATCGGGGGAGAACTTCGGCCAAACCCAACGTCAGGAATGGCTTTGCCTCGGCTGTGATAGGGTTCATGAAATCTAAAGAAACAACGCGTTTTGTGGCTATTACAGAGGGCACTCGGTAGAGTGCATACCGCCGCCAAACCTTCTACAACGTTTCGTAGTGTTGCGTGAATTCGTTTGGAAGTTAGGCGGCTTTTTGTGTTAGGCCACGCCCATTACCACACCCCTTTTGGCCAGTGGGCATGGCAAGTTAAGCAGTCCTCCCTCGGCCCATGACGAGACTTTGTTTCATTCAGAACTTTTTGCGATCCCGCCGAGAAACAAACAAACAAACAAACAGGGGCGAAAAGATGGCCTCCAGGCAAACTCGGTTGGCAGAGGTGATCCCAGGGTAATCATGACTCATTACTACCTACCTTCCGTTCACAGTTCCAACTCGTACCGGGACCTTGGTAGGAGTGTCTATGTTCCCTATACCCAGGGTCGCTGGGAGGGCGAGCTGGGCACCGACCTGGTCTCCGTCCCGCACGGCCCCAACGCCACGCTGCGCGCCAACATCGCCGCCATCACCCAATCGGATCGCTTCTTCATCAACGGATCCAACTGGGAGGGAATCCTGGGCCTGGCCTACGCAGAGATAGCCCGAGTAAGTAATACAGCTCTTATCTTTTTTAACCATCCAATGACAATTTACATGTCCACAGATTTATACACAAGAATGGTAGTAGTATTTTTAATCATATATCCTGTACCAAACACCAGGTAGCAATAAAAAGGTGTTAAAAAGTCTTAAATGTGGCCCTCTGAAACGTTCAGATACCCTATACGAGAGGACAGGATACATAGAAGCACATATACATGACATTTTAGATGAGAACTGATCCAGAGGGACTTGTGAGTGAGCAGGTTAGGGGTTTGGAGTCTGTAGGGCATTTCAGCAAGACTTCTGGCTGCAGAGACAGCTCAGCAACAGGATGGGTGGAGGTTGGTGGAGGAAGGAAGGTGAGGTTGCAGAATTTGACTTGTTACTCAAGGAAGTAGCCTAATCATTACGCATCACTTTTTTTTTTAAGTATTACTTTGCTCTACGTTGCATACTTACTTCTGCTGTGACTGATCAGAGAAATCTATTTGCATTCGTGTCCAGTGTTCTGGTCATCATTGTGCTTGTTAAGTACACTATCAATGTAGTGAAAAGACTTTGACCCAGAGAAAATCAACATGGCATTTTCCATGACTTTTTTTTTTTTTTTTTTTTTTTTCCCCCAGCCTACCTAAACAGGCTTAGTGCGAGTGGACAATCACTATGATTAAGATGAATTTGCACATTTGAATTTGTAAATGGAGGTGGGATGTCGTTTTTGGATCGTTCAACTTCAATCTTGACATTTGGGGTAACTACGTTCTCACAAAAATTAAAATAGGAATTCATTACATTACTTGTTTGTGGGACAAAGTTATAATACAAACGCGTTACCACCCAACACTGGGAGGGAGGGAGGGAGGGGTGGGGATGAAGGAGAGGGGGAGACTTATCGCCTCCTTGTGAGTGTACTGTATGTTATCAGCAGGTTTTGCCATGATGACATGGAGACAGGTGGTGGCTGGAAATGTGGTTAAACAGACCGAGAGAGAGGAGGACATTTTGGAGGGTTGTGCTTTCATCATCTGGAAATTCAAAGCTGAAAGCTAAAAACAGCAGCTTGGTTTGGCCATTCAGGAGTAAAGCTATCCTGCCCATCTATCCCCCCCCCCCCCCTCTCTCTCTCTCTCTCTCTCTCTCTCTCTCTCTCTCCCTCTCTCTAGCCTGATGAGACATTGGAGCCTTTCTTTGACTCTCTGGTCCGCCAAACTCCGGTCCCCAACCTCTTCTCTCTCCAGTTGTGTGGAGCCGGCTTCACCCAGAACTACTCCCTGGGCAGTGCTACTGTCGGTGGCAGCATGGTGAGACACACGCGCACGCGCGCGCACACACACGCACACGTACACACACACACACACACACGGATACACACACACAGACATCCGTAAATCCGTAAATGCCATATTTGGAGCCAGTATTTGACCATCTGCGTCCCCCCGTGCTCTCAGATCATTGGAGGAGTGGACCCATCACTCTACGTAGGAGAGCTTTGGTACACGCCCATCCGCAGAGAGTGGTACTATGAGGTTATTATCGTGCGCATTGAGGTGAATGGACAGGACCTCAACATGGACTGTAAAGAGGTGAGATCTGACGGATTGATGGATGGATGGATGGATGCAAAAATCAAAGAAAGAAAGAAAGAAAGAAAGAAAGAAAGAAAGAAAGAAAGAAAGAAAGAAAGAAAGAAAGAATGGAGAATCAGTACTTGATACTAGCACAGAGAATAATCTTTGAGAAGAATAGCTAACAAATGGTTTCTCTCTCTGTTACAGTATAACTATGATAAGAGCATTGTGGACAGTGGCACGACCAACCTGCGCCTACCTAGAAAGGTCTTCCAGGCTGCTGTCAAGGCCATTGAAGCTGCCTCTTCGGTCAGTCCTTTCTGTACCATACTGTAGATACGCTGTTATAACTCTATCTGTAACTTCTCTATCTTCTCTCATTTTCCCCATTTTCTTCATCCACTGCCCTAACCATCACCCATGTCTTGAAGGTCCGATCAAAGTAGATGGTGTTATTCTACCACACCCTGACAAGCCTCACACTCATTGCATTATAAGAAAGACAACTCTCACCCCTGGATGGATTGAAAAGCCTTTCAATCAGCATTTAGACCACAACGACTGAATTGAAAGTTGGATTAGAATCAATTCAGGTTAAGTGCTTTCCACAGACAACCGGTCTAGTATTGACCGATTGTTTCGAATATCTGATTTTAACAAACGTCCAATATCGGTCCCATTCAACAGGTCAGTCTGACTCCAACACAATCTTTGAATGGCATGTATACTATCGTCCAGACTTCTCCACACATCAATGTAAGCAACCCTCTGTGGTGGAAGGAACCCTCACGTCATGTCTTGTGTGTCCTGCTCCCCGTGCTTCCAGACGGAGCAGTTCCCCTCGGGGTTCTGGCTGGGGGAGCAGTTGGTGTGCTGGCAGGCTGGTACCACACCATGGCACATCTTCCCTGTCATCTCCCTCTATCTGATGAGCGAGAATCGCAACCAGTCCTTCCGGATCTCCATCCTCCCCCAGGTAACTCACGTCCTCCACTCCAACGTGCTTTGCCTCAACCAAATAGATACGCACTAGACCACAGACCCACCCTTTGATCAGATTTGGTCATTCATATACATTCTTTCATTGGGCTAAATCATTAGGGCTGCCACTAATGATTCTTTTCATAATCGATTAATCTTTCGATTATTTTCTCGATGAATCGATGAGTTGTACTTTGGTCTATAAAATGTCAGAAAATGGTAGCAAATGACGATCAGTGTTTCCCAAAGTCCAAGATGACGTCGCTCTCAAATGTCTTGTTTTGTCCACAACTCAAAGATAATATCAGTTTACTGTCATACAGGAGTAAAGAAACTTTAGACCTTTTCTCTTAAAATTGTACTCAAAACGATTAATCGATTATCAAAATAGTTGTCGATTAATCGTGGCAGCTCTAGTAAAAAGTTTAACTAAGAAGCAAATGCATTGCACTGTAGGAATAGCACTGAGGGACGGCTGTATAATTTACCTGTCCAGCTAATGTGAGGTGAGGTTGTCACTCTGGATATTTCTTGCGGATGAAAACACTTTTTATCATTCCTATAAATTGTGAGACAAAGCAGTCCACGGTTTGCTATCGTACATCTTCTATGATTTTGAGCTCTCCTATAGTTGCCTGCCTGTAACCATGGATAAATGCAAAATTACAATTTCCATATGCACTCCTACGGAAAGTCTGGTCACACAATAAGTCGTTTTATCCCTCTCCAATATTTTTTGCATGCTTCAGTGGTTCCCAAAGTGGGGTACGCGTACCCCTAGGGGTACGTGGAGGTAAGACAGGGGGTACTTGAGAGAAAGGGGAAAATGGAAAAATGTAAGAATAAATCATGAAAATAAATGAAACATTAACATAAAATGAGTGACTAATTGCAACTCTTCCACCCAATTTCTTATTTTGTAAATGTTATATTCTTCAAAAGGTGGGTTATCATTCATTCATTGCATCCTATGCTGTAGTTTTCTCTTGCCGTTTTCTAAGCAAAAATTGGTAGTTTGGTCAAGGGGGTACTTGGATTCAGAAATCAGGGAAAGGGGGTACTGAAGCCCAAAAGGTTTGAGGACCACTGTTCTAGGCATTAAATTAAGCTCATTTAACCCCATTCCTCTCTCTCTCTCCCTCCCTCTCTCTCTCTCTCTCCCTCCCTCTCTCTCTCTCTCCCTCCCTCTCTCTCTCTCTCCCTCCCTCCCTCTCTCTCTCTCTCTCCCTCCCTCCCTCTCTCTCTCCCTCCCTCCCTCTCCCTCCCTCTCTCTCTCTCTCTCCCTCCCTCTCTCTCTCTCTCTCTCCCTACCTCTCTCTCTCCCTCCCTCCGTCCCTCCTTGCAGCAATACCTGCGGCCCGTAGAGGACGTGGCTTCGGTCCAGGAGGACTGCTATAAGTTTGCCGTGTCCCAGTCCAGCACGGGCACAGTCATGGGAGCTGTCATCATGGAAGGCTTCTACGTGGTCTTCGACCGTGAGAAGAAACGCATCGGCTTCGCTGTCAGCACCTGCCACGGTGAGGAAGGGGGGGGGGGGGGGGGGGGGGGGGGGACAAAGAGGGGGGAGAGAGCGAGAAGGAACAACTATCTTTAGAACAGGGATGTCTATTTTTAGAATGAGGAAGGTTTGGATATTAATAGAATGAAGGGCTTGGATGGAGGAACTACAGAATATGGGAGTAAAGGAGAAAGAAGAAAAATGAGCAGGACATCTGGGAGTTCCTGGCTGTACACTTAGTTACAGTCCTCGGATTCTGACTCCACTGCCTAGGGAAGAGGAAGAGCATTAAACGGACACCTGCTCTTACTCCTGGATTGCTACTATTTTTTATATATATACCGTATATATATATAACAGGTATATTTGGATGGATTGATGGATGGATGCTCACAAAATAGTAGCATATTGGATGGCATAATCATTGTATTCCTCAAGTCATCAGTCGACATGGATTTTTCAAAATGAGTACGTGCATTTGGATGAGAGTCACGAGACCCTACAGATATCTAGACTTGTCTCCTAACTTGTCCCCGTTCTCCGCAGTGCACGACGAGTTTCGCACGGCGTCAGTAGAGGGCCCGTTCCACGGCTTCGACCTGGAGGACTGCGGCTACAACATCCCCCAGACGGACGAGTCCACCCTCATGACCATCGCCTACATCATGGCGGGCATCTGCGCTCTCTTCATGCTGCCGCTGTGTCTCATGGTGTGCCAGTGGCGCTTCGCCCGCTGCCTCCGCCCACACGGGGACTTTGCCGACGACATATCCCTCCTCAAGTGACGGCGGGGGAGAGGAGACGGGCACCACGAGGCATAGGGACGTACACTTCAAATATAGGAAAGAGATCGATTGTGGTTAAGGATTTCAATCGATGTACAGCGTCGTGAGGTGTAGGCGCTGTCGAAAGAGCTACTCTTTTCAGGAATATGATATATAAAATAAATACAGACATACATACAGTAATTACTCAGAGACCAAGCCACGCTCAAACAGGAGAGCATGGATGGATAACCAGAGCCATTACTGACATATACAAAGAAGAGAAAGCAGGTATCATCAGCTTCAGTTATGCCTGTTCGAGCAACCTATGCAGATCAGCATGGCGATGTAGGGAGCGGAAGAAAGGTAACCTCCGTGTGAAATGGGAAACAAACCAACAAAATTGCTCATTGTTATGAATAATGTGAAAATTAACCTTGGATTTTGAGATTGAACGATTTTTCTCTTAACATTGCAACTCTGAGTGATTTTGCTTTAGCGGGAAATGAGCAGATCATTTACAAACATGGTGAAACGAGAAAACTCGTGATTCGGATGTAGATGGCTTTGTTGAGGCATGATGTAAGACATAATATATGTATGAGGTGAATACATGAGGGTGTGTGTGTGGTCACCTGTGTGTGTGTGTGTGTGTGTGGATATAGGTGTATTAGATGTACGTCGTGTGAATGGATGATGTGGAGTTGTGTGTGAGCAAGCATGCCTGTAAGTGCACAGCTGTACTGTAAGTCTATAACAGAAAGATTAAATGAAAATCAAGATGATAATTATTGAGTATGAATAGCATCTATGAAACACTATTTTGCATATGCCCGCACATAATTCAGAAATGCAAATCAAGTAAGCATAAAGAGATTTTTGGTCAAATATCAGATTGTAAGAGCATTTATGATAAGTTTATCAGTGTAAAACTGAAACTACTGAATACAGTTAATATCAGATGTCACTTCTTATATTGATAGCTTAAATGTATCTATTGTATATATAGTTTGTGCATTTCAGATCAGTATGCACAAATTTGCACACTCATTATACAAAACCACATTGCTTATCCTTGCCAACTACTGCTGCACCCTCGGATGATTTGCACATGTAACGACACATTACATGCAAATGAACCAAGACTATATAGGGCTACTTTCACAGACACAGAAACAGCCTAAATTCACCACATCTTTCAATGGGGACCATCTGTATGCTAGGACGAAGAAACCAGCCCAAAATATGTTATACACAAAAGAACACATGTATGTCTATATGAGAAGCTGTAAATAGAAGAACTGTATATCGATCTGCCAGGCGCTGGCTGGCAGCATTATTGAACCAATAAAGTACTTATTGTAACTGTAACATGCAAACGTGTGGTTTTTCATTTCTCAAGTTACCAAAGTACATACAAAACTCAAACCATGTATTCTTTTGTGCCATCATCTTTAAAGAGCATGGTGGCGGAGGCAGCAGCCAGCCAAAGAGCATGGTGCAGGTTGGAGACCACAATGCATTAAATATGTGGGAGGGGTATATATAGCAATGGGATAAAAAAAAAATCAAACAGCTGTATCTAGACTGTTTTTTAAAGCAGCTGGCCACTGTTCCCCAAATGGAACTGTACACACCTGTGATATCAAGCCCAGCAGAACGCCCAGCAACAAGTGATGTCACAGATGTCGAATGCCCATTTAGAATGTGTCACCTTTTTCTCCATATTTCTGCCCTGGGGGTATGTTTTTGTTTGTTTGTTTTGTTTTGTTTTGTTGTTGTTGAAGCGTTATTGTTAAAAAGGGAAGAAACATTCAAAATTTTAAATAAAAGGTCAGCCTTATGCATATCAGGAAATCCTCACCAGCCTAAACCTAATGCAGAATCAGCATTTTTAGATAACTTTTTCTTGATTATTTATTTATTTATTTATTTATTTATTTATTTATTTATTTATTTAGTGTGTGTAATGTATTTTATCAGATTTTGTGGCGTATTTCTGTTTTACGCATCAGAAACAGACCCCGAGACCGGTACGTAGAACCTAGACTGCCCTCCTGTGGTTTGTTCGAGTATTGCACTTGTACCGAAGAGTACAGATGCCAAGTGACTGCTTTTTTGACAGCGCTGCCGCCATTTTGGCCTGAAAACGCCTCCTTGCGCCAATGGGACAACAGCACAGAACCATGACAGCCAATCAGAGGCAGAGTAGGGCGAGCGTCGTCAAGAAATGTGGCGCTGCGGACTTCCCTATTTTGCAATGGAACAACCACAACCCAGAGCTCTGGAACACCCGAACAACGTCATGGCTTCAACCAATCAGATGACACGTATGACGTTTCCGAAACTGTTGGCTGACGTAGTACGTCTGTTTGCGTTTTGTGTTTTTACGGAAATGAGATGATCTGACAAGCAGCAGTGTTTTTGTTACATTCGCACATAGACGGGGAACGATTTCAGTGGAAAGGTAATACATACGTGTTTTAAGATAAAAGGGCTATTGTGGCAAAACGTTTTCATGGCCGCTGATACCTTTCCTTTTCCGTTATCGACTCTCGACGTAACACGCGATGACAGTCCTGTGTCGCGTTTGTTTGGATTAGCTAGCTAGCGTTAGCATTCCTAGGACAACCACAACAACTGTACGACGAAAACTCTTGTCCTAACGTTACTTCAAGTTGTTCCCAGTTTCAACAATAGTGCTACAAATGTATGTTGACACGTAAAAGTAATTTCGTCGTAGCGTTAGCAAACCTGTATAGAATTGAGGCGCGGTTCATAGCAAACTAGCCAACTGGTTGAGGGTTACCAGCTAAAAACTGAGCGATCAGCAACATTGAGAGCCCATTAACTAGCTACAGTAACGTACCTGGCATTGCCTTCTCCCTAGGGGGGGGGGGGTCATCCACGCACATGTTCCCTCAATTGTGATGTCATCAGTGATGTCACTTGAGCAATTGTGATGTCATCAGTGATGTCACTCGAGCAAATGTGATGTCATCAGTGATGTACTAAATCCTTCTGTGGTGTTT
Source organism: Poromitra crassiceps (assembly GCF_964638095.1). NCBI lineage: Eukaryota > Metazoa > Chordata > Actinopteri > Beryciformes > Melamphaidae > Poromitra > Poromitra crassiceps. Next base: position 52,567,867 of record NC_139642.1, on the reverse strand, counting down.
TGTGGTAGTTGGCATCCTTTATGTTGCATTACCGCCTGGCTGAGGCTTTATAAGTGGTTGGAGTATAAGTAGGGAGAAGAGCACAAGTGGTAGGCTACATCATCTCCAGAGTAAGTGTTTATTGTTTATTTATGTTTGTTTATTTGCACAAAGAAAATGAATAACAACAGATAGTACACGTATCTTAATAAGCTATTATTAAGCTATACCTATTAGTAAGCTATTAGGTAACTAGTAAGTGCTTATTAAGCTAGCCTACTTTGAATGGTAACAGACAATGACTGTCATTGGTAACAGACGATAAATGGCGGTCAACTTATCCATAACCTTCGGATATGGAGAACACTTTGCCTACCTGTCCACTCGTCTGCATGTTTGAGCTACAACTTGCGCTGTGCCTTGCCGAAATCAAATTGCCTCCAATGCGAGAATGAATGAATGAATGACATGACTATGAAGTTATGGTTTGCGATGGCTGTCTGAGGGAACAAGATGTGCATGAAAACTCACCCTTTTCCACTAACTAACATTAGAACATATTAGCCACACTTACATTTTTTATGTTTTTTTTATTTTTTATGTTACAGTATGTTTGGTAGGGCTTTCTCCTAGCCCTGCCCCTTTCCTGACCACACCCCCTCCCACCTCCCACATACACTCCCCCCGATACACCTGTCCATGCCCCCTACCCACCTCTCGAATCCAGACTCTCTACGACCTTCCTATCCCTATCAACGGACTCTTTTCCCTAGCCCCGCCCCCTCCGACCCGGATCGCATCCGCCCCAAAATGTAATGGGTTCTTCCTTGGCCCATGCTACACCCTTCCACCAAGTTTCATGAAAATCGGCCCAGTAGTTTTGCCGTAATCCTCCTGCTAACAGACAAACGGTCAGACAAACGGCACCGAAAACATAACCTCCTTTGAGGAGACAATGCCAATTTTGACAATGTTCCACTACTGGGATTTTCTGGGATTTTTAGTATGTTAAATTGGAAGGTTTCAAGAGCTGAATACAACAAAAATAATTTCTGTTGCAATTAGTTTAAGTTTGGGTCATTTTTTCTCACAGATTCCCTAGACTAATACCCCCCAATGATAGAGAGACAAAAATCAGTAGTATATTTGATTTTTCAAAAGCACTACTGGTATCGATACATTTTTTTGAATGAGTATGTATCCGTTTCAAATACTTATCGATATCGACACCTGTTGCAAATGAGTATGTATCCGTTTCAGTTTTTGTTGATACTTACTATCGATACTATCGATACTTTTGACAACCCTACTTGGAATTAAAGGTAACAAAAGGAGGAGTGGTGAACTATCTATGTATAAAAAATAAAGTACAAAATGGCATTTAAACATTATATATCTTTAATTTTCAAAGAATTATTGGAAATCTAAATCAATAAACTCCATCAGAATGAGGATGGTCCTAGGGGAGGGAACATCGATATGAACTCATGTACAACAATGTAAACAACTGACACTCCAAAAGGGCGTGTTAACACATCCGGGTACTGCAGGGCATTCCCCCGGGTGTGGAAAGAGGAGGGAAGGCAACCTAAAACTCGGCCATTCAGCCAGTGCCTTGCCCAAGGACACTTCCGCAGGGTAGATGACATATTTGTTGTGATGTTAGGGATGATCGCCCCACCCTGTATCTGTATTTTTCAGACGCTTTGTAACTGAGCTCACTGTCATCTGGGCCTATTTGCCAGCAAGTGCTTATCGAGGACTGTCGATCATCTTCCTTTAACAGGTTATTTTCCTGGCTTAAAATAAGGCAAAAGTGTTAAGAGCGGTAGAGCCCGACCGATATGGCATTTTTGATACTGCAAAGGTACTCAGAACTCAGGGTGCTTTTTGGAACATTTAACTTTATTAAAGACTATTTAATATTAAATTGTCAACACATCGGCGTAATGCCACAATTACAAATGGCAGAAATATACCGAGTGCGACGCTTGTTAGAAAAAATGCTCCATGAAAAAAACACCTGTCAGAGTTTTGTCAAGAGATGGAGACGGCTGCTTCGTAATGCTCTATGCACGAAGAACCCTGCTTAAGTGGCCTATCTCTTTTCATTAAAGACTTATCTCCAGATCCGTGCAACTGTTCTGACATCCTCGCCAGTGTGTGTCCGTTTTCCAATGGCGGATATCTCATTTTGGAATCTGACACTCTTAATACGTTCTTCTTTTAGTTAAATCTGCAGTAATTCACTAGGTATTCGCAGTTTGGTGCCGAGACATTGCAAACAATCTTATCACGCAATCTTGTTATAATACGTCTTTATTTAGCATGCGTAATATGAGCATACACACCCCCGTGTTATATAACTGGGTGGTTTTATAGGTTGGCTGTTTTGACGATACAAGTCTTTTCAGGGGAAAATGGTTCACTGAAATAATATCTTCCACTTTGCTCCTCCTCTGGCCAGTAGCCTACTTTGTGCTAGTGAAATCATAGCTGACGCGCAGTGAATCACAGGTCCCACCTTTTTAATGTCAAAACAGCGTTATCTCTGGGTTATCTGATAGTACGTGTGACGTTTCCCTTTTAAAGAAGAAAGTTGATTGTGTTGTTTTGTTGTCATTTAGCAAGGCTATGAAAGCTCATGGTTGGTGCAGCGCTCGTCTGTGAAAGTGTCTTCACAGTGTCTATGGTTAGCTCGAGGATACACTTGAGTTGCGATGTATCAAGAGAGTGTTAATGAAACATGTGCTTCGACCACAGCTCTCTGAAGCAGCGGTCGTCGGTCAGAGTTAGCCTGCTGCTGTGAAATGTAACTACTATTGGCCTCCGAACACTAACTAACAACATCTCCATTCCTCTAGGGCTGCACCATTATGGTCTCAAAATGACCATCGCAATTATGTTTTGATTAATATTGAGATCCCAATTATTTATTTACAACACAAGACCAAACGAGAGCAACATTGCTAAACGGAATGCGGCACGTTTTATCTCGACTTTATCGCAGTTTTTCTTGTTTTCATGATTTGTGGGAAGCCAAATGATATTGGATTAATTGTGCAGCGCTGCGTTCCTCTCCTCTCCCCATCCCTTTTTGTGTCTCTCACATCCAGGTTGCTGTTCAGATGAGGAGGGCCCGCCTGGTTGACCCCACGCATCGCCTCCGTTGCCATGGCAATGGCCTATTTCCCCCCATTCCTCATCCTCCTCTTCCTCTCCTCCTTCTCCCTCCTGCTGCTGACCCTCCTGCCCTCTGTCGCCCCCTCTCTCCCCTCCTCCCCTCCCACACCCTCGCCGTCCCCCTCCTGTGGTCCAGGGCAGTCCTGGGCGGTCCGGCTCCAATCTGACCCACATCTGGAGGGAGGAGACGGGGAGCAGCACTCTGTGGACCTGGATCTGATCGCCAACAGGGTGAACTATTTTTTATTTTATTGATCTAATTTTAGCCCCACGGCAGAACGGGCTCTATGGATCGGCATTGTCTGTCGGTCAGTCGCTCTGTTCACCACTTTCTGGCCATGTGGGTGAAGGTGTGCTGCAGGGAGTTTGAGTTCAGACTCTTAATCGGGAGACCTGAGTTTGATTCCTAGCACAGACGCTACAACATTCACCGTCTTGGGGCTCTTAGACTCACACCCAATGTACACCAGATGTGTTACGGCTGCGTTGCGGATCCGGTAAAACCGCTGGATCAGACTCTCTCACCCGTGTTAATGGATGGGCGATACATGCGGTACGGAAAAATTACGCACCCGTTCTATTTTTGTCGGATCCTGGATCCGTCTAACGGATTACATGGGTGTGGGTCTGTTTGCAGCCATACCGCATCTGGTGGACATAGGCCTTTACTCTCACGGCGCCATATTCACATTATGTTTGATACTCCCTGTTAGTATAATTTTTGTATTTGATCGTTATTATTTGTTATAGAAGTATCGCCCCAGTTTAAATTAGAGTTGTTTTCCGATACGGATACCATTATTGGATATTGGATACCAGTATTGGAAATGCCTTCGACGTGGCCTAAAATGCGGGATGGGGTATCGACGAGTATGTGAGTCTATGACCTGAGCCAGGCCATACAACGATGATAGCAAGCAATCATATCACATCCATGCAGGGTTAGTAGTATACAGCTGTTACAAATATAATCATAATAATAACGATAATAATAATAACATATATAAACTATATTTTTAACGCACTGGTATTGGATCGGTACTCTATTGGCTGATTCGCAACTTCAGGTATCGGAATTGGTATCGGGAAGCTGGAAAAACGGATATTGGGACATCTCTCGTTTAAATTGTGTCCTGATCGGCTGTATTCTCTCCATCCCAGGTAGCGGAGCAGGCCGGACTGGACAACCAGGGTCAGATTGGACAGCTGGAAGGCCACTACCTGCTGTGTTCTGCCAAGCCTGGCACTAGGTCTGTGGCCGGGGGGAAGAGTGTCCGGCCCGGGGAGGTTCTGGCAGCCCACCCCCACGTCCTGTGGCACTCGCACGAGAGAGTCCTCAGCCGCTCCAAGAGATCAGTGGCCTTCAACGACCCCCGATACCCCAAGCAGTGGCACCTGGTGAGGATGACTGTGTGACTGTGTCCGTTAGGGCTGGGTTTAACTTAAAAAAAACACCATATATCGCTATCGTATCGATATTAATTTGAAGGAACTGACATCGATTCATAAATCCCAACATTGATCTTTGAATATTGCCTCTTCATTGCCATCGATCTTTGAATATGCCTCCTCCCATGGATGCTTGAAGGTTGAACACCGTTAGACTCTCGTGGTTTGGGTTCTTAGCGCAACGAGATCTGAGAAACATCTGTAAACATTAATATTATTACATTTTTAATAATGCATCAGGTTAGAGGGTTCCTTGTACAATTTACAGCATTATTTCTTTGAGAATCTCTCTCATGTACAAGCAAAATTGTATTGTAACCGAAATATCGATATCGAATCGGGACCTTGTGTATCGGAATCGTATCGTATATTTTTCACTGGCCTCCTCACCCGCCCGCTTCTTTATTTGACCCCGTAGCACAACGACGTCAGTGAGGGGATGGACATCAACGTGACGGGCGTGTGGGAGCGCAACATCACTGGCCGCGGAGTCACAGTGGTGGTGGTTGACGACGGGGTGGAACACACCCTCCAGGACATCCAGCCTAACTATGTAAGTCAAAACATTACAGTGATTTCACGCTATGAAGATGCTCATGACCGGATAGTAGAGATAAGAGAAATTCATCTGAAATACCTTTGACATTTCTATGGGAGTCTTCCTGTTATGGATTAAGATTTTGGAGAGAGTTGTGGATTTCTGGAAAAAAAGCACAATCACCAAGTAAGGCAAACAGTTTGCACATTTGGCAGCTAAGGGTGGGTTCCCACCATTCCACTTTTTTTTATTCAAACTATAAATAAAAATGGCCTTTTGAACACTCCCCAAAAGGTCAAAAACATTCAATATTCTTTTCCATTTCATCCAAGTGATCACTGGTCCAATGACATTATCCATGGGGTGTTTACACTTAGTCACAATTCAATCAGAGCATCCATCAGAACTTTGAAATTCAAGTATTGTTCATTGTGATCTGGTTAAGTCTGGGTAGCGGTGCCTCTGAAGAACTTGCCTTATTCCCTTTCTGTACTAAAGCACATACTCATTGCACAATGCACTTGTGTCTCTCTCAAGAGTCCGGAGGGCAGTTACGACCTGAACTCCAACGACCCGGACCCCATGCCCCACCCAGACGCCCACAGTGACAACCACCACGGGACGCGCTGCGCCGGAGAGATCGCCGCCGTTCCCAACAACAGCTTCTGTGCCGTGGGCGTGGCCTATGGCAGCAAGGTGGCAGGTACAGGAGGCTTTCTTGTTCAAAGGATATCCCAGCGCTAAAACAAGACGGGACTGTGTGGTGAAGCCTCTCTCTCTCTCTCCTGGTTCTGTGTGGTGAAGCCTCTCTCTCTCTCTCTCCTGGTTCTGTGTGGTGAAGCCTCTCTCTCTCTCCTGGTTCTGTGTGGTGAAGCCTCTCTCTCCTGGTGCTGTGTGGTGAAGCCTCTCTCTCACTCCTGGTTCTGTGTGGTGAAGCCTCTCTCTCTCTCTCTCCTGGTTCTGTGTGGTGAAGCCTCTCTCTCTCTCTCTCCTGGTTCTGTGTGGTGAAGCCTCTCTCTCTCTCTCTCCTGGTTCTGTGTGGTGAAGCCTCTCTCTCTCTCTCTCCTGGTTCTGTGTGGTGAAGCCTCTCTCTCTCTCCTGGTTCTGTGTGGTGAAGCCTCTCTCTCCTGGTGCTGTGTGGTGAAGCCTCTCTCTCACTCCTGGTTCTGTGTGGTGAAGCCTCTCTCTCTCTCTCCTGGTTCTGTGTGGTGAAGCCTCTCTCTCTCCTGGTTCTGTGTGGTGAAGCCTCTCTCTCTCCTGGTTCTGTGTGGTGAAGCCTCTCTCTCTCTCCTGGTTCTGTGTGGTGAAGCCTCTCTCTCTCCTGGTTCTGTGTGGTGAAGCCTCTCTCTCTCTCCTGGTTCTGTGTGGTGAAGCCTCTCGCTCTCTCTCCTGGTTCTGTGTGGTGAAGCCTCTCTCTCTCTCTTTCCTGGTTCTGTGTGGTGAAGCCTCTCTCTCTCTCTCTCTCCTGGTTCTGTGTGGTGAAGCCTCTCTCTCTCCTGGTTCTGTGTGGTGAAGCCTCTCTCTCTCTCCTGGTTCTGTGTGGTGAAGCCTCTCTCTCTCCTCGTTCTGTGTGGTGAAGCCTCTCTCTCTCCTCGTTCTGTGTGGTGAAGCCTCTCTCTCTCCTCGTTCTGTGTGGTGAAGCCTCTCTCTCCTCGTTCTGTGTGGTGAAGCCTCTCTCTCTCCTTGTTCTGTGTGGTGAAGCCTCTCTCTCTCCTGGTTCTGTGTGGTGAAGCCTCTCTCTCTCTCCTGGTTCTGTGTGGTGAAGCCTCTCTCTCTCTCCTGGTTCTGTGTGGTGAAGCCTCTCTCTCTCCTGGTTCTGTGTTCAGGTATCAGAGTCCTGGACGGGCCGCTGACAGACAGCATGGAGGCCATCGCCTTCAACAAACACTACCAGGTCAACGACGTCTACAGCTGCAGGTTTGGAACACAGTCTGTCTGGTCCCATTGGGTATTTCTGTAAAAAAGGATAGAGGTTTCAGTACACTTTAAAATATCTTTGGGGAAATTGGGACCGAAATATATATTCTGATATCCGTTTCCAAGGATGTTTTAATGTGAATTTCTTTTACTATCCCATAGTATCATATTGTCCAAAATGTTGTGCTCATTTGGGTTCAGACATCCACATTGTCCACCTCCTGCACGTGAAATGATTCCTTTGATTTGGACTGTTGTCTGTTCTAGTTGGGGTCCAGATGATGATGGACGCACTGTGGATGGACCACATCCTCTAGGCAAGGTGAGAGAAAAATCCAAAGTGCCAGGCCCTTTTTCTCCTGCAGAGGGCAGTACACTGCAGCAGATCTAGTTACAGACATGTGGCAGGATTGTGCTTAGACTACAATGTTTGAACTCTTTGTTTTTCTCATTTCTCTCTGGTCCTTGATGTAAAAAAAGAAAAGTATAATTTCCCCTCTATTAACAGCAGATGATCTTATAGTGGATGATGAAGCAGCATTTTGTTTATGTCCTCCACAGGCGGCGCTGCAGCACGGCGTGATCGCGGGCAGACGAGGCTTCGGCAGCATCTTTGTGGTCGCCAGCGGCAACGGAGGTCAATACCAAGACAACTGCAACTACGACGGCTACGCCAACTCCATCTACACCATCACTATCGGTAAGACGCAGCAGCTCAGCTGTGAGGTGTGCGTGTGCTTCTGTGGGTTAGATATGGACATGTGTGTATGCAGTAGGACCGTAAATGTGTGTGTGTGTGTGTGTGTGTGTGTGTGTTGCAGGGGCAGTAGATGAGAACGGCCGGATGCCCTTCTATGCTGAAGAGTGTGCGTCCATGCTGGCTGTCACCTTCAGCAGTGGGGGGAACACTATGAGGAGCATTGTAAGTCCAAAGTGAACACACACACACACACACACACACACACACACAAACAAACTAAGGGGACAGATGGCAAGGTCCTGAAAGAGCCATAACAAACATATAAATGGAAATAATAATCATCAAAATGTCTTAAATACTCTTCGTAGTGATCTTATTTTTCCACCATGCGTGATTTAGGCTATTTGCCCTGCATGGCCACTGGTACTCTCACAGAACGGGCTACGCAACATGTTTTTTTTAATTACATGTCGTTAAGCACAAGTGGATTTAACGTCCCTTTCCAGTTAATTTCCTCTTCTCATTCCTCCATTTCATTAGCTATATTCAATTGGAAATAGGCTGGTTTTTCCAGTCTTGTTTCTTTATTTTGGTTTTTAAATCTGTATTAAATGTAAATTCCATGTGTAGCGTTCAATTAAAACTCTTGGATTTATCTTTCTGAAACCGGCACATGCCATAGTCATTTAGCAAGCCGCTGAATCCCCTAGTTGCTTCAGAGGTGCAGGTGCGGGTGGTTCGCAAAATCGCCCCTCCTGCACTCAAACAGATCCCTGCACTGTGTGGCAGTTGAAAACGCTCTCAAATTGAAATGTTAGTGACGGTGTGAAAAGATTGAAGAGCTGCACAGCTGGAGCAGCAGACAGTATTGTGATCAGGAATGATGACAGATGAATGGAGTATGGCCTCAGCGAAGCCGTCGGCTTGTATTTTGCTGCTGTTTGCGGCCGTCACCGTGGTAACGCAGCCTGCAGCAGGGATGTCATTGCCAGGTGCTCAGCAGGCACTGGATCCCTCTGGAGAAGGCTGATCCACCACCGACCACAGAATGCCATCATAGGCCAGCTGCTTACCACACACTTCCTAGTAGTATTCCACTCTGTTCAATCCAACCAAAGTCGACCAAGCTCAACTGCTTTCCCAAATTCGTTTGATCACAGTGTTCCCAAAAGCCTGGAAAAGTCACCGTACAGTTACGGAAAAATATTTCCACATGATTCAACATTGTTTTGGCAATGTCGTGGCAGTTTGTTCCTAATTTTATTTTTCAACCAGTCAGGTCAAACTTGACTGCTGCTGGTAGACTGAGGTGATTTTAAGGACTAATAACCAAAATAAATAAAAATCCTGATTATATAAGTCCCTAAGGAATAGATGTGGCTAACAACAACAACAACAAAAAACACAGGGTACAACAAGAATCAATTATTTAACCGAAGAAATTCAATGTTTGAATATGCATGTTGACAAATCGTTGTCATGGATATGTCACTATTTATCATAGAAATGTTGTAAACAAAATATGTATACACCCTGTTACTACTGAGATAGCCTTATATTTGTACGCCTATGCAGTTAAATATGATTTGAATGTCAGGATGGTTTTTGGGAAGGGAACTGATGCTTTGTTTGGGCAATCGCTACATTTGCGCTGGAAAGACATTGGGGGTTTTAGACTGATCATTTATCAATTCCTGTGGGAAAAACTGGTGTAAAGTTAGGCGGAGTTTTCACGCGTCTGAATCCTAACTCCGAGCCATTAGAGATCACCCAGCCAATCAGAGCAGCGCCTCATTATCATGGCATCCACCGCCCACTCAGAACAGCTCATACTTAATGAGAGGAGACACTGAGAGGATGGAGAGGCCTCACAGAGCCTGGATTTGTTTTTGTTTTTTGTTTTTTTTGCAACAGAATTCATAACCTTATTTGACCACAGAGAAATGTTTTAAACTGATAAAAAGAACAGAGACGAAGAGAACATGCACAGAGCGTTGTCGTCTAAACATGGCCTAAGTGTGAAGCCTAATCAGATTTCACCTTTTTCGCCCCCAAAGTGCTGAAAATTGATCATCACAAACTGTGATGTTTATGTTAATATGACGCCGCCCTACGCCCTATTATGGAAAGCAGAGATGTGTGTGTGGCCTCCTGATAAGGCTCGACACTGTCACCACAGAGGCAGCTGCCTCAGGGCGAACACACACACAGACACACACACACACACACACACACACACACACACACACACACACACACACACACACACACACACACACACACACACACACACACACACACACACACACACACACACACACACACACACACACACACACACACACACACACACACACACACACACACACACACACCACACCACCGGCTCCGCTGGACAGCTGCTGGAAAAAGCCCTTACATGTAAACACACACAGAGGTTTGGGAATTCCTCGGCACACATCCCTACAGGCCATCTATCACACAGGCTTTCACTAGTGTGTGTGTGTGTGTGTGTGTGTAATAGCTATCTTATCTAGTGAGGACCCATTTTAGTTTTATCATAGATCTTCTATTACTATCTATGGGTCACCGCAGGCTCCGCCAATCCTAACAACTGGTAGCAGCAAGTCTGTTAAATGCAAATGGTCACGTGGTCACCTCTCCCCAAGTCCCGTTACCCCCCCCACACTTGTTTTCTTCTTCAAGCAGGCTTTAAGCTAGAGATCGTGAGTTCCCAAACTCCACACAAACCACACATATAAACACAAAGCTGCCCCTTGTTAGCTCAATACAGTTGAAACTAAGATATTCCATTTTTCTAGCCACAGATTTAGCTACTACATCAACGAACGTCACATGTAGCTTTAGCTAACATGAGTTCCTGTTGCCAAATCTCGCGTGAGTGTGTTGCTGAGATTGATTGATTGATAACTTTATTGAAACAATAATAGCAGGATTGTACAAGACAACACAACAAAAACATATTGCTCAAAAGGAATAAAACACAATAAAGCCCGAGGGCTTGTTTCCATTGTGGTCCTTGTGTGTGGGACAAGAGGAGTGAATCTGTATGCAGATTAGGGCATTCACGACTAGTGAATTTTACTAGTCGACTAGTCGTCCCTAAAGGTAGTCGACTAGTCGACTAACCGTTTTTAATTTATTTTTAATTAAAAAAAAAAAAAAAAAATTTTTTTTTTTTTTTTTTTAATCTTTAAGAAAGAACATGAGGTATTTACACCACATACAATACATGGACTATCATATCCCATATCCCCCACAAAGAACATCAAAACACAACAAAACAAAACAAGAAAACTGCATAAGATACACAATAATCCAAGAACAAACAAGACTATTGGACAAACAACCAAACAAAAACAATGCATTCAGCTCCTATCCTGATAAGCCTAATGACACTGGGGTAAAAAGTTCTTAAAGTCAAACTCTGTATGTGGTTGCCATATTTTGGGGATGTCTAAGAATCTGCCTTTGCTCTTGTAGTAAATGTTATCCAACGTATGGTAGCTTGAGAGTTCATTCCACCAGTGAACTACAGCTGGGGGATTGGATGGTTTCCAATTTAAAGCTATGCATTTCCTAGCTGCCAACAGGGCAAGATCTATGTATTTACTTTGAATGCATTGTTTTTGTTTGGTTGTTTGTCCAATAGTCTTGTTTGTTCTTGGATTATTGTGTATCTTATGCAGTTTTCTTGTTTTGTTTTGTTGTGTTTTGATGTTCTTTGTGGGGGATATGGGATATGATAGTCCATGTATGTTCTTTCTTAAAGATAATTTTTTTTTTTTTTTTTTTTTTTTTTTTTGCTAAAACGACTAGTCGACTACTAAGCACAGTGTCGACTAGTGGTTTTACTAGTCGACTAGTCGACTAGTCGACTAGTCTGTGAATGCCCTAATGCAGATACTGTGTGAGCGCGTGTGTGCGCGGGCAAAAACAACACAAACAGATAACATTTTACACTCAAACCAAACATTCTTAAACCTTTAGTGAATGGTTATTTAGATACCTAGCAAGAATGCATCAATCAATAAATAATAAGATAGAGACCAGCTCATAAACTAAAACAGGAACCTACCTAGGGTTTAAAAACCGCGACTATTCAGGGGACATAAGAAAAGGAAAATAAAAGGTTAGGATCACATTTGGGAGCCAACCAGCCATTTTTTCAAGGCAAGCTTAAAAGAGAACCTGGAGTTAAGGGTCTTAATACTCTCAGGGAGTTTGTTCCATAAAATAGCTGCTGAGTAAGAAAAGGTGCATTTACCCTTTAGAGTTTTAAATTTGGGGGGAACAATGTTGGAGGTGCTTCCTTTTGTGGAGTAGCCATGTACCTCACTGACTTTACAAAAATAGTCAGAGAGGTAGCGAGGAGCCTCCCGTTTAAAAATCCTAAATACCATGCACAATTTGATTTGAGAAACCCTCTCCTCCACTCTGAGCCACCTAAGGCTATGGAAGTGAGAGGGGAGGAGATGGACTCTGGGATGAAGTTTCAGAATAACCCGTATTAATTTATTCTGGGAGGTCTGAAGCCTGTTTTTGAGTTTGATGGTGATTCCCGTGAACCAGGAGGAGCAAGCATAGTCAAAGTGACATTGAATCAGAGCATTTGCCAAGGTTTCAATGGCGCTCTTGTCAATGAAAGAAGAAATTCTGGCTAGGAATTTGGAGAGACAGAGACAGGTCTTGAACAAGTTTAATTGTCCCCTGATCTGTTTGTCTGAGAAATGACATTCTAGTGTCAGAATATTCAGAAGATAATGTGGCCTCGGAGAATGAGCCGAATATTTACGTTAATGAATATGGGGGCGAAGGGATCTGTCATCATCTGAGATCACGTTGACTTTTCCCATTGACTCCAATAGACTCAGACCTGCCGAAAACCTCCTAAAGTGGGCGTGTCCGCGGAAAGCCATCATGGGCAAAACGCGCGTGCCAAAATGACAGGAAGTGAGTTGAAGTTGGTTCGTCTTGCTTCAAATCCCATCGTCTTTGGTTTTATACCTGGGAAGTGAGGACATTTAGGGAAATTGGGGACATTTTTGCCAGTCCTCACTGTCTCACACAGCTTCAAAGAGCTTTGAAAGTTAAGGGTTGGATTAGAACTTGGTTTAGGTTTAGGTTGTGTACGATTGTATACGCATGTTTTCTCTCTCGCTGTGAGAAACCCTGAGCTGAGTCTAATGTCTTTTGATGGGTCTAATATGTCTCTCACACACGAGACAGAAGTGAGACAGACACATGTGAAAAAGAATACTAAACGACCTCCTCTCCCCTCTTAAATGTCCCATCATCCACTCTAAATGTCTTCCTGTCCTCCCACCGCATACGCTCACCATGTTGTGTTCTGTCATGATATTATATAACTCCACATTCCTCCTCTGCATTTCCATTCCCCATTTCCAATTTATGTTTCTTTTATTGAGCTTCTCTCTCTCTCTCTCTCTCTCTGTCTCTCTCTCTCTCTCTCTCTCTCTCTCTCTCTCTCTCTCTCTCTGTCTCTCTCTCTCTTTGTCTCTCTCTCTCTGTCTCTCTCTCTCTCTCTCTGTCTCTCTGGCTCTCTCTGTCTCTCTCTGTCTCTCTGTCTCTGTCTCTCTCTGTCTCTCTCTCTCTCTGTCTCTCTCTGTCTCTCTCTCTCTCTCTCTCTCTGTCTCATTCCTTTGATCTCCCTAAAAGCTCGACCTCCCCGTGGCCTCTCTCACCCATCACTCAGTCTTCATCTGCACCGTTAACCGTACACAAACCATGTCCACCTCAGGCCGCCCAAACTAAACAGGTCCTCCTGCCACGACGGGCTCCGTGACACTGGCGCCTTGGCTCAAGTGCTCTGTTGGTTATACCCTAGTGCAGTGGTTCTTCTCAGTGTGGGGTCTGTTGGTTATACCCTAGTGCAGTGGTTCTTCTCAGTGTGGGGTCTGTTGGTTATACCCTAGTGCAGTGGTTCTTCTCAGTGTGGGGTCTGTTGGTTATACCCTAGTGCAGTGGTTCTTCTCAGTGTGGGGTCTGTTGGTTATACCCTAGTGCAGTGGTTCTTCTCAGTGTGGGGTCTGTTGGTTATACCCTAGTGCAGTGGTTCTTCTCAGTGTGAGGTCTGTTCGTTATACCCTAGTGCAGTGGTTCTTCTCAGTGTGGGGTCTGTTGGTTATACCCTCTAGTGCAGTGGTTCTTCTCAGTGTGGGGTCTGTTGGTTATACCCTAGTGCAGTGGTTCTTCTCAGTGTGAGGTCTGTTCGTTATACCCTAGTGCAGTGGTTCTTCTCAGTGTGGGGTCTGTTGGTTATACCCTAGTGCAGTGGTTCTTCTCAGTGTGGGGTCTGTTGGTTATACCCTAGTGCAGTGGTTATCAGTGTGGGGTCTGTTGGTTATACCCTAGTGCAGTGGTTCTCAGTGTAGGGTCTGTTGGTTATACCCTAGTGCAGTGGTTCTCAGTGTGGGGTCGTCCGTGGACGACCAGTGGGTCCTTGAGAGGGCTCCAGTGGATCCACTGCAAAAAGAAGTTAACACAATAGTGAATGTAGAAGAAGGAGTGTTTTGAGCATGGTTTCACTGTTACAGTAGCTCTCTACCTACAATGTGGACTAAATCAGCGGTCGTTGATATGAAAAAGCGTGCGAATCACTGGCCTAATGTATGCATGCATACGTGTGCGATAAGTGTTTAGTTTTGGCCTCCTGTCAGCACGATCACAGCGATGGCGTCTCGACAGTCGTATCTCCTGCTCCCAACTAGGGGTGGAGGGGAACCGCGCCATATTTTGTGTGGCGATATATCATATCACACGAATGTGAGGTATTGCGATATTTTATATAAATTGTGAGGTGCACCGTGCATGCAACATTTCGGTTTTCATGACAGTGTTGCTCAGTCTGTCTGCTTGACAATCCCATGTTGCTGTAATAAAATGATTGAAGTGAGATGAACATACTGGAGAGACTATCTCATTAGATCAAGCAGATGTTGACAAAGTTTTTTCCCTTTGGGGACAGTTGAAAAAAGGTCATGAATCGCAATATATTGCAATATCTTTTGAAATCACAATATAATTAATTGTTATTGTGCTAATATCGTATCATGGGGACTCTGATGAATCCTACCGCTACTCTCAACCCCTGGCTGTCAACCTGTCTCACTGTCTGTCTGTCTTGTTAGGTGACATCAGACTGGTCCATGCAGCAGCTGTCAACCTGTCTGTCTGTCTTGTTAGGTGACATCAGACTGGTCCATGCAGCAGCTGTCAACCTGTCTGTTTGTCTGTCTTGTTAGGTGACATCAGACTGGTCCATGCAGCAGCTGTCAACCTGTCTGTCTGTCTGTCTTGTTAGGTGACATCAGACTGGTCCATGCAGCAGCTGTCAACCTGTCTGTTTGTCTGTCTTGTTAGGTGACATCAGACTGGTCCATGCAGGGGGCGAAGGGCTGTACGGACGGACACACGGGCACGTCGGCCGCGGCCCCGCTGGCAGCCGGCATGGTGGCTCTCATGCTACAGGTGCGACCCTGCCTCACCTGGAGAGACGTGCAGCACATCATCGCCTTCACCGCCACCAAGGTACAGTAGGCACTTTAATGTGTCTGATGTAAAATACTTGAATAAAGATTCTGGTTGGATCTCAGATGAATACATTCTAGCTTGCAAGCGGAGGAATAGAGTATAGCTTAAAGCTGGCACAATGTTTCATCAACTGACCAAGACAGAGGCCAGGGCCCAGTTGCACAAAGCACCTTAGGTTAAAATTTCCCTTAGAGTCAGAGTTAAGGTGTCGATAAAATAGAATCGGCTGCACAAAACACCCTTAAATCTTCTCCATACCTATCCACCCTCATCTACTTAGGTTGATTAGAATGAGACTATTAGAATATTTTCTACCTGTAGTCAGTGCTTATACAGTATAGTATTGTGCTTAAGATTTTGTAAGTGGGAAAGAGGACACATGACGTGTGTGTGTCTTATTTGTGAGTGTGTGTGTGTGTGTGTTTGTTTGGGCAGTATGACACCAGCGCAGACTGGAGGGAGAATGGAGCAGGCTTCCACCACAGTCACCAGCACGGCTTCGGCCTGCTCAACGCATGGAGACTGGTCAATGCTGCCAAGGTACAGTACTATGCACATACACACTGAAGAGTTAGGTATGGAACTGCCAAGGTACAGTACTATGCACCTACACACTGAAGAGTTAGGTATGGAACTGCCAAAGTTAGGTATGGAACTGCCAAGGTACAGTACTATGCACCTACACACTGAAGCATGGAGACTGGTCAATGCTGCCAAGGTACAGTACTATGCACCTACACACTGAAGAGTTAGGTATGGAACTGCCAAGGTACAGTACTATGCACCTACACACTGAAGAGTTAGGTATGGAACTGCCAAAGTTAGGTATGGAACTGCCAAGGTACAGTACTATGCACCTACACACTGAAGCATGGAGACTGGTCAACACTGCCAAGGTACAGTACTATGCACCTACACACTGAAGAGTTAGGTATGGAACTGCCAAGGTACAATACTATGCACCTACACACTGAAGAGTTAGGTATGGAACTGCCAAGGTACAGTACTATGCACCTACACACTGAAGAGTTAGGTATGGAACTGCCAAGGTACAGTACTATGCACCTACACACTGAAGAGTTAGGTATGGAACTGCCAAGGTACAGTACTATGCACATACACACTGAAGAGTTAGGTATGGAACTGCCAAGGTACAGTACTATGCACATACACACTGAAGAGTTAGCTATGGAACTGCCAAGGTACAGTACTATGCACCTACACACTGAAGAGTTAGCTATGGAACTGCCAAGGTACAGTACTATGCACCTACACACTGAAGAGTTAGGTATGGAACTGCCAAAGTTAGGTATGGAACTGCCAAGGTACAGTACTATGCACCTACACACTGAAGCATGGAGACTGGTCAATGCTGCCAAGGTACAGTACTATGCACATACACACTGAAGAGTTAGGTATGGAACTGCCAAGGTACAGTACTATGCACCTACACACTGAAGAGTTAGGTATGGAACTGCCAAAGTTAGGTATGGAACTGCCAAGGTACAGTACTATGCACCTACACACTGAAGCATGGAGACTGGTCAATGCTGCCAAGGTACAGTACTATGCACCTACACACTGAAGAGTTAGGTATGGAACTGCCAAGGTACAGTACTATGCACCTACACACTGAAGAGTTAGGTATGGAACTGCCAAAGTTAGGTATGGAACTGCCAAGGTACAGTACTATGCACCTACACACTGAAGCATGGAGACTGGTCAACACTGCCAAGGTACAGTACTATGCACCTACACACTGAAGAGTTAGGTATGGAACTGCCAAGGTACAATACTATGCACCTACACACTGAAGAGTTAGGTATGGAACTGCCAAGGTACAATACTATGCACCTACACACTGAAGAGTTAGGTATGGAACTGCCAAGGTACAGTACTATGCACCTACACACTGAAGAGTTAGGTATGGAACTGCCAAGGTACAGTACTATGCACCTACACACTGAAGAGTTAGGTATGGAACTGCCAAGGTACAATACTATGCACCTACACACTGAAGAGTTAGGTATGGAACTGCCAAGGTACAGTACTATGCACCTACACACTGAAGAGTTAGGTATGGAACTGCCAAGGTACAGTACTATGCACATACACACTGAAGAGTTAGCTATGGAACTGCCAAGGTACAGTACTATGCACCTACACACTGAAGAGTTAGGTATGGAACTGCCAAGGTACAGTACTATGCACCTACACACTGAAGCATGGAGACTGGTCAACGCTGCCAAGGTACAGTACTATGCACATACACACTGAAGAGTTAGCTATGGAACTTTGGAGCCTTTTATATACTAAGCGCTGGAAAATGTGGAAAAAAGGGTTCAACTTTTGATCTTTTGATACCTTTAATTTTCACCTGCTTTACTGACGGACGTTGTTACAGACAGCAGGCTTAGCTAATGTTAGCTAACGTGGCGCGGTAATACTGTGATGATCATTTGACTTCATTCAGTGTTATCTAATAAAGAGCAAGATCATAAATAATATTTCAGGCCAACAGCTACGCAGCTCCTCCAGACAGCAAAACAAGCTCCACTGTCTCCCTCCCTGATAACAGCCACACAGGCACCATTCTTAACTAAGTCCATCACTCCTGTTTGAGTGATTATCATGAACAAAGTAAAACAAGTCAACATTTTCGAAGGGAAAATCTTTGAAACGCGTGAAACTTCCGTGTTTATTTTTTATATTATTCTCTCTTTCTCTCTCTCCCTCGCTCTCTCTCTCTCAGGTGTGGGAGTCGGTGCCATTCCTCGTCTCCTATCAGAGTGCGGTATTGAAGGATGAAGAGCCTATCTTGATTTATCCTGACAAGCTGAGCCGCATCTGGAATGGTAAGTAGCTCTACTTGCTCCCCCCCCCCTCTCTCTCTCTCTCTCCCTCCCTTTCTCCCCCCTCTCTCTCCTTCTCTCTCTCTCTCTCTCTCTCTCTCTCTCTCTCTCTGCCTCAGCTCTCTATTGGACAGTTGTTTGTAGAGTTTACACATGGCAGTATGTAGCCAGTCCCTCCCTCCCTGCTCCTCAGTCAGTCAGCCTGTCCATATTAGGAAATGTTCTTCAGTTTGGGTGTCCCTGTGTCCACTCTGAAATACTGGACTACATTTCTCCAGATCTTTTTCTTCTTCTTCTCCTTCATCTTCTCCCCGATCTGTATCGGTATTTCCCAACTCCTCTCTGTTTCGTCCTCAGCAGCTTTTTGTCAGCAGCTTTGTAGCTTTCCACCGCTCTTTGATTCACTCACATTTGTCTGTCTGTGTGTGATCTCTCTCTCTCTCTCACTCTCTCTCTCACACTCACTCACACACACACACACACACACACACACACACACACACACACACACACACACACACACACACACACTTGCATGTAGACACAGGGTGACCTCATCGTAGCAGAAACCTCCTCCTCCCTCTGTTGATTCTCTCTCTTCTCTTTTTTTGTCTCCCTCGTTCTGTATCTTCCCTCTTTCATGGCCTCGCTGTGGTCAGGAGCGCAGCCAGAGGACGTGTGTGTGTGTGTGTGTGTGTGTGTGTGTGTGTGTGTGTGCGCGCACTTAAATGAGTTTGCATACATCTGTATTTGCCACTGGAAGAAATTATTTCCTCACTGCCCTGTGTGTGGGGCAGATAATGTGGATTGATTGTGTGTGTGTGTGTGTGTGTGTGTGTGTGTGTGTGTGTGTGTGTGTGTGTGTGTGTGTGTGTGTGTTACTAGCTGGGTTTCCATCCAAATGTATCGCAACTTTTAATCGAATTTTCAGAAAGTCGGCAAAATAAAATGCGAAACAATGCGCGTTTCCATCCACTGCTACTTTGCGAATTATAGAGCTGTCAATCACCTCGTGTTTGAGGCTGTCTGAGCTGCTGATCAGCTGCTAGACCCGATACAGCTCTGTTAAACACATCTAACGCTATTAATTTAAAGTTTCTTGATGATCTAGTAGACAAAGGTACCATAACGCCATTTCTGGATTACCAGGTGCGACTCGGCAAACTAACATTATAATCCCAACCCGATCTCCCAAAAAATTGTAAAATAGCAACTTTTGCTATGTTACAATTTCGGCTCCGAAATTGTAAAATGGTAATCCACGGAGCAGATAGTAAGTGAATACAATTTCATTCACGTCTAGAAGTGAGTCACCTTAAAGTTAATATCCCAGTCTTCTTCTGTTTACGTTTGCCACGGCGGGTATTGTGCTGCGTGTACCATGATTTACCATGTGTAGCCCTATTGTGTGGAGGCTACACACGGCATGTCATGTTTTGCAGTGATCAAGGCAAACTGTGTTGTTTTTGAATGGAGAGACAACGGAATATCGCTTAAACTGTTTCCACCGCACGTTTCGCATTTTTCTTTTATCGATACACCCGACTTTTCCGCCCCCCCCCCCCTCAAGCATGAAAACTTTTTTGCGATATTTGGAGGTTTTTGCGAATTAGGCAGCGTTTCCACTCAGTTTTTTTATGCGCAAATTGAAATTTCACATCAAAACAGGTGGATGGAAACCCGACTACTGTCTCTAGTCTCAAGCAGCAGCAGTTTCTGTAGCAAAACAAAGCAAAGAGTTGCTGACAGTTATGAAGTATGCCGCCTGGGCTAAATTCCAAAAAGATATTATACTGTTTCAAACTGCCTTATTAAACATTTCCCATTTCCACATTGTTTTCCCCCTCAGGGACAGTGTTCAGGTCAGCCTGTCACTCTCCTCCATACAGTGCTTTCTCTCTCATGGACAGTGTTCAGGTCAGCCCAGGCGTGTAGGCCTGGTCCCCTTTAGTGAAGCCGTTGCATGTTAGATCGCTGCTCTGGCGTCAATTTGATAAACTCATCTCATAGTGGGAATCTTCCTGGTTACTTTTGGAGAGACAAAAAATATTAGAACTTAAAGTGCCATATTTACAGAGCTAGACTGTATATGAATACACAACGCACTGTGCGCAAATCTAGGAACAGCAGCTCTACATAAGAAAGTTCAGTTTTTATATAGTATATATATTTTATTTTCAGTTTTTCAGAACAACATATGAACAAGACAAACAGGCTCAGACACAGAACGGAAAAAACAAAAACAAACAACAAAAAATAAATACCTACACATTTTCAACATTCAGTGCTACCAGTCGTGTAAGGTGCTTTACAAGAGGTACATTATTGTGCTCATCCGTCTCCCGCAACCTCAACAAGGTAGGCTAGAAACGGGCCCCAAATGGCAAAGAATTTCTTTAGTGAGGCGGTCCTCAGGAACCTAATCCTCTCCATCCGTAATAACAGAGGTCATTTCCGTCAGCCACAATTGAAAAGAAGGCGAAGTAGAAGACTTCCATTCTTTCAAGATTAGTTTTTTGGCAATAATTGTTCCTTGCGTCAGAGATTGCTACACAGTTGTGGGGAAGTCCAGAGAGAGTTCCGAGCGGCCGAAGATGGCAAGTTCTGCTTCACTCGACCCTGCTGGGCGGAGATAGCCACGCTCGGTCCATATTTATTTATGTCTATGGGTCAGCCTGTCACTCTCCTCCACACTGTGTTTGTTGCTCTAGTTGCTATGTGTGTTGGCTGCCTTTGAGCTCATTTCCTGCCCTCAGCATTTCAAAGAGCTGGCTTCCCATGTGAACACAGTGGCTGCTGCTGCTGCTGTGTGGGACTTTGTGCCAACCTTCACCTCACACATCACAACTCTCACCTCACACGTCACAACCTTCACCTCACACCTCACAACCTTCATCTCACACCTCACACGTCACAACCAGCAGTCAGAACCTCAGACCCGTCCAGCACTCGAGGAGAGTGAGTGCTGCTGCTTATGGAAAGATGTCACAGTTGCCCTTTACTAAGTCCCGCCCCTTTTTGGCTTGTAGCAACCTATGGAGCCACAGCCTAGAGTGCGTGATGTCACAATGCACTCTATAATAGCAGACTTTCCAGGCGGCATTTTTTTTAACTAAATTTACACATTTTAAAACTATGACAGTTCTTTTCCCTGTCCTGCCGCTTCCCCTCCACAGTCTCCACCTTCCCAATTTCATCCCCTCTTTACTCACCCACCTCTTGGATGACTCTCCTCTTTCCTCCACCTGTTACCGTCTCCTTACCACCTCTTCCTCTACATTCTCTCTCTGTCTTTCTCGCTCTCTCTCTCTCCTCTCTCACCTTACACCCTCTCATTCCCTCTCCTCCCTTCCTGGTTCCCTTGCACCCCTCCTTGGCCCGGGGATGTGTGCAGCCCTACATGGTCAGGGAGCATCAGGGCCCGTAAGCAGGCCAGGAAATACCAGGGCATTACTGGACACTCGCACTGGCCAGGAAATACCAGGGCATTACTGGACACTCGCACTGGCCAGGAAATACCAGGGCATTACTGGACACTCGCACTGGCCAGGAAATACCAGGGCATTACTGGACACTCGCAGTGGCCAGCAAATACCAGGGCATTACTGGACACTCGCACTGGCCAGGAAATACCAGGGCATTACTGGACACTCGCAGTGGCCAGCAAATACCAGGGCATTACTGGACACTCGCACTGGCCAGGAAATACCAGGGCATTACTGGACACTCGCACTGGCCAGCAAATACCAGGGCATTACTGGACACTCGCACTGGCCAGCAAATACCAGGGCATTACTGGACACTCGCACTGTCCAGGAAATACCAGGGCATTACTGGACATTCGCACTGGCCAGGAAATACCAGGGCATTACTGGACATTCGCACTGGCCAGCAAATACCAGGGCATTACTGGACACTCGCACTGGCCAGGAAATACCAGGGCATTACTGGACACTCGCACTTACAAGGAAATACCAGGGCATTACTGGACACTCGCACTGGCCAGGAAATACCAGGGCATTACTGGACACTCGCACTGGCCAGCAAATACCAGGCATTACTGGACACTCGCACTGGCCAGCAAATACCAGGGCATTACTGGACACTCGCACTGGCCAGGAAATACCAGGGCATTACTGGACACTCGCACTGGCCAGGAAATACCAGGGCATTACTGGACACTCGCACTGACAAGGAAATACCAGGGCATTACTGGACACTCGCACTGGCCAGGAAATACCAGGGCATTACTGGACATTCGCACTGGCCAGGAAATACCAGGGCATTACTGGACACTCGCACTGACAAGGAAATACCATGGCATTACTGGACACTCGCACTGACAAGGAAATAACAAGGCATTACTGGACATTCGCACTGGCCAGGAAATACCAGGGCATTACTGGACACTTGTTACTGGCCAGGAAATAGCAGGGCATTACTGGACACTCGCACTGGCCAGGAAATACCAGGGCATTACTGGACATTCGCACTAGCCAGCAAATACCAGGGCATTACTGGACACTCGCACTGGCCAGGAAATACCAGGGCATTACTGGACACTCGCACTGGCCAGGAAATACCAGGGCATTACTGGACACTTGTTACTGGCCAGGAAATACCAGGGCATTACTGGACACTTGTTACTGGCCAGGAAATACCAGGGCATTACTGGACACTCGCACTGGCCAGGAAATACCAGGGCATTACTGGACATTCGCACTAGCCAGCAAATACCAGGGCATTACTGGACACTCGCACTGGCCAGGAAATACCAGGGCATTACTGGACATTCGCACTAGCCAGCAAATACCAGGGCATTACTGGACATTCGCACTAGCCAGCAAATACCAAGGCATTACTGGACATTCGCACTAGCCAGCAAATACCAGGGCATTACTGGACACTCGCACTGGCCAGGAAATACCAGGGCATTACTGGACATTCGCACTAGCCAGCAAATACCAGGGCATTACTGGACATTCGCACTAGCCAGCAAATACCGGGGCATTACTGGACACTCGCACTGGGGGGGGGGGGGGGGGGTGGTAATAATGGCTTAAAGGAGGAGGCCAACAAATCCTATGAAAATAACATCAGCAATAATTTAGTTTTGCCAACAAGTCTCATCTAATACAGCCATGTCCCAGCAGCCATAGAAGTGCATTCTATTAAGAAGCCATGCTGCTGCTCTGGGCACCATGCACCGGGCTCGCCCATTTTTTCCTCAAACAACTTAACTGACTTTTCATGGTAACACAGTGATTTTTAAAAAATTGTCTTTGTAAGCTGTATTTCAAGGGTTTTAGCTTACAATTGGAGCCAATGTCTTCCAGGTTTATGGCTAAAACTTGATGAGAGAAGACGGTAACAAAGAGTAGAGCAAACGATTGATTTTGTTATTTTCATGTGATTTGTTGACGGTAAGTAATGCATTAAAAAACACCGGCCTTACCCTTTAACACATTGAGTGCCAAGGACGTCTCTGGACGTCCTAAAAAAATGTAACGAGGAGTGCCAAGGACGTCTGTGGACGTCCTAAAATCATAATTCATATTATTCCATAATTCTGCTGTTTAAGGTCGTACCTAGCCAGTGAGCATGAATCCCTTCAAGGGATCACACGGCGCCACCTTAAACATCGACCGGGGAGCTGCGCCACCCACCTCAGATCCTTTACTTTGTGCAGGAGACAGCAGGGAAAGACGTGATCAAAGTGGAAACCGATGCATGCTTCAGCCAGAGCCGTATAGATTGCTCTGTCTGCAGCGGACAGTGGGCTCGGCTGCATCCGCGCTCACAACTAAGCTCTTCTGCTTCTATCTATCTCCACACGATTCCCTGCCAGAAAGCCAGCATCCGAAGCCGAACGGCCAAGCCTTTTCGTTCAGTCGCGTTTGGCATTTCCTGGTTGCGCGCTGGGATCCGTCCGGGGCAAAAACGGAGTCTGTGAGAAAACAAACTCTGTGCGTGTGGGGAGGAGCCCGCAGCTCAGAGGTGGAGAGGGGGGGGGGGGGGGGGGGGGGCAACGCAGGCTGCACAGAAACCACACCACGCCACCACATCAGAAAACACCAGCCAGAGTCAGTGAATGTGCTCGAAATTAGAGTGCAAAAGGTATTCATAAAAGTGACTATATCTTGGTAAGTAAAAAAAAAACGACAGAAAACCCTTGAAAGTGCACTTTTTTCAGAGGCTGTCATTTCATAATGGAACTGTCTAGAAACAAAATGTCTTCTTTGGAAGAAGCAGGAGTGTTCAATGTTTCATTAAAGTCCAGCCCTGTCAATATAGCCCTAATAGAAAAAATTCTATAGCTGTTTTCAACTGAATGGAAGTGAATCTGGCACAGGCTGCAGACAATTTTACTGAAGCGCTGTGGCACTCAATGTGTTAAAGGAGAGAGAGTGGAGAGATGCCACTCTGTCCCCGCTCACGTTATCTTTGATTTCTCCTCCATCATATTGTGCTGCAATTCAAAATAACTGCAATCACTGCCAGGATGTCATAACTTGACAAAGTGTAAGAACATGTGTTGTGCTCGTTATTTGGGTGAATTTAGTTAGGTAAAATAAAATATTAATAATCCGAAAATTATTAATATTTCATAAAGTTATTAAAATCAAATATGTAATCCTTGGTAAGGATTAACCTAGGGGCACCACCGGCTTAATCACCGGACCTAATCTGAATCACCTTTAGTCTAATCTGAAAGGAGAGAGTTCTTACATCTTAGACAACAGTTTACCACAATTCCACAAAATCACTCTGAAACAGTTGAATTCTAATAAAAGTTGACAATATTTATTATATATAAAATAAAAGAGAGGGATTGGCAATACAGTCAGTGAATTCACGTTGTAACTGAGTTACCATCTAAACATTTCAATGCATGGTCGGTGAATGTGAGGTGGGGGTATTTATCTGCATCAAAAGTGTAAAGCACCGGATGAACACTAGAGGGAGGCAGAGTGTGTGTGTGTGTGTGGGTGAGTGTGTGTGTGCGTGAGGGGTCTGTTCTCAAAATGGCCGACCCGGAAGGACCGACTAGACACAAAATGGAGGATACGGGGGTGTGCTTTCGGGCCAAAATGGCGATCGGCCCAAGATGGAGACTAAGGGAATGCGTTCTCG
>NC_139642.1:52522540-52537540 GCF_964638095.1 Poromitra crassiceps | reverse complement strand
TTCTTTTCTTTTTTTCTTGTATGTGTAACTTCGATGAGGGTTCTTACTGTTTTGGGTTGAATGCATGCTTGCCTGTGTGGTGGTTGACAGGCTGGTGGAGGAGGCTATGAGTGGCCAGTATCTGGACAGCAGCTTCTCTCTGCCCTGTCCCCCCGGCCTGGACATCCCACCGGAGATCATTAACCCCTTCACCTCCAACAGCCTCAAGGTAAACTCCAGTAAACTACAGCTCGCTCTCCCTCTTTCTCTCTCTCTCTCTCTCTCCCTCTTTCTCTGTGTCTATCTCCCTCTGTCTCTCTCTCTCTACATCAAGGTACACACACATCCAAAAAAAACAGAACCTACTTAATCCTCTGACTCTACAGTATATCTGTCTCTCTTTTTGTCTCAAGTGTTTCCACTGGTCATGGACTTCCTGGAATATCAAGGAATTCTGAGCTGTATTCCAAACAGAGCAAGTCAGAGAATTAAATCAATTATCTGGGGAAGTCAGGGGATATCAGAGAATTAAAAAACGGGTCACTTCACAGGTATATAGTAGAATGTAGTTTATTTGTACTAGGCATCTCGCGCGATCGAGTCCTAGGCTCGCCCGCTGCACGGCATCGCCCGCCATCCAGCTCGCCGAGCTGGCCCTGCAGCTTGCATACACAGCTCAGCCGCTGTGCGGCCTCGCCCGCAGGTCGGCTGATGATGCGCGGCCTCGCCTGCCCTAATTGGCATACGCAGCGCACAATTGCCCAACTTCGCATCACTGATGACATCACTCACTGATGACATCACAATTGCTCGAGTGACCAGACATTGTGAGAAATTGCAGACAGAGCCCACTTACCATCACTGATTACATCGAGTGCTCGAGTGACATCACTGATGATGTCATACGATGATGTCAGATGATGATGTCACAATGTCTATGACATCATCAGTGATGATGTCACAATGTCTATGACATCATCAGTGATGATGTCACAATGTCTATGACATCATCAGTGACATCACAATTGCCCGAGTGTAACCAAAAACATGACCAAAATTGCAGAACTCACTCCCTTTTATATAAAGTATAGCACATTTCACACACACAGGCAATTCAAAGTGCTTTACATGCGGTCGATGGCATTGAAGTGGGTCATGCTAATCGAGATACTTCTATGTCATTGTGGTGTCGACACATTATTGTTTAATGTGGAACTACTGATGGTTTGTCGAATGTTTTGAATCTTATCCCTAAAGACAGAAGCAAACTCATTGCATATATCAGTAGATAGCAGTTCAGGGACAGTTTGTACCGGCTGCTATATCCACAGTGTCCACAGGGTCAGCCTATCTCCACAGTGGCAAATAAAATGCGTGCATTCTTAATGTTTTTGTTGATGATGTCAGAGAAGAAAGATTGTCTAGCACTTTTCAATTCCAGATTGTCGGAATGAAGTCTGTCACACATTCATTGTACTAGATTATGTGTTTTGGGTCCACCTGTATTGCCAGAAGCCAGTCTGTTTACCCTGTTAGAAAAACAAGACTATTAATAAACCAGGAAGGAATAAAAGAAAACTGTAGGTCATGGAAACTCCAACGCACAGGAGGAACCCTGTCTTGTTTCTTCTCTCCCACCTCATCCTTGGCATTCTGATTCACCGCCTCTGTCTTTCTCCAGTTCCTGCTGTTGCTGGGCTGCTTCGCTCTCTTCTGGTCCCTCTACTACACACTGGAGGTCACCCTGGCCCACCTGGACCTCGGGGACCTGCTCTGCCTGCGCCGGAGACGGCGAGGTCACCGCACCAGGAGGGGGCGCCGAGGCGTGGAGGAGCCGACGCTGGAGGAAGACCCCGAGTCTTCCTTCAGCGTGCAGGAGGAGGACTCAGGGGGGGACTCCGGGGTGGAGTTGCATGCAGTGCTGGACTCCGAGGCCAAAGTGCTGTTTATCAATGGAGAGAGGCCGGTCACATAGCACTGAAGCAGATGATGGACCTAAGACCTTCTCACTGTCCATGCTCTCAGGCTCTGACCCCCTTTAACCTTTCTGCTGTCCTACTCTGGCCCCTTAAAGCCCCCCCCTCCAGTCAGTGATCCTGCCTGCATAACCGTTGGTGATCTATAATTTCAATCAGATGACGTACAAATATATCTGATTTGCGTCAAAGATCGCATAGTGATAAGAACCAAAGGCTTATATACCTTGTTCCACTGCAACATCATAGCTGCAGCGCTGTTGTCAAAAAATGATAAGAGCCTCGCTCCTGCCTTCAACATAATGATCTTTGTCTCCCTTCCAGGTGGTAGACCGAAACAGTATGGCTGCCTCTACCTCCGCAAAATGTTCATCAGAATATTGTTCTAAATATCAACAAGCAGCCAACAGATATCAAAGCTGGTGGGCTTTATGGAAAGAGTGTGACTCGAACTGGTTAACAGTTACTGCCACATAACCAACGTAGCTAACAGCTGGCTAACACCAGCTATTTACTGTAACTCATACTGTAATTATTATTATCTGAATGTCATACGTCAGTCGTTAGACAACCTTAATGTCTGAGGTCATCATCCGTTTTTACCAACAGCTTATTTTGACCCCAAAATAAGGTTTTGTCAACGAAACACACTGGTGAACAGTGTAGCTAATCAACAGACCATTTCAAAACACAGGTACACACGAAACATCTTACAAATGACAAAATACACTGGAGGGGGGCTTCAAGTATTATCTGTGATGGCTTGGGGCACAGAGTGGACTGGAGATGGACCTGACTGAGGAGGGGACTCACTTGTGTCCCTCTCCGCATTCCCCAATCATGTGGCCTTGTATCAAAATCTGTGTGTTTGTGCATTTACATCTAGGCAGTAGGAGTGTCAGAGTGAGTGTGTGTTCTTGTACTTCTCTCCTTCTACCAGGACAATGATGATGAAGGTCCTCCAAAAAGAGGACATTTTGCTATTCAGGGGGCTAGCTAAGGGTTGGCACTTTGGTTTAGGGTTAAGATTAGGTTTAGGTTAGGGTTAGGGTTTAGGCATGTAGGGGTAGAGGTCAGATGTGCAAAGGATGCGTGTGTGTGTGTGTGTGTGTGTGTGCGCACGCGCTTGTATATCTGTCTTAGTGAGGACCAATTTGAGTTTTATATCTGGGAAGTGAGGACATTTTGACCGGTCCTCACTTTGTCACACACCTTCAAAGGGCTGTTTGAAGGTTAGACTTGGTTTGACGTGTTAGGTTAGAGTTTGGGTTTATGTTAGGGTAAGGTAACCTTGGTTTAGGTTAGGGTAAGGTAACCTTGGTTTAGGTTAGGGTAAGGTAACCTTGGTTTAGGTTAGGGTAAGGTAACCTTGGTTTAGGTTAGGGTAAGGTAACCTTGGTTTAGGTTAGGGTAAGGTAACCTTGGTTTAGGTTAGGGTAAGGTAACCTTGTGAGGCAGCTGGATTTGCATGAGATCAGGATCACATGACAAATCTAACTTGCCACGCTCCAATCTATTTGTTTGAATCCAAACACCAGCGGTTTGTGAGACCAATCTGCGTCCTATGAGGCATCTACGGGCGGGCTTTAGGTGACAGATGGTTCATCCAATCACCTGCCAGGTATTTTTTTTTAAAGTGCCCGCCCTTTGAAATGGTTTCCCAAGGGACTCGTTCCCATATGGTTATGTGAAAACAAACCAGCTGGCAGGGTTAGGGTTGGGCATAGTATGTCAATGAATGTCCTCACTGAGATAGATATACGGGGGTGTGTGTGCATGCGTGCGTACGTACATGTCTGTAAGCATTGTGTACACAAGGCAGAGGTTTTTAGATTGGTGGGATGTACCACTATCATGTCACTGACACCATTGACCATTATCGTAAGGGAGAAAGTGCACTATAGAAAGTTACAGAACTGCTGATGTGTGTGTGTGTGTGTGTGTGTGTGTGTGATGGTGGCGGCACGGCACGAGTGTGTGCCTGTAGTGTGTATGGTCTTCCATGAAAGTGTGGGTTTCAAGAGTCATTTTAAGATGGGGCTGCACGATTTTGAAAAACAATTGTGACTGATATTACAATTGTGATATGTATTTTAACACATTTCGCCTTTAACAAATATTGCGCCTCCTGCGATTTGAAAATTGCAGTCGGCCATATGCGATTTAGATTAAATTTGGATTCATTGTGCAGCCCTATTTTAAGAAGAAAAAAAATCTGAGATTGTATTTGATGCATTTGACTTTCAAATCTGGGGGTGTTGTGTGTGGGTTATCAATTTCCTCCAGTACTTAAAAACTTGAATTGGGGTTTTCATAATCTTTTTTTTTTTTTTTTATCAAGTGTAATATATACACAGTGTGCCTGTTGTACAGATATAAACCATCCAAGTTTGATGATTTCTATATATATAAAGTGTTTTTAAAAGGCAATAAAAGAGTTCTAATTTTTTATGTAAAGGACTGTTTGGAGTGAAGCTGCAGGCTGTGCTTTGCTGTGCAAGTCACGGGTGATGTGGATGATAATAAAAGAGCGTTGATGGAATATTGGTTCTGCTTCTATTCCTGTTTGGAACATGCTGGGTAACACACAGACACACCCTTTCTCACATCATAACTGAAATAGTCAGAATCACAAAAGAGAGTGCAGTGATGTATTTCAAAGTCATTATTTAATAAGACAATGTACAAAAATATTGCCACTCATACAGCAGGCGTAGCATTATGCAGGAAGTGGTAGATACTGGTCTTGAACATTGTAAGTATTTGTATGCCATGGTTTGTATCGCCACTCAAAAAAAATTTGCAAAAAAAACAAACCCCATCCTTTCTGTAGGCTTAACCCTTGTGTATCCTTACATACTGTTTTTATACACCTTGACTTTTTGTTTGTCGATCATTTTGGCTATGTTAATGGTATACATTTTGCCAGGGGTGTGTATTTTTGGGTGAGTTCTGGTATATATTAAAAAAAGTATAATACACTGTGTAATAACAATACAGAACACCCTGAACACCCATGCTTTTTTATACACATTGTGGCTCTGATAACCCCGCTTCCCTAAAAATGCATTTATGGGATGGAAAATAATTATTAACTGGCATTTAAAGGGTTAAAATTCTGAAAAGGAATGAATATTTGGTATTTATGTTGAGGACTGAAGTTAATAATACTACTCATGAAAACTGGAAGGATACATTCATAGATCATATTTGTATGACCTATAATTGTACACACTAAGGTATTTTTTGGGGTAAAAGATGAAAGGATGCACAAGGGGATGTTGATGTTTGAGTCAGAATCCAGAGATATCTCTCAACACATTGGTGGAGAGATGAAACAGTTGTCAGTTATTGTGGTTTTCTCAACCTCTCACATGCCCACATAGTGAATGAGAAGGAACAACTTGACTTTGGCACAAGACGAAGATGAAAGTAACTAAATCACTCAAAATCTCAAAATGCCTACAAAAGTTGTTTTCGACCTACTTTGGCTCACTGCCAACAATGTGTAGCGCAGCGACATGTGAAGAGTTCTCCCAGACCACCCCACAGTTGTTGTTTTTTACATCCAAGGTAAGTCCGTTTTACTCATTACATACTGCATAATGGCAGTTTTTTACACCAACTGGTTCTGGCTTTACGGCATTATTAAGACTACAAAGATTCTGTTTTACTGGTCCTAACTGCAGCGGGAAGGACAAAGCAGGGTGAGCTTTGCAATGGTCGCCAGTGCAAGGATCTATGTAAGGGGTCGGGACTATAGGGAGGGGTACATGGAGATGCGAAAGGTTTGGGGACTGAAATGTAGGAAGTAGTGGAGTTCCGAAGCAGACAAGGTTTTGGGGACGGACAAAGAGTTTTAGTGGACCGACAAGACGCTTAGAGGGTGTTGGGGCGTCAGGGTTGAGGGGTGGAAGAGGTTGTGGGTATCTGTGGCTCAGTGATTTCAGAGGATCTGTCGGGATCTTCCATAACTCATGCCCTCCTGAGAGGCTCCCTTATTGGACCCCATCTGAAGGCCAATCACATTTTTCCCCGCCTTCATCTGCTCGTCGGAGAAGTCCCGCTTGTTCTCAATGGATTTCCTGCAACAAATCATGGGAATTGTCAAAAAACAAAAGACATACCCTGGAATGAAATTTGAGAATGTAAGAGATTAAGCTGCTATAGTAACTGGTTATGTTCAGCTCAGACTTTAGGACCAGAACTCAAGTGGTCGCTAAATTCTGATTCTCACTAGATTCCAAAACGGTAAATCAAGGTCCAGTTCCTGCATGGGACTCACTTGAAGAACCAGTTGGGGTCTCCGCTGTAGGTGCCTTCGTTCTTGGTGACGGCCAAGCTGCCCAGAGCCGACAGGGTCCTCTGCACTGCCGCCAAGTCCTTACCTATCAACCCAGCATCAGTCATATCATGATCAATATGTGCCTGTGCATCATCATATCCCAAATTTACAACAGAATTGTTCAATATATGGTCTATCTAGGTTGGAGTGAAAGTCTTTTTACCAGTCAGGTTACCAGTTTGTCTATTCCAAATAATATGTTTCAGAAGAATTTGTTCTTGTTGCTCAAAGTCATTCTAGCGCAACAAAGTGTTTGCAGTAACCAGAGGAAAGACAACCATGAAAAAGCCCTCTGACCTTCCCAGAGGTCCACGGTCTGGAACATGTCGGTCTTGGTGACGCCGTACTTCTCGGCAGCATTGAGGAACTGGGAGATCTGCTCCATCTGCTTGAAGGCCATGGTCGAGCTCTGGATCTTCTTCACCGGCTTGTCCCCGGAGAACAGACTGTTGATCAGCTCACTCAGGACCTGGGGAGATGGGATGGAGGGACGCGGGGTAGAAGAGAGGGGAGGGAGGGGCATGACAGGAAAGAGGAGAGGGTACGTTCAGGAAGGCCGATTCATCTTAAAACCTCATAACCTTCACGTTGGGTCAATATGACCTGACCAGATTAACCACTGCATTCTAGATGTACAGTACTACTCTTACTTACTCTTTTACTTGTTCTGAAAACAATCAAAAGACTTTATGCTTGTAGTACGCCATTTTGTGAACCTATGGCACCACCACTACATACGGAATATGGATGATTAGTTCATCACTTTGAATTACTTGAAACTTGAAAATAGCTCATGAGGGAAGGGAGGGATGAGAGGCATTTGCAACCATCTAGGAGTTCGACGTCCACACCTAAATCCTGGGGAGGAACGTGTTCAGTAGCTGCTTTAATTCTTCCACAAAGTGGTATTCAGGGTAAACAGGCAGGTGACAATCAGCTATATGTATATCTGAAAAATAATCCATGTGGCACACTAGTGCTATTTCCGAACGCACCCTACAAGTACTAGGGGTGTCAAAAATAATCGATTATAAGATGCATCGCGATGCGGACGTGCACGATTCTGCATCGATTCACAAATGTCAAAAATCGATTATTAAAAAAATATATATATTTTTTTTTTATAATCAAATAAAATATAATGGAAGTACGGTACATGCAGTTGTTTATTTTAATTATGGATCATAATACAATGCAATTCC
Organism: Poromitra crassiceps; assembly: GCF_964638095.1. Lineage (NCBI taxonomy): Eukaryota > Metazoa > Chordata > Actinopteri > Beryciformes > Melamphaidae > Poromitra > Poromitra crassiceps. The sequence goes on along the minus strand of NC_139642.1, from coordinate 52,530,038 downwards.
AAATGCACTTTTATTTTAAAAGTAGCCACACAGTGAGAAAAAAGAAAGTGAGAAAAAATAAATCATGTATTGCGGAAAAAAGTGATGCATCGATTTAAGATGCATCGAGATGCATCGAGATGCATCGATAATCGTACTCGAATCGAATCGTAGCCCTCTGAATCCTAATCGAATCGAATCATGAGGCCAGTGAAGATTCACAGCCCTAACAAGTACTGTACTCACACATCCGTCTTTAAGCCAGGTCTGGAAGCCCACTTTGCCCGCCTCGGGCTTTCCCACACCAGAGCCGCACTGGAGGCTGATCCACTCCACCAAGGTCTGCTCCAGTTCGGGGTCATACTTGCTGTCGATCTTCTCCTGAACCTGCCGGCTCATCCCGTAAGATGGACCCTTGTTAGCCATGCCAGGTGCCTGACAGGTGAGACGGAAATGGAGGAAGATTGAGAGGGATAGAGGACAGAAGCGAGAGGAGCAGATTGTGGAGAAGATGGATGGATGGAGAGGGATGAAGGAGTACAGGGTACGAAGGGAGAAAGGCAGAGGTGCAGGGACAGGTGAGAATGATTATGGGAGAAAGTCAAAGAAATATGTCAGATAGATATGTCAAGGGTTTTAACTTCAGATAAGGTTTCATATTGTCTATTGGCTAAAGAGGGAGAGGAAATATGATGTTCCACAGTTTAGTTCCCCCTGGTAACATACTTACCTTTGTTTACTTACAGCAGTGTGTATATTCATGTCAACTTTTGGATCTGCACTTTATGCTGTTATATCAGTGCATTCATTTCCTGTGTGCATGTGTGAATTGGCATCCCAGTTTCCACTAGATTGTGTTTTGGTTGAAGCAAACAATAGCCACTAGTCCAGTATTTGGACATAGCGATAGCCACAAACATGCAGAGGCTTGCGAATACCTTTGGACAAATGGCACAGTTTACTCACAAACACACACACACATATATATAGTCCCTGCATGTTTAGAAATCCAAAACATTGATGACATGCATGTCAAAGGCGCGTGTATACAGTAAGCACAGATGTTCAGCACGCAAGTGAGTACCTTGACTTTCCCCAAAACAAAGTGCGTCTATAGCCTTGTGTCTCCAGATGCACACCAGTTAACCGTCAGGAGCTTTGTCTGAGGCTATGTGGTGTACACTATGACAGTGGTTCTCAAAGTGGGGTCCTTGATGGGGTTCCAGGGGGTCCCCAGCAAAAAGGGGAATAATTTATTGTGACTATAATTCCATCCATAAGTAACAATGATGGGGGACCCTGGGACAAAATTGTCCCGGGGTCTAATTTGTGTCAGTTTAGGGGTCCTTGATGTGAAAAAGTTTGAGAACCACTGCAATAGGAGCCCTGTATCAGCCAGCTGATGTTTGCATAGTTTCTCATTCACACCCTCTCTCTTTCTCCTTTCTCTGTCAACACACACGCACACACACACACACGCACGCACGCACGCGCACACCAGCATTTTTGCCATCGTATTGCTTTTGGGCCAACAGCCAAGTGCAAAAGCCCATGTTAAAGTGCTGTCTGCACCGTCACCTTTGTTGCCATCTTGGTGTCAGGTCACTTCAACTTGTTCCTGAGGGGGGGGGGGGTTCAAAGTTCAAATGTTAAAGGTTACAACCAGGAGCTGACCTGATGAGTTCCATCCCTGGTCTGAGATGATGGGTGGATGTCTCCAGGGGCAGAAATGAAGTCATGTTTGTGAACAATGCACAACTTTTCTTTCTCATTTTTTTTGGCGGGGGGGGGGGGGGGGGAGAAAATGCATTTTTCCATGGGCCGATGGGTTTTCTCACTCATGGTATTTTGCTGCGGTTTTCATTTTATTACGTGATAGAATGCCAAGACCGGGCTAAGATGTGCTTTCTTCTACCTCTCATATGGTTATAATGTGCAGGCCACTCGGCACAAGAGGCTGACAGATACATGTAGACACACAGGTCTGCATACTGAAGTCTGCGTGCCAGTGGCGTTAATGGACCTCTGCCCAGACTGTCCACAGACTGTCACCACCAAACTCAGTCTAATATTCCCTGCATTCCCTCTGGTGCTGGTCCAGACCACACGAAACCAAACACATATGCAGGGCAACATGCTCACTTACACACAGCCACAAGTTCAGATATCCTCCCTCCCTCTCTCTCTCTCTCTCTCTCTCTCTCTCTCTCTCTCTCTCCTCTCTCTCTCTCTCTCTCTCTCGCTCTCTGTGTATCTATCTGTCTGTCTCTTACACACACACACACGCACGCACGCACTCACGCACGCACGCACGCACGCACGCACACGCACACACACACACACACACACACACACTCTCATACTCCTCATTACCCTCACTGACATAATGCGTCATAGAGTCATTACCAAACAATGTTTGTCTGGTATGCCATTAACTTGTCCTTTTTTCCATTGGCCCCGAGTCCTCAGCCTCATAAACAACTATCTGCACCACAATTACTGATCATACAAGCTGAACTCTTTTCAGAGGAACACATGGAGGTTATGTTCACTACATTACAGTATGCACTCAATGCCCTCTGTGTCCTGCATGTCTGAAGAGAAGAGCACAAGAGGAGAGAGGAGAAGAAGAGAAGAGAGAAGAAGAGAAGAGAGAAGAAGAGAGAAGAAGAGAAGAGAGAAGAAGAGAGAAGAGAGAAGAAGAGAAGAGAAGAAGAGAAGAGAGAAGAGAGAAGAAGAGAAGACAGGAGAAGAGAAGAAGAGAAGAGAAGAGAGAAGAAGAGAAGAGAGAAGAAGAGAGAAGAAGAGAAGAGAGAAGAAGAGAAGAGAGAAGAAGAGAAGAAGAGAAGAGAGAAGAAGAAGAGAAGAGAAGAGAGAAGAAGAGAAGAGAGAAGAAGAGAAGAGAGAAGAAGAGAAGAAGAGAAGAGAGAAGAATAGAAGAAGAGAAGAGAGAAGAAGAGAAGAGAGAAGAAGAAGAGAAGAGAAGAGAGAAGAAGAAGAGAAGAGAAGAGAGAAGAAGAGAAGAGAGAAGAAGAGAGAAGAAGAGAAGAGAGAAGAAGAGAGAAGAGAGAAGAGAAGAAGAGAAGAGAGAAGAGAAGCAACAATTCAGTCCCTCCCACTTCTCTGTTCTGCATCAGTCTGTATTTGTGTGTCAATGTATTTATGTGTGTAAATAAGAACATTGGGGCCTAGTCTCCATGGTATTTATGTGCGTCCAGGGATCTGCTGTTGTTATGTTTGGTACAGAGCCCCAGATATAATAAGTCAGGATCAGCTGATCAACAAGCTTCTGTGGTGCCTGGCTGTGTCTCCCATATCTAATGCAGTGCTCTCAGTTATCATATTTATTGAAAGGAATAGGTCCTGTTGACGTACAAACTTGCAATACTATGCATTTTCACAAGACATCACTTAGTTACAATGGTCTATTCAATATTATAATTACTAATACTCCTGATATTACTATTAACTACTACTACTACTACTACTCCAACTTCTATTCCTGATGCTGCTGCTACTATAGTAACAGAGAAGAAAAAACACCTAAAAGGCAAATGCACGAAATAATTCAAAATTTAAAAATAGAACAGATTCAAATGAAAGGAAGCCTGTTTTCAAAACGCTTAATACACTGTATCCCACGAACATGACATCATGGCCTCCGATCCGCCCCTGGGTGTTGTGTTTGTTCCCGCTGTGTTGCTGTATTACCATGGCAAGCCCGTGTGCTGCCAGGGCAGGAAACCAGTGTGAGGGCTGCGGTACCTGTGGCAAACTGTGGCAGCGCGCGCGGGAGGGGACGTGACGTCATGTGGCCTTCCCTCCCTCCCCCTTCAATGCAGTTCACCAGCTAAACCACCGTATAATGACTTGGAATACGCTGCCAGTGAACTGTGTAAGCTAATCTGATGCGTGATTGAGTCGATTCCCATTCCAGTCCTCCATAGGTCAAAGCCAGCTACAGAACAGCTGAGCCTAATAAAGCTTTAGGCTCTTGCGCGACACTTCAGACGGGCGGGTGCTTTGCCGACGCCCCGACTCGAACCCGCTGGTTGAAAGAGCAGTCCCTGTGTTTCCTGATGGAGGGTGACTGGCGATCGAGGCCCTCAAACGCAGAGGCCTCTCATTATATATGGCTGTGGTTTGTGCCATCTGTTTCAGAACGATGTGCTGCTGCCAGCAGCCTCAAAGTATGGAAAGTGTTTTGAGGCGGCTCAGTGCCAGAGCCCTTCATGGTTCTGCTTATGCTAACTGCCTTTATTGCTGCTGCGTGTCTGTGCTGTTGCATTCGTACTGACTCTGGAGAGGCAGTGGAGAGAGTGCTATCATTCATACTGACTCTGGAGAGGCAGTGGAGAGAGTGCTATCATTCGTACTGACTCTGGAGAGGCAGTGGAGAGAGTGCTATCATTCATATTGACTCTGGAGAGGCAGTGGAGAGAGTGCTATCATTCATACTGACTCTGGAGAGGCAGTGGAGAGAGTGCTATCATTCATACTGACTCTGGAGAGGCAGTGGAGAGAGTGCTATCATTCATATTGACTCTGGAGAGGCAGTGGAGAGAGTGCTATCAGACTCCACTCAATCCCAGGAGAACCCTGCTCTGTATACAGCTGTTAATTCACACCTGTCTGCCTCATGAACTACTGTGCCTCTCCGTTCTGCTCTATCTGTGTGTTATTATGGACAGCACCATATTTGTTGGCAAGACCCGCCCCCCTACAGTACTCTGCCTTTGATTGGTTTAGGTGTGAAGAGTGAGAGTGGTTAAAGGATAAGAATGTCAGGGTAAGCCAATCAGAGGCAGAGTAGGGCGTGTATTGACCAGAAATGTGGTGTGCCTCTGACCAGCAGTGCAGATAGTGTTATCTGCTCTTGTTGCGGCTACTTAGCAAGCTAAGCTGTCCAAAGAGTCTTCCCCTCAGCTGCTGCAGGCCTGGTGTTGCTGGAGTCAGTGGAACCGCTGTGGTCCTAATGCTGCACCACTTCACTTCACACATCACAGCCCTGCTTTTAGCAACGGCGATGCAGATTGTGGATGTGTTTGAACGCCTCTTATGGACAGTGATGCATAGAATATGCCATATCTTATTTCTGTATCCAATTCCATGTACAGTATGGGCCCTATTCTCCCACAGGCCTTCGGCGCTAAAACGGGCCTTAAACGCAAAAAAACGTGCCTTGCGCCTGTTTTGGGACGATATCAATATGGCTTTACGCTGCCAAATGCGCTTTAGGCCGAATGGGCGTGGCGCAGTCCCAGAATGGGCCAAAGTGGGTGTGTCGGCGCTAAATACCTATCTTCCGAGCTGGCGTTAATTTAGCGCCTTGCGCCTTTGAAAAGCAGGCCTATTCCTCCCCTCTCTCCTCTGTCACCCTTACCTGTGTCACTCTCTCCCTCTCTCCTACTGACAGGAGCAGGCATTGGTGTGCGTTTACCAGTTTATTGTGAAATAAATCCTTCCGCGTTGAGTTACTGTCACAAGCCTGTGTGACAACGCGTCCAGCCTGGGTAAAACAACTCCGTGTACCGCTTTGAGGCTGCAGGCAGTCTGACAGGCACAATACGACTGTCTCTCTCTGACTGCCTGTGAATGCCCCAGCATGCAATTGGGTACTCAATTTCGCTACTAAATAGCAACTAAATGAGGCGAAATAGATATAAAAGGTCGATCTAAAATAATGTGTAATGGTAACACAGCCTGCAATTGTAGAACATTTCAATATTGGACCAAATAAATAATCGAAATTAAAACACCACCCTAAGTGAAACATATATGTCCTCCTGGGCCTATATATATCCTTTGTCGATTTAACGTCATTTAGATAAGTGTCAGAGGAACGCGCTTCAGAACGCGCTTCTACTGTCATGTGCTATACTGTGATGTCCGCTCCAATAACTTTGCCCAACTTCACATTTAGTTTTACAATAAAAACACATTTATGCAATGACTTTACATAATGTAGGGTATATTTATGTGCATCATTCTACCTGCAGCAGGGGAGAGAAAACGATATCATTCTGAACAAACTTTCACCAATATAAAATTAATCTCATCATATAGGGATAGGCTATATTTTTGTAGCTGATGCCTTTAGAACATTATTTTCACTTTGATCTTGCTATAGTGTAGCGTATTTACATGCTTGCAGTATTGAAACTGCAGTTAGATTGGTTTGAGAAGCATAATAATATGGAATAATAGCCTATAATGCAGACAGACAGACTGGATGAAGGGAGGGGGGGGGGGGCAGAGCGTTTGGCTTTCGTCTGGTTTTGCGGGATCACTGGAATTGGAGCTAAAAAGGCAAGCGTGCGATTCGTTTATTGCACTTATCCAATGAGCATGACGGTGCATAATTTTACGCCTAAAAGGCGTGGTTGTAATGCTTTGGGCTGCATCTAGCGCCAGCACGACGATATCAAGTGCGCCTTTCCACGCCCACTGCTTTGCGCTGCGGCTGGCGCTCGGCCTAGAAACTGCGCCGCTGCAACGATAGAGCCCTATATGCCTGTTTACCTGTCTATGACTTGTTTTTCTATACCTGCTCAGTGCTGCTGTCCAGGTGCCTCAGCTGTTTGTTAGTTAATTATCCTTTATGGGAAATTCATTATCTGCATTTATCCTCTACTTCTACTAGGAAGGAACCTTCCTAGAACTAGGAGCAGTGGGCAGCTGCTCCAGTTCTTTTTGACAGTGGCACTGACAGGAGTATTACCCCTAACATACATGTCTTTGATGGTGGGAGGAAACCCACATGAACGTGGAGAGAACATGCAAACTCCACGCAGAAAGGATCTGGGACGGACCGGGGATCGAACCCGCAACCTTCTTACTGTGAGGCAACAGTGCTAACCACTGAGCCACTGTGCCGCCCTGTCTGCATCTGTGTCTTCAGTGGAAAGTGCCTCTACCCTCCATGGCTTCTGAACTCATCCAAAGCCCATGTATGGCAGGAGATAATTTGCTAGCGTAAACACAGATATGTAAGTGTTACACAGGTATGCGTCACTGTCCAGCTCACCTCCCAGCTTCCCCACACACACGCACGCACGCACGCACGCACGCACGCACGCACACACACACACACACACACACACACACACACACACACACACACACACACACACACACACACACACACACACACACACACACGAAAAGCCTCAGCTGGTATCAGAGTCATGGTACAGGGAAACAGAATGAGTCTACATTTCCATAAAGTCATCTTTTGCCCAGTAATGAACAGATGACTGACAGTGACAACAGAACAAAACACAGGATCAAGCCCATATAAAACACATGCTATATAACAGCATTGTCATACACTGCTGGGGCCGGAAGTGATAGCGAGCGCTATGACAGCAGCGCAGAAGAAGACGAGTGTTTGTCGCTGATTCATTTTGAGGAAATGACACCCGGGTTTCAGTGAGGGATTAAACATGTTTATTAGTGGCGGTATTGTTTCAACACCATGCGCGGAGGTTCACACAACCCTTTTCGCTCCGTAAGTACA
>NC_139642.1:52500040-52520040 GCF_964638095.1 Poromitra crassiceps | reverse complement strand
AAGCATTTATAATGGGCTTCTATAGAAGGCCGTTGTTTACAATGTGACAACATATCGTCATAGGCCAAATACTATAATACTGTAGCAGGCAGCTTTATGGCACAGGCCCACTCTTATCATTCCCAAAATCATATCTAAGGCTCTGACTGTATGCCGCCCAATGATTGCGCGCGAGACTCCGGCTCTTTTAACAGATGTTTACTTTCACTTAAACACCGTAGAACTGAAAATACATACAGACAGATACAATATCATCAGTTCTTACATTCTTACAAAGCTTACATGACTTCTTACTGTAAACAATAGACAGAGAAAACAGACTAATAATTACCACTTTGCCTGCTTGTCAACCAATGGCGGGGGTAACTTGGTCCTGGCTAACTTAATCCTCCTGAGAGAATATTCTGTCCAAGATACAGCAGTAAAAAAACAGTCAGTTACTTCACAATCTTACATTCAATATTATGCACTCTTGTAAACACAGTCTTACAGTTACTTACAGTCTTATCTTCAATATGCACTCTTATGTGTAATTGTGGTGACTGAAAACAAATGGTAGCAGTCTTTTCTGTCTTCTGTGAGCTGTGCAACACACGCTGGAAGCTAGAGCAGGTGCCGTCAATCAGTTCGTCTGACGATAGTGTCGCAAAATGACGGAGAGAGAGAGAGAGAGAGCATTTACTGGAAACGGAAACTTAACAGAAAAAGTAACGAGTGCGCCCTCACGTGGCCAATGGCTGCAGTTACACTCCCACCATCACGCAAGGTGTGATTCTTAATAGTGGTTAACATCTTAACAGTATGACATTGTTATAAACAAATATCCTTTGAAAAACAAAAAAACCTACATTGAGGAATTAATCATTTACTCAGCCTCAAGCAACAGTACGGTTTTGTGTATGCACCTTTCCAAATAAATGTACTTAGTTGTGCGTGTGCCTTTATTGTCTAGTGTTGTGTCACTAAGTAGAAGTTTGAGTCTTCGGACTTTCCCGTCAGATCCAAGGAAGACTTCAACTACCTTCGCCATCTTCCACTGATTTCTCGGCATGGCATCATCTTGAAGCAGAACAATATCATTTACTTTAGCATTTCTCCTGTCCCTGTTCCATTTACGTCTTTGTTGCAGATTCATTAGATACTCCTTTCTCCACCTGGTCCAGAACTCGTTTGACAAGAACTGAACTCTCTTCCATCTCTTCCGAAGATAGAGATCTTCTCTTACAAACTCTCCAGGTGGTGGTGCAATGATTGACGATTTCATTGTCAGTATATGGTTCGGAGTCAGGGGTTCTGGTCCTGATGGATCATTAAGATGGTCCGTGGTCAACGGTCGACTATTTACTATGGCCATCACTTCATATAGGAAAGTTCTTAATGAAGAGCTATCTAGTCTTCCAGCAGACTGGTCTAGGATGGATGTGAGGACACTTCTCACCGTACGTATCTGTCTTTCCCAGACGCCGCCCATGTGACTGGAAGCCGGTGGGTTCATGATGAAGCTGCATCCCAGTTCTTTCACACGTTCTTGCTCTATTCCTTTCATCAACTCTTGGAATTCATTCCGCGCACCTACGAAGTTCGTGCCTTAGTCACTTTGTAGTTGGCTTACATTGCCTCTTATAGCAATAAAGCAACGCAACGCGTTGAGGAAGGCATCAGTGGTTAGGTCATCCAATACCTCAATGTGGATAGCTCTTGAGCACATGCAGGTGAATAGAAGCCCATATCTCTTTATTTCTTTTCTTCCGTCTTTAACATAAAATGGTCCAAAGCAGTCCATACCACTGTATGTGAATGGAGCAGTGGCTTCCATCCTCTCTGGTGGAAGGTCGGCCATTTTTTGTTCTTGATTAGATTTCCTGAACTTCCTGCACTTGACGCATTTGAAGATGAGAGATGACACTTCGCTACTACATCCCAGGATCCAAATCCCATTGGAGCGTATTTCATTGATGGTCATCCCACGACCCTGATGTTGAACCTTCTCGTGGTAGTGTTTAATTAGTAGACGAGACACATGATGTCCCTTTGGAAGGATAGCCGGATGTTTGACATGGGGATGGAATGCTGCTTGTGTCAATCTTCCTCCCACCCTCAGGATTTCATGGCTGTCAATGAATGGGTTTAGATTGTGCAGCTCGGTTGACTTGTTCCTTTGCACCTCTTTCCTTTCCTTTAGAGATTTAATTTCCTCACTGAACGCTTCTTCTTGAACTTCATGGATTATGAATTGTTCAGCGTCCTTTCTTTCTTCAAGCGTTGTAGCTTCATTGGATCTTGGTTTCAGACCCTTTGCCTCCTTTGCACGACACTTGAGTCTTGCTATGGCCCTTATGGCTCTCTTCCAATCTGAAAACTTCTGAAGATGATCTAACAAAGACCTCTCCTCCTTTGCTCTGGTTGTGAGAACCTGTGCCCTTTTGATCTCTGGGTCTTCATCATCAAGCTCTCCCACCTTAACCTCTTCTTCTTTAGGGAGTTCCTTTTGCCACAAGAAACTAGGCCCTGTAAACCAGTTGGACTCTACAAGTGCCTTTGCAGTGAGACCGCGGGAGGCATGGTCCGCTGGGTTGGTTTCTGTGGCAACATATTGCCATTGACTTGGCTCTGTGCTTGATTTGATCCGCTGAATTCGGTTGGCTACGAATACATGGAAGCGCCTTGCATCATTATTAATGTAACCAAGGACGACCTTGGAGTCGGTCCAAAAATATTCCTGTAGATCTTTCAATTCCATTTCTCTTTTAAGCAGATCGCTTGTTCTTGTGGCCACTACGGCAGCAGAGAGTTCCAGTCGTGGGATTGTCGTTACCTTCGTTGGCGCAACTCTTGCTTTCCCCATAACAAGAGTGCAATGGACTTCTCCGGACTTGGAAACAGCTCTAAGGTAGGAACATACACCGTAGCCGGTCACGCTAGCGTCAGAAAAATGGTGTAGTTCATACCGCGGAACTTCCTTGACTGTTGGTGGTACATAGCACCGTGGTATCTCTACTGAAGACAGATTATGGAGGTCTTGCAGCCATGCTTCCCAACGCAGCCTGAGGTCATTAGGAAGTGGCTCATCCCAATCCATCTTTTCTTGACACATCCTTTGTAGGATCTGCTTACCCATCAAAATGAAGGGTGCCACAAATCCAAGAGGATCAAAAATTGAAGCCACTGTTGACAGTACTCCTCTTCTGGTAAAAGCATGTTCTTTTACCAGCACTCTGAACTGGAACTTGTCTGAGCTGATGCACCATTGGACCCCAAGAGCCCTTTCCATCTTTGGTTCTCCCAAGGCCATGTCCAGGTCAGTTGCACTTTCAGCACATTCTCCATCTGGGATTGTGGCAAGCACCTTCTGGCTGTTGGTGATGAATTTGTGGAGGCGGAGCTTCCCAGTGCGGCAGAGGTCCCTCGCTTCTTTAACAAGCTGGATAGCTTCTGCTTCACTGTCCACACTGGCCAATCCATCGTCAACATAAAAATTGCGCTGTATAAACCTCACTGTAGAATCGCTAAACTTGCCTGCTCCTGCTGAAGCCAGGTGCTTAAGTCCAAAATTTGCGCATCTAGGTGACGATGCAGCGCCAAACAAGTGAACCTTCATGCGGAACACTGATGGGGGAGCTTGCATGTTGCCTTCTTCCCACCACAGAAATCTGAGGTAGTCTTGGTCGCTTGGTGCAACATGAAACTGGTGGAACATCCGCTCCACATCACACATGATGGCTACTTGCCCTTTACGGAAACGGCACAAGACCCCTACAAGGGTATTTGTGAGGTCTGGGCCAGTCAGTAGATGTTCGTTCAGTGATGTATTCCGAAACTTTGCTGAACAATCGAATACAACACGAATCTTTCCGGGCTTTTGGGGGTGGTAAACCCCGTGGTGAGGGATATACCATATTGTCTGATTGCTTATCTCTGACTCTGGTACCCTTTCAGCATCACCTCTTGATATTATGTCCTCCATAAAGGCCACATAATCCTTGTGGTATTGTTGATCTTTCCTTAGACGTTTCTCCAGGCATTTGAGTCGATGTTCTGCACAAGATTTGTTGTTTGGCAGACTTGGCCTCTCTTCCTTGAAAGGCAATGGCATCTCGTAGTGCCCATTTGACTTTTGCTTGATGCCTTGTTTTAGCTTAGCCAAGAACTTGATGTCTTCTTGTGATATTTGAACTTCTTCACTGGTTTTCTCAGTGAAATCTGACTCAAAGACTTTGATTATGTCTGCCGGAGTGATCGTTTCTTTGACTTGGGTTTTACAAACAAAATGGACTTCAGACTTGAGCTCAAATGAAGGCTTGATAGCTGGCACAACTTGTTTTGTGATGATACGGTGGCTCACACCTATCTCATCTTCATGGTCAAGGCCAGCGCTGTTGTAGCCGACGATGCTCCAACCCAACGCAGACTTGATCGCATATGGCTGGTCTTCAGTGCCAGTGATGACGTCTCTGGGAAGTAAGGCTTGGGGGCAGTTATAGCCGATTAACAATCCCACTTCGCAGTCAAGCTCGGGAGACATTTCATCCTCCAGATGTTCCAAGTGAGGCCAGGATTTTGCTGTTCTACTTGTTGGTATATGGGATCTATTTGCTGGTATATAGTCCCTGGTGTAGGTTGTTGGGAGTTTTATTTTAGCGTCAGAGTAGATGCCTCTTACTTGAAGTTCATTCACCTTTTGGCTGGACACAATCTTTGTTTTTGACGTTATGGTAGATACTTTGAGTTTTACTGGCTCTTTCTTGGCATTCAGTGTCTCAGCTGCATCCTTTAAGATGAAGGTAGTGTCGCTCTGAGTGTCAAGTAGAGCATACACTAGAACTTCCTTGTCTGGTTCAGTTGTTGTGGAGACATAGACTGGAACAATTGAAGAGGTATGAGTGCTACTCTTCTCTTGGATTACTCTGTTGGAGGTAGCTTGTGTAAATTCTTGTGTCTCTCTTTTAGACTCTTGGTCTTTGTCTCTGTTGTTTTCGTTTGACCTTTCTTGTTTGGTTCTTGTTCTTCTTGGTCTTTCTTCTCACGATCTTGATGCAAGCATGTTGGGTGTCGTTTCCCACATGAGTCGCATACACTCCTGGATGTACAGGCTTTGGAGTTATGGCCGGTCTTGAGGCAGCCAAAGCATAACTTCTCCAGTTGTACAAACTTAACTCTTTGTTCGATTGGCTTCTCCATGAGCTGGCGACATCTATGGAGAGTATGGCCTTTCTTCTTACAAAACACACACATGATACTTGTCTTTTCACTTGTATTTGTGGTGAACGTCTTAGCACTGAAGTTACGATTTCGTTGAGGCTTAGGATGTTCTCGTTCGGTTGGCTTTGATCTTTCATGTTCAGTTGACTTTATTGCTTGTAATGATGTGATGGGGTTGCAAGCAATTCGAGCCTCCATGTTGAGAAATCTTATGAAGTATCCGAAGTCAGGGAACATTTTGTGCTCATCTTGATACCTTGTGACTGTTCTATTCCAACCTGAGCTCAACCAATCAGGAAATTTGGCAGCAATCTTTTGGTTTTCTACACAGTCATTGAGCGCTTGTAAGCCTTGAACATAGGGCATGGCTGATTCAACACTGCTCAGAAAATCTACAAACTCACGAAGATCTTCACTGTCTTTGGGGCCAATTTTATGCCACGAATGTATCTTGTCACGGTATTACTTGCCGATTATGAATGGATTGCCAAATCTATCCTCAAGTATGTCCCAGGCAGCACAGTATGCAGTATCTGTTCCTACAAGGAAATGTCCTTCGATAGCTCTCAAAGCTGGGCCACCAACATACTTGCGTAGAAAAAAGAGCTTTTCTTGAGTTGGCAGGTTCTTGCGATCAATCAGAGTACAGAAAGAAAGCTTCCAATCATTATACTTGAGAGGATCTCCTTTGAAGATAGCAGGTTCTGGGATTGGAATCCGATTGGCTGTGATTGCTTCAGCGAGTGTTCTCACAAGGTCATTGGAAGCTTCATGAGAGTTAGTGAAAGTGACTGATTGAGTGATAGGAACTTGGCTAAATGGGGCTTGTTGCATGGATAGAGGTTTAGTGGCATGTGGGGTTGAGCATTTGGTGATTGTGGCATGACGTGGGTGATGGATTTGATTGGGCTTGGCTTGTTGAGCAGGGAGCACTTGTGAAGCAGGAAGAGCTTGGGGGAGCGGTGCTTGTTGAGCGGGAAAGAAGGGGTTACTTAAAGGGTTAAGTGTGAGTGGTGGGCGGAGAGAAACTGGGACTCTTGGTTGAGAGGGATAGGCTTCTTGACCCTGTTGAGGGAAAGGAGCTAACAGATGCTCTTCTTCATCACAATGATCCGTTTCTGAATACACTTGCAGCCTTGCTTGTGCTGCATTGTGCTTTTTTAGTTCCTCCAACCGTTCCACTTCTTTCCTTTTCCCTTCCAGCTTCATTCTTCTAGCAGCGCTTTCTGTTATAAACTGAGCTCTTTTTCTTGCCATCTCTGCTTCTGCTGCCCTTTCTTCAGCTTCCTTTTCAGCTGTTAGCATTTGCTCTTCCACCTCAAGTCTTCTAATTTCTTCCTCTTGTTGATGTTGTGCATCCATTATCTTGATTACCTCTTGTGTAGCTGCAACTTCAGCTGCTGCTTGTTGTCTTACATTCAGGTTGGAAGATTGCTTGGATCCCTTGGAAGAGGTTTTTGACCTAATGGTTTCAACTGAGAAACTGGACACTGTATTGTCAAACACTGAGTCAGCTTTAGGCCATGATGAGACTTCTGAATCACCACCATTGAGGAAGTGTTGAGCCTTTATATTTGCAGTCTTAGTGAGTGCATGACATGTGTCATTCATTCTCCGGATGTCGGGTTCAGGACTTGAGATGTCTCTTATTTTGAGGTACACATCATCAATGTCAACTTGGATGGTGTTGATTGCACTTATAACTTCATTAATCAGATCAGCATCATCATTATTCTTAATGGATCGTTTCAAGCCATTGATGTGATACTTCCATCTTCTATACATCTTCACAAAATTCTCGTTAAGACCATTCAATTTGTCATTGAGCAGAGCTTTTCCCTTTTCAGTGAGCCTTCGTGTGCGTTCACTTCTTCTAATGTCTGGAAGCAGTTGCGTGTCATCTGCACCAACCTGAGATTGTCCGTCTTGTGCTGTCACTTCAACTTGCTTATCAATGTCAGCTTGATGTGATGCTGTCACTTCAACTTGCTCATCAGTGTCAGCTTGATGTGATGAGGTAGTCTTCTCTTCATCATCATCTTCTTGAGAGGCTGTCTGGTTGACCTCTTCACTATGCAGAGCAGCATCTTCACCTTTCTCTGACATATTAATGCATGTGATGCTAAATGTTGTATTGAAATTGGAATTAAATGTATGGTATTCTCCAATTTGTGTAAATATGAACTGTCAATATGAAGCCTTTAGCAATATTTAACTTAACCTTTGCATAAATGCACATAAAAAATGACAGTGTTATAATAACACTTAGAATTTAAATGGATTATCTTTTATGGCAAATAAACTGAGTAATTTTGACACAGTCTAAATATGACAACTTAGTTGCATGAAATTGTATAGCCAATAGATTTTTTACTTAAAATATTTAAAACTTTAGTCAACTTTACTTATCTATTATTCAGTCTCTTTGATTACTAGACGATCCACCACGAGGAGAAATGTCTACTGTTGCTTTAAAGAAGCTGCAGATGAAACTTAATGGAGCTTAATGGCAGTCAACAAGTACTTGTGCTACTTCAAATACGCTATCTTGAACGTGCTTGCTTGTGTAGCCTTGTCCACCTGACGACGCCTCTTCTCCACAGCACCCGGTCTGCTCGACTTCTTCCTTGTAGCCTACAGCCAGTCTGTCTTCCTCCTGGAGCCTTCACCGATGCAGTGAAGTGTTCTACTATGCCGCCCAATGATTGCGCGCGAGACTCCGGCTCTTTTAACAGATGTTTACTTTCACTTAAACACCGTAGAACTGAAAATACATACAGACAGATACAATATCATCAGTTCTTACATTCTTACAAAGCTTACATGACTTCTTACTGTAAACAATAGACAGAGAAAACAGACTAATAATTACCACTTTGCCTGCTTGTCAACCAATGGCGGGGGTAACTTGGTCCTGGCTAACTTAATCCTCCTGAGAGAATATTCTGTCCAAGATACAGCAGTAAAAAACAGTCAGTTACTTCACAATCTTACATTCAATATTATGCACTCTTGTAAACACAGTCTTACAGTTACTTACAGTCTTATCTTCAATATGCACTCTTATGTGTAATTGTGGTGACTGAAAACAAATGGTAGCAGTCTTTTCTGTCTTCTGTGAGCTGTGCAACACACGCTGGAAGCTAGAGCAGGTGCCGTCAATCAGTTCGTCTGACGATAGTGTCGCAAAATGACGGAGAGAGAGAGAGAGAGAGAGAGCATTTACTGGAAACGGAAACTTAACTTTTGGGGGATCTCCTAGCCCATGCAGGCGCCCTCCTCTGCCTCAAGAGCAGCGCCACTGGCCAATGGAGTCAAGCGCCAAAGCATTTGCCATGCACGCCGATTGCTAAATAAAGTTTGTCTAATCCTACCAACTGGCCTCTCCTGATTGAAGTGAGGTCTCCAGACCATAGTTCAAGCAGAAGGCCACTCACGCGTAATCCGATCTCAACGTGGTCAAAAAATCCTAGTATGACGTCTGCTATGACGTCAAACATGACGTCAGTTAATCCTCATATATATAGCAAGGGTCCTACGTCACCTCTCTCTCTCTGGCCGACCATAGCAGCAGCAGCCCACGGCAGTCCATCTCCCTTGAAGCCGGCCCCGAAGCGTTGTTTTGCCCCACCCACCTCCCCAGTCCACCACCAACGAGTCTTGACTCCTGCGCTTGACTCCATTGGCCAGTGGCGCTGCTCTTGAGGCAGAGGAGGGCGCCTGCATGGGCTAGGAGATCCCCCCCCCGTGGGGGATCAGGAGTCAAGACTCGTTGGTGGTGGACTGGGGAGGTGGGTGGGGCAAAACAACGCTTCGGGGCCGGCTTCAAGGGAGATGGACTGCCGTGGGCTGCTGCTGCTATGGTCGGCCAGAGAGAGAGAGGTGACGTAGGACCCTTGCTATATATATGAGGATTAACTGACGTCATGTTTGACGTCATAGCAGACGTCATACTAGGATTTTTTGACCACGTTGAGATCGGATTACGCGTGAGTGGCCTTCTGCTTGAACTATGGTCTGGAGACCTCACTTCAATCAGGAGAGGCCAGTTGGTAGGATTAGACAAACTTTATTTAGCAATCGGCGTGCATGGCAAATGCTTTGGCGCTTGACTCCATTGGCCAGTGGCGCTGCTCTTGAGGCAGAGGAGGGCGCCTGCATGGGCTAAAAAGTAACGAGTGCGCCCTCACGTGGCCAATGGCTGCAGTTACAGACTGCTACCTATCGCCATTACCATTCCATTCCACTTTGCGAGTGTGCGTGCGTGTGCGTGTGCGTGTGCATGTGCGTTTGTGTGTGTGTGTGTGTGTGTGTGTGTGTGTGTGGCAGACAGGCTAAAGTAAATAGACAAATAAAGGTTCGTAATTTATCAAATCAACTTTTATTAAGTCCAAATCAACGCTATTTCACACTTTTCAGACCATCATTTCTTGTGTAGTGCTGTTATAGGTTTTAATGTGCATAATGTGAAGCGCTTTGAGTAGAAAGGCGCTATATAAATGCAATCAATATTAGGGGTAGAGGAGGAACCCAGAGAAGGTGTTGTAATGTAAGCGTTCTCCACAGAGTTCCCTCCCTGACCCCAGCTCCATGTAGACCTGGTCGCCTATCTCCATTTGCAGCAACACCACCTGAGGACGCACACATTGGACAAGGGTGTGTCATGACATTACATTACATTACATTACATTACGTCATTTGGCAGACGCTTTTATCCAAAGCGACTTACAATACATTTTTGTCAGCAATAGCGCAATCAACTATGCAGCACAGTCTATGATGACAACTACAACTTCTGAAGGAACAGTGGTACAAGTTTAGTTTAGGTTACTAGTTTTTTTTTTTTGTTTTTTTTTAGAAAGAGAGAGAAAGAAGTTAGACCAAGAAGGGCCCATGACATTTATTGCCAAATAGCTAGATAATAAGTACATTTTAAGTCACATAATAGCCTTACTTGAACCAGCCACTGTGCTTTCATCAATCATTCCATTTTACAACTAGTATTACCATTAACCGTATTCAACCATTATGTAAGCATGTAACGTTTCATTTGTGTGTATTTTCTCTCAACTCCCTATTTATGTATTTATTTGTAATCTAATCGCTGGGTTTGTTTTCTGCAAATCTAACAGATGACAATTACCATTTTTAAATGTAATCAGATTACTGTCAACATGCAAGTGTTGTACCTGAGTGGCACTGTCCTCCTGATCTTCCCGGTTGTCCTCCCATGTAGACACTATCACTTCGTTGTTCATCATCATCTGGACCTACCGACACGACAATAAACAATAAACAATAAACAAAAGGCTCACTAGCATATATATATATACACACCACCGTATAACGTATATATACCGTATTTATAGTTTGACACTTTTCTGAAATCAGATGTTTGTTGAGTCGGTCTGGTTAGTTTACCTGGTAGTAGAGGCGTGCAGCCAACTCTCCTGTGTTGGAGTACACTGTGAAGGAAAAGAAGTAGACACCAGCATGATAGGCGGTGAAGGTACCTGGAAAGGCAGAGGGAGTGTTAGTGGGAGCGGTGTAGAGGTAAAGTAACCCTAACTCTAAACTTATGAAGTCTCCCTACAGCTGTGCAACAATCTCTGACTCAAACGTTGGTGCACTGGCTGCACGTGCAACCCCTAGTTGCCAGATGATTTTTTTTCTTTTTTTTTTACCTTTTATTTATACAGGGGGAGTCTCACTGAGAGCAATGCTCTCTTTTTCAGGAGTGCCCTGTTCACATTCACACACACATTCATATCTGGAAGCTGACCAGTACAACATCACCTGACTGCAGCTTGGATAAAGTTGCATCTACTGTAGGTGTCATTCAGCATATTGTGATATGTTGTTGGAGAATGTGTTGTCATATCCTACTATAGCATTCAGTGTCTCCTATACAGTTATCTATTTGTGGAGGTACACCACCACAATAGATTTTGAGCACCACAAATAGATTTTGACTGCCACATTATTAATTTCAAGTGGTTGACTGCAAACACCTGCTTTAGGAGCCCACTAGATGGTGCTCTGAGGCCAGGGCTGGACTGCAATGTAATTCTACCGGTGCAATGGCCGGTGGGCCGCTCGCTAGTGGGCCGGTCAGGTTGGTGAAAAAGTATGTATTATGTATTTGGAAAAAAAAAAAAAAAAAAAAAATTGGGGGGAACTGAAATTCCGGCGGTTCCGCGACCCATGATTACACCTAAAACCCCTAGACCAGGTCATAACATGTGGCTTTATAAGTAAATCCCCAACCCATGCAAGCGCGAGCTCGAAAAATTGGGCCGATTCGAAATTGTGGGCCTGTCTGACACATGGCAGGTAGCTTTTTTGGTCCCAGTCCAGCCCTGTCTGAGGCCCACCAGTGGGCCACGGTTCAGTGGTTGGGAAACACTATCATGCAGATAGAATAGGCTATATAAGGAGACAATTATTTTTTCATCACTGTAAAGCCACAGCATAGTGAATAGGATATTCATGTGATGTGTGTAGTTCTTCATATCTACTAGCCTCTTCATTTTGCTCTCAGAGTGCCCCAGATAAATGTATTTTATTTTAAAATTTACAAGATTTCTTTATCCAGGGGGGGCTGTGCCCCTACCGGAGTAATATTGACTTCTGGTGGTGCAAGCCCTGTTTGGAAGGTCTATAATCGCCTATGTTCTCAACTATTTGGGACCCGTTTCTGGGCTACTTTGACGAGGTTAAAATGACGAGTGAGTAGTGACTAAGGTAAGGTTAGGGTTAGTGATGGACAGCTTGCCCAGTTGGTTTCCTGTGGAGCCCTTGGGTGGGATCCTATGCGTAATATCTCTCACAAGCACATAAGCACCTTTTGCGGCTGGTAGCGCCACGTTACAATGCCAAATGTCAATGATATGTTTTTCTTCCTTCTTTTTTCTTTCCCTGTGTCTGAGCCTGTTTGTCTTGTTCGTTTATTGTTCTATACAACATGGAAAATAAAAATATATATATATATAAAAAGAAAAGTCTAGTCAATGATTAAGGTGACATCCTGTGTCCCATGAACTCAAAAAGGTGCGTAATGTTTTCACAAGTTAATTGAATTATTTACCCTCACCAACGTGTGTGTGTGTGTGTGTGTGTGTGTGTGTGTGTGTGTGTGTGTGTGCGTGTGTATGTGTGTGTGTGTGTGTGTGTGTGTGTGTGTGTGTTTCCTACCCAGAGCAGAGTTATATCCACTGCCTTCGTTGAGGGTGACGTTATGGTAGGAGATGGGGACGTTAGTGGTGAACGGCCCATGGCAGATTGCAGGTGGGACAGGTGGGGTCATGGAGGCCATGAAGGCATACTGCCTGTTTACTGAGAGAGAGAGAGAGAGAGAGAGAGAGAGAGAGAGACAGAAGCTTCAGTGACATGTGCTGTATGAAAACAAATCATCTGTTTAAGAAACATCAATTTAGTGTGCGTGCTTTTGTGTAATAAGAAATCATAATAATATAAATATCAATATCAATAATAATAATAATAATGACTACATTTTCTAAGCAAACTTGAATTGTGCTTGCTGCCCTTGCAATGCCCCTGCCCTAAACCTGGCATTGATCCAGTATAAATATAGCCGTGATCGGCAATGTGCACAACCAGTTATTAATGACCTGGCCACTGGGGCCTCTGAGGTCAATAGACCAAATCACCGTGACGTCACCATGTAAACAAATTTACTTCCGGGTACCACTTGGGGAAGGCGGCAGGTTTAAATGTGCGTGTTGTCAAATAAATGCTGTCAAACCCTCTCGCTGTTTTCGGCCGACTACTTTCAATTTAAATGGTTAAACGGTTGGTAAACATGCTTGTCCGACGTATCTAGCCTTTCTTCTGTGTTTGTTTTATGTAGTGTTAGCTAGCTAATAACGTTTGTCTGTCAAACTCGCTGTTTTTTTTGCAGACTCGTGAGAAGAGCCTGGTGACGCGAGGTTATTACAGACAGAGCTACTGACGCGACGTTAATTTAATTTAGCTTCAAGTCTACTCTGGTCTGGTCCAACAGGTAAATTAGCTAGTCTGGTCTCCACTAACGTTAGTGAAAGTGTTGTTATGAATGATATTAAACAACAACACAACACGGACGAACCATTTTTGTCTTCTTTGTCTGTTTTTGTCTTCAACATGTCAGTTTGTGCCGTTCACCGCCATTATAATGTGTGGACCCAGGGGTACCCGGAAGTAAATGTAAACATCCCGCTGATTTGGTCTATAGAGAAGCAAAGTCACGCCCACTTCCGGGTTAGACCTACGCACCAAGGGATTTCACTGGCCATTTATTTTTCCATATACATTTTGTAAAATAATATGAAAATATAACCTTGCCAGGCAGCTGGATATCACGATCTCACGAGATCTCACGCGACAAATGTGTTTTGTGAAAACAAAACCACAAAACCATCCATCTGGCTGCGTCAGGTTCATGAAAATAATTTTACTTGGTCAAACCAAGCAATACAGGTAGGTCAGTGGTTCCCAAACTGGGGTACCCATACGTGGAGCTACTACCCGGGGTACTTGAGAGAAAGGAGGAAAGGGAGGGACGGGGAGGAGTAAGATCGTGTGCATGTGCTCATAGGATAGGGTGGATGTGTGCTGATATCTCAGGCATGTTGTGGAGTAGCCTAACGCAAAAGTAATGTAATGAGTGTACTGGATTACTCTCTCCAGGGAGTCATTAAGTAAAGTAAGGCATTACTTTGTTAATGTAATGTGTAAATGTATTACTTTCGTGAGTAACGTTACGACCCCCAACACTGGTGTTTACCTGTGTGTGTGTGTGTGTGTGTGTGTGTGTGTGTGTGTGTGTGTGTGTGTGTGTGTGTGTGTGTGTGTGTGTGTGTGTGTGTGTGTGTGTGTGTGTGTGTGTGTGTGTTTACCTGTGATTTCTTTCGCGTCGCTCAGCAGCTTCTCCACCTTGTCAGAGTTCAGCACCAGCCGCTTGAAGGTGGCCTCCTCCAGCTCGTACATCTGGTTGGCCGCGCAGCAGCAGCCACCCTGACGCTTGAAGGCACAGTCGCAGTCCCAATTCCCGCACGGCAAGACAGGCTCAGCCAAAGCAGAGTCTGATGTATAAAATGTATGTCGTGTTAAAGTTGTGTGAACAGCCTGAAAAGTACAGCCTGCATGCTCGAGTTCCATCACACACTCAAGGCTGGCTCCATAAGCTCCCATCATAAAGGTTGAAAAAAGTATAAAACATAAACTGTGATTTCTCCAACAGTAGCCTACAAAACATCAATTAAAGCTGAATTAAGGAGATAGAGTCCTAAAAGTGGTGACTCGTTTAAAGTTTCAATGGAGTGTCTAGCTTAAAGTATGAAGGAGTAGTTAGAGTTCAAAAAGGGCATGGTTTCATCATGAACATGCTGTAATGAACGGCAGTTGCCCCCAGCAGAATCGCCAATCCGTTTGTTTACAAACATGCCGATTCATCCTTTTCTACTACTATTTTATTCCCGCATATTCAACATATAAATCCTCCTCCAGAGACTAATGTTACTCTGTCTCTGAAATGTGGATTTGGTAGGCCTATCGTAAATGACTTGCGCAGCGTGTAACAATCTCTAACTGTTGAACGACTTCTCCAGGAGATGCACACCACAAATCACAGCCCATATCACTTTTGCTAAATTTGTGATAACAGTGTGTAAATATCCACAGCAATTTTGTAAGATACACAGGGCAACCTGGAAAACGAGGCTTCACCGACACCTAGGAATTAGGGGAATTCATATAGGATTGAGGGAAATGATGTACAGTAACACTATGATGCTACAGTATGAATTGATGCTATGATTCATAGTGTAATAGTATAATCATAGTGTTACATCATTTCATCGTATAAAGCAGTGTGTTGCTGCAAAGTAGCACGCAATGCTCAGTCGACTTTCCCTGAGGAAATAAAAAATTAGTCTAGCAATTTATTTCAGTTTCAATCTTCCAAATTACTTCACCCACACAACCACACAAGAGTGTTTATGGGTGGCCGATGTCCCTAACCCCAACTCTTGCTACTCTATAATAATAATAATAATAATAATAATAATAATAATAATAATAATAATAATAATAATAATAATAATAATAATAATAATAATAATAATAACAATGTTTGGGATGCAAAACAGTTTCAAAAAGGCTGAAATAATGTAAAATTAACCTACTATACATACAGTGGGTGAGTGTAACATTAAGGCAGTAGAAAACAGGACCAAAGTGTAGTAGTAGTGTAGTGTTATGTGACATACCCAGAAAATTGAGACACAGTGCCGCCCACAGGGACACGACCGACAATGCAACCAACTTCATAATCTGAGGAGAAGCATTTAGTCATGGGTTAGCTGCTCAATAAAAACAACAATTAGCCTACAGATTTTATAGCTGGATTTCGGGGGACAATTTAACATATTTCTTTCTAAAACAACAACAACAAACAAACAAACAAACAAACAAACAAACAAACAAACAAACAAACAAACAAACAAAAAGAAGAAAGGTCCAAGGCACTCTTCTGGCAGAAAGTAAAAAGCCTTTATTTACTTAGGCTATATCATTTTGAAAAGTTTAAAAACATAGCTAGTGCATGTTAAAAGAGCTGGGACATGACCCACGCGTAGCGGCACAAACAGCCTTCTTCAGGGTATAAACAAACAAACTGCAAACATTTGGAAAAATGTTTGTCAAGTGCAGTGTTAATTGTGGCAGCTATTTTATAGATTTAGTCTTAGGAGAACGAAAATGCTTTTTAGTGTTGGTCACATTTTAAGCATTTCTATCCTTGATAGTTTTAGTCTAGACAACGCAAAACATTTTAGTCCAGTTTTAGTCTACGAAAAGTCATTACATTTTAGTTAACTTTTAGTCATTACTTTTAGTCAAAATGTTTTCTGTGTTTAAACTAGTTCAATTAGACCAATTGGTATTGGAATCAAGGTTGAAATTCGTAAAGCAACATTTAACTCTCTTAACTCTTTTACTAGTGTAATATCTGGATTCCTTACCAATAGCTCTAGCATAGACTCTCCCATCAATCTTAATTTTGGCAGGTATTTTAGATTTAGTTTTACTCATTTAGACTAAAATGCTTATAGTTTTAATCACATTTTAGTCATTTGTATCCTTCATAGTTTTAGTCTAGTTTTAATTTTCGGCACAGAAAAAAGAGGTGTGTTTGTAGTTGCCTGTATCAATCAAATAATCTTAAATGCTAATATTATTCAGAATAATCCAGATTCTATAGATAGACTAAAGATAAAATAATCCAAAAGTAACATAAACTACAGATTCTACATCGCTGAGTTTAATTAATCCATTGTATTACACCATTTATTATAATCTGAGGCAGTCAATCCAAAGCTATAACAGAGAAAAGAAAAGCCTAAATTTTGACTATGAACTCAAAGCGTAAATTTATACATTTCTCAGTCTATTAATCCATCAAATCACCAGCCATTTAGATTTAGAAGAGCAGACACTAATTCATCAAAGGGCTTCACTGTCAAACCTCTTCTTTGATCAATTATATCGTCAAAATGATAGCTAGGCTAAAGGTTGATTTCTGGTTAGAGTGACTAATTTATGTATACATTTCTGTGATCAATTTTATTGCTGAATACACAAGCTCTAGGATAGTAAGACAAAACTTACTGTATTTGTATCCCCGCTCTCCTTCTTCTGAAAGACAGTCAATGCCAAATTCCTGTGATTTGGTGACACTGAGAGTCTTGGTCACTGCAAGAGTTTTATGCTGGGATGGCTTTGACTTCCTATTGGTGCACATTAGGTTATCTTCCCCTCCACAGATAAGCGACTGCAGTGCCGCCTGCACCCCCAACCCCCCCCCCCCCCCACACACACACACACACACTGAGGAATGCCTTGATGGAATTTAATCACATTTGCCTCAAACGTCGACTTGGACACAAGGATTTTGGTGGTCAAAGTTCAAGGTCACTGTGTCCTCACGTACGTGATTTCCAAGCTCGTTAACGCAATATCTCAGGAACACCTGGACGGGATTTCTTTCCATTTGGCTCAAACTTCGACTCACAACGAGCGGTTGTGACCTCACAACCGCTCGTTTGATGCTCGTTAACACAATATCTCAGGAATGCCTTGACGGAATGTAATCAAATTGGCCTCAAACGTCCACTTGGACTCAAGGATGAACTGATTAGATTTTGGTGCTCAAAGGTCAACGTTCAAGGTCAATGTGCCCTCACGAACGCCATGTTCATGCTCGTTAACGCGTTATCTCAGGAAGGCCTTGATGGAATTATCGCCACATTTGGCTCAAACGTCAAAGTCTGGACAGACATAGATGTCGACTGCTCATTTGTTTGGCGGAGGCGTATATCCGTGGTGCGGTTGTTCTAGTTAGGACACTGGTGTCTGGTTGCTGTCCTCCCACAGGACACCGGCCGCTCAGATATGGGACTGATATGGAGAAAATTGTTGTTGGGTGTCAGAGTATGTCATGGTCTACATGGGAGATGAAAACTAGAAAGGAGCTGATAGAAAAGTGTTATAGGCCCATCTGAAAAGGCCTCAGATCTGACACAGGAGAATAGAGCATCGCTCGGTTCTCAGGGAGGACACTTCCTATCTTTACTTACCCTCCCTGCTCACATTGTTGTGATTCCAGATCAGTGATAGCCACTCCAGCGCCAAGTGATTCAAAAGATTTTGGGTTGCAGCCAAGGCTACAATAATATGATACGCGCTCGACACGCTAGCCGAGAAACAGGACATGCTCTGCTTCCCTGTTTGTTTTCTAGTGTTATCATTAGGGATACTACTTACTTTACTTACTTATGCCTTGGTGTTCCCTGAGGAACATAGGCCATCGACGAAAACCCTCTGTCCTCTCCAGTCTTGTGCCCTTCGGTCGAGTTGTTGCCATGACAGCCCCTCAGCCTTCATCTCCTGTTCTGTGCTTCTACCTTCTACCATCTTTTAATTGTTATCTAAAATAGTTTCTTCTTCTTTAGGGCTCTGACTGCTACCTATTTCCATTACCGTTCCAGTTTGCGAGTGTGCGTGCGTGTGCATGTGCACGCATGTGTGTGTGTGTGTGTGTGTGTGTGTGTGTGTGTGTGTGTGTGTATAGCAGACAGGCTAATCATGTAAATAGACAAAGGTTCGTAATTTATCAAATCAACTTTTATTAAGTCCAAATCAAAGCAATTTCACACTTTTCAGACCATCATTCGTTGTGTAGTGCTTTTACAAGTGTGCTCCTATAGGTTTTAATGGGCATAATGTGAAGCGCTTTGAGTATCTAGAAAGGCGCTATATAAATGCAATCACTATTCCACGTGGATTTCCCTGCTGGGGTAGAGGAGGAACCCAGAGAAGGTGTTGTACTGTAATCCTTGTCCACAGAGTTCCCTCCCTGACACCAGCTCTATGTAGACCTGGTCGCCTATCTCCATTTGCAGCAACACCACCTGAGGACGCACACATTGGACAAGGGTGTGTCATGATATGTATTGCCAAATAGATAATAAATGCATTTTAAGTCACATAATAGCCTTACTTTAACCAGCCACTGTGCTTCCAAAATCTGGACATCAATCCTTCCATTTTATAGACTAGAATTGTACTAGTATTGCCATTATCTCCAAACCGTATCAACCATTATGTAAAAGTTTCATTTCTGTGTATTTTCTCTCAACTCCCTATTTATGTATTTATTTACTATTTGTAATGTACTCGCTGGGTTTGTTTTCTGCAAATGTAACAGATGATTTTTTTTTATGTAATCAGATTACTAGTGTCAACATGCAAGTGTTGTACCTGAGTGGCACTGTCCTCTGAGTCTTCCCGGTTGTCCTCCCATGTAGCTACTATTATTGCGCTGTTATGCTTCATCTGGACCTACAGACAGGACAATACACAAAAGGCTCACTAGCATATATGGTCTATATATACTGTAGCCTACATGTGGTGGTCCCGCAAAAACCCTTCACATGGTGGGAATTTGATATTTTCACTTTTTGATATTTCCATAAATGAGAAACTCTCCCCTAATGTTTTGAATGACTGTGATGGCTCTCTCAGATCAAAAGTTATAAGTATTTTAATATGTTATTATGTGTCTCAAAGTAGAACGTAAGAAAAATGGAGTTTTAACGTAGGTTCAGACAGGACGATCTTGATCCTCACCGGTTCCACAGTCACTGCACTACTCCTGCTTGCTCACCTGTTAACCTGTCAGCTTCCTGGTGATAATTGAATAATCAGTGGTTGCCTGCTAGTTTCCCATAAGCCAATAGCATAGCAACACATCACCTCATACACCTTTGCTCACCTGCACTGCTAGCCTATCACATTGTGGCACTCCCCTTAGGCAGCCTATCACATGGTTGCTGTGTGCATAAATATGCTTTTCTGTGTCTCATTCAGTCTCTCTAAACCCTGCTGGCTGGTGCACACCCACCACCTCCCCGTCTCCGCCAAGTTCCTTGATTCATCAGTCATCAAGAGAGGTTACACCAGCACCAGTATCCTGACTCCACAGGGGGGTATAAATGGCTGTGCGGTTTCGAGCTGACCCAGCTCGACCTCGATATCTCCCTGTGGTGTCAAGCTCCAAAGACTAACTAACTTTTCTCATCATAATATTCGGTAAAGATCATTCATCATCATTATAATAAAATCATTGTTTATTCATCAAGTCTCCTGATTGAAATGGCGTTTAACATTCCACAACGTTGTATTTTCTACAATGGCATTCCACCAAATCTATATAAATAAATACTTTCCCTTTGTTTTGTTTT
>NC_139642.1:52487540-52497540 GCF_964638095.1 Poromitra crassiceps | reverse complement strand
GTGTGTTTCCCTGTGTGTGTGTGTGTGTGTGTGTGTGTGTGTGTGTGTGTTTACCTGTCTGTGTGTCTGTCTCTGTGTTTACCTGTGTGTGTGTGTGTGTGTGTGTGTGTGTGTGTGTGTGTGTTTTCCTGTGTGTTTACCTGTCTGTGTGTTTGCCTGTGTGTGTGTGTGTGTGTGTGTGTGTGTGTGTTTACCTGTGTGTGTGTGTGTGTGTTTACCTGTGTGTGTGTGTGTGTGTGTGTGTGTGTGTGTGTGTGTGTGTGTGTGTGTGTGTGTGTGTGTGTGTGTGTGTGTGTGTGTGTGTGTGTTTACCTGTGAGTTCCTCCACCCCGCTCTGCAGCCTCTCCAGCTGGTGCCAGTTGTGCACCAGCCGGACAAAGGTGGCCTCCTCCAGCTCGTACATCTGGTTGGCCACGCAGCAGCAGCCGCGCTGACGGTTGAAGGCACAGTCGCAGTCCCAGTCCCCGCACGGCAAGTCACCTCTGAAGGTCACTGCGGAGTGATGGACGCGTGGAGGAGAGACGGGGAGATGACAAGAGGGGACGAGAAGGGTACAAGTTCACAATGAAACTGTGTCAGAGTGGCGACCACACTGGCTTGTTGGCAGTAGCTCAGACTAATTTGTGGGACAAATTGTGGAATGATACTGTAGCACTGACTTATTCCACATGGACTACGTTCAGTTGGATAAACACAGGCGGATGATTCGGCCTTGTTCGTATACCGCGGTAGTTCCGACTCCGAACCCCACCTTCTCAGGTGAAAGTGAGTGAGAGCATTGATTTTGGAAAAGCGCAAGAGCCACTAGCCTACTTTTCATTCATGTATATAGGATGAATCAGCGTGACATCATGACAACAAAAATGTATAATATAATTATGTGTGTCGTGTTAAAGTTGTGTGAACAGCCTAAAAGGTACAGCCTGCATGCTTGAGTTCATCACACACTCAAGGCTGGCTCCATAAGCTCCCATCATAAAGGTTGAAAAAAGTATAAAACATAAACTGTGATTTCTCCAATACAAAACATCAATTAAAGCTGAATTAAGGAGATAGAGTCCTAAAAGTGGTGACTCGTTTAAAGTTTCAATGGAGTGTCTAGCTTAAAGTATGAAGGTTCAAGGAGGGCATAGTTTCACCATGAACTAGGCTGTTTAAAACGAACGGCAGTTGCCCCCGGAAGAATAGCCAATCCGTTTGTTTACAAACATGCTGATTCATCCTTTTCTACTACTGTTTTATTCCTGCATATTCAACATATAAAGATTAAAAATATAGAGATTAACGTTACTGTCTCTGAAATGTGGATTTGGTATCGTAAATGACTTTCTGTGTGGCGTGTAACAATCTCTAATTGTTGAACGACTTCTCCAGGAGATGCCACACCAAATCACAGCCCATATTACTTTCGCTAAATGTGTGATAATAGTGTGTAAATATCTACAGCAATTTTGTAAGGTAGACAGGACAACCTGGAAAATTGGGCTTCACCGACATTTTAGGAACTAGGGGAATTCATATAGGATTGAGGGAAATGATGTAACACTATGATGCTATGAATTGATGCTATGATTCATAGTAATAATATAATAGTATAATCATAGTGTTACATTATTTCATCGTATCAAGCAACGTGCTGCTGCAAAGTAGCACGCAATGCTCAGTCGACTTTCCCTGAGTAAATTAAAGTAAAATAATAATAATAATAATAATAATAATAATAATAATAATAATAATAATAATAATAATAATAATAATAATAATGTTTGGGAGGCAAAACACTTTCAAAAATGCTGAAATAATGTGAAATTGTAATCTGCATGAGTGTAAGGTTAAGGCAGTAGAAAACAGGACCAAAGTGATGTGGTAGTGTATGTGACTTACATGCCCCATGCCTCATGATGTCATAGGTAGACATGGCTTCCACACTGGCACAGAGACACAGCGCCGCCCACAGGGACACGACCGATAATCCAACCAATTTCATAATCTGAGGAGAAGCATTTAGTCATAGGTTAGCTGCTGAATAAAAACAGTAATTACAGATCCTAGGCTGGATTTCAGGGTGGGGGGTGGGATGTGGGGGACACACACAATTTAACTGTGAAATTCTTGCAAAAAGGCAGCACAGCATTTTAAATCATGTTTGTAGTTGCCTGTATCAGTAAAATCATTTTAAATGCTAATATTATTCAGAATAATCCATATTCTATATTTTGAAGATAAAATAATCTAAAAGTAACAGCAACTATATTCTACATCACTGAGTTTGATTAATCCATTGTAGTACACCATTTATTATAATCTGAGGCAGCCAATCCAAAGCTGGAGAAACAGAGAAAAGAGAAGCCTACATTTTGGCTATGAACTCTTACACATTTCTCAGTCTATGAATCCATCAAATCACCAGCCATTTAAATTTAGAAGAGCAGACATTAATTCATCAAAGGGCTTCACTGTCAAACTTCTTCTTTGATCAATTATATCGTCAAAATGATAAATAGGCTAACGGTTGATTTCTGGTTAGTGACTAATTTATGGATACATTTCTGTGATCAATTTTATTGCTGAATACACAAGCTCTAGGATAGTAAGACAAAACTTACTGTATTTGTTCCCCTGCTCTCCTTCTTCTGAAAGACAGTTTATGCCAAATCCCTGTGACTTGGTGACTCTGAGAGTCTTGGTCACTGCAAGAGTTTTATGCTGGGATGGTTTCAGCTTCCTATTGATACAGATCAGGTGATCTTTCCCTCCACACATAAGTGACTGCAGCGCCGCCTCCATCCCACACACACACACACACACACACACACACACACACACACACACACACACAAACAGACATGCACGCACACACAGACATGCACGCACACGTGTGCACACACACGCACGCACGCACACGCACGCACGCACGCACACACACACACACACACACACACACACACACACACACACACACACATACACACACGCACGCACGCACGCACGCACACAAACACCAGCACAACACTGACACCAGAATACCTCCCCTCCCACAACATGAGGCAACACCCTGGCGATGTATGGGATTTCTTTGGTGGGAAAGAGTGAGAATTGGTCATGATGAGCCTTTCAGCAGACTATTGTGTGCACCATAATAGTTTTTATTAGGACACTGGTGTCTGGTTGCTGTCCTCCCACAGGACACCGGCCGTTCAGATATGGGACCGATGATATGGAGAACATTGTTGTTGGGTGTCATAGTATGTCATGGTCTACAGGGGAGACGACAACTAAAGGAGCTGATAGAAAAGTGTTATCGGCCAATCTGAAAAGGCCCAGATCTGACACCGCAGAATAGAGCATCACTCGGTTCTCAGGGAGGACACTTCCCATGTTTGCTCACCCTCCCTGCTCACATTGTTGGAGAGCCAGATTATTGTCTGTTGTGATTCCAGATCAGTGATAGCTGCTTTGGCCAAATTGAACTCCAGAGCCAAGTGATTCAAAAGATTTTGCGATGCAGCCAAGGCTACAATAATATGATACGCGCTCGCCAAGGTCGCCGAGAAACAGGACAGGCTCTGCTTCCCTGTTTGTTTTCTAGTGTTACCATTATAGGGACACCACCGTCTTGATTTTTACGGTGTGGACACTAGGGGCCGAGGCATCTATAAGAGCGAAAGAAAGAGAGAAAGCAAGAAAGAAAGAAAGAAAGAAAGAAAGAAAGAAAGAAAGAAAAAGAAAGTGGCCAGGTCGCCGGTGATGTCATAAATGGCCACTAGGGGCCGAGTGGCCAGGTCGCCGATGATTTCATTTCTGTATCTGAAACTCTGTAAAAATGTTTAGCGCGGCATCTATTGCATCTCGGCCTATCCCGGAGGGGGGTCCTCAATGGGTCCCACCATCTCTCTACCCTTGCTGGAGGGGTTTGATCTGGGCCGAGCCCAACTGCCCCGGGGGAAGGCGCAGCGCGGACTCTGGCTCCACACGTGGTGATCAGGATGTCCCTCTCAAGGGTATGCTCTAAGTTTGGGTTTGAGCCTGGCTCAGGTCTTGAAGCTTGCGTTGTCGTGGGCACACTGGCAAGAGTGCGATGGAGGGCCCTTCTACCCATAACCCACTGGCCAACTGGGTGTTGACCAAGCACCTCCTAAGATGGACCTTGTGATGGGGCTTAAGGGTACATCCCGATTGGGGATCCACCTGCCTGCTTCGGTCTGGTCCACACCATAAGCCGTCCTCGGAGGAGCCATGTTGCTCGTCCTCAACCCGGCGGCTTCTCTGGGCACGGTGTCCGCCCCTGTACTGTAGCTGTCTCTGTCCCTGGAGCTCTCCTGGGCGTCATGAGGGTCCTGGAAATCCTGGAAATCATTGAAGTCTCGAACATCTGGAACCGGAACGAACTCTAACTGAACCGTTGATTGAGTTGGTCCTACTTATAGCATCACTGGTGATGTCATAACTCCTCTCACTCCCAGCCAGTGATGTCACACTTAAGACACTTGTGATGTCACCGATGGCATTGTGATGTCATCAGAGCAGTGCCGTCCAGAAGCGGCCAGGAACCCAGCCGGACCCAGAGGCCCCGTATATGCCTTAAAGGTCAGCCGACGGATCATGGTTGACGTGGAGCATTTGTAACAGGAAGTGACATTCACTTTGGCTCTCTATTTGAAGTGACAGTCAGCTGTGTGCAGGGCCATGTGCATGATTGTCTATGCTCTCATAATCTATATAGTCATTGTTGTTTGTGACCTGAAGCTGCACACTAGTCCTCTCTAGTCCTATTACATAAAGGGGTGTTTCCTATATTGACACTTTGGAAGTTATTTTGCTCAGTGCATTGTCTGCTCTTGTGAACACAGACAATGCCCCCGGCGTGTATAGAGTTCCCAGCCCTGGTTCTTCTTGGCTTCTTATCAGCTAGATGGAGGCCAGGGTGTATCAGGTGTTGATTTATCACTGCCTCTGCCTTGGCCTCATTGGACCAAAACAAGGATTGCCTTGACGAACCAGGATAGGAGGCAGCCAGGGCACAGTGACATGTCCGCCGTCAGTTCAATGATTTCAAACCAGAAGCGAATGTTTGAAGTTTGAATAGAACAACTCATGGATGAAGTACTGATTGAACAGGCCAACCGGACCCCCCCAGCTAGAGCCTGATGCATGTTGATGCTGTCATTAACTTACAGTACATGACTGTGTCCAAGGACATAGTCATCAACACCGAAGCCGCAAAATTCCCTCCTATCCACCTTATTTTTGAATGCCCCACTGTAAAATAATTATGGGTACAAGGTCCGGTTTAACGTGACTTGATTGTTGCAGCTTGTCATTTCCTTTGTTATACTCGGCTGTATTCAGACCCGAATTATAAACCAGAAACCGGAGTACGTTATAAACGTTATATAGTCACGTTATAAACAACTAACCAACGCTGGGGGTCCGTATGGAAACAGTGTTACTCGAAATGGGTAAAAGTTAAATCAATTTGGTCATTCAGTGGCGTTTTACTGCCATGTAAAGTAACTAACGTTAGCCGCTAGCATTAGCCACTACCCATAATGCATTACGTTATCCCAGCACCAGATTTCTAAATAGCTGTTATTTTGATAAACTGAGCACACAGGGGTAATCTAAATGGTTACTTTGACAGTCTAATTTTTTTCTAAACTTATAAAAGTGACATTATTATCCCTTACGGCTGTAGAGCAGAATGGCTCTGCTGTAAAACCCTCATAAGATGTTTTTTTGTCAAGTTAAAACCGTCTATTACACCGGAAGAAGCACCCATAGGCATCATGGCAGCTAGAAATAAGGTGGATAATAATCCAGCGTGCTTTAGCAGTAAAGTGTTGCATTATTGTTGCCTCTGAATTGTCAGAATATAATACCGTCTCATACCAAACAGCTGTGGCCCTGCAGTATTTGGAACATGCAGGCAATGAGGCATTTTGCACTTTGAAAGATTCCAGATATTATTGTCATTTCAAATTAGATGCATGTGTGACGTGGTGGTAAGGAATAAAGCAAGACTACGCCACCTTGGGAATTTCACCCAAGGAAGTACCTTTAACATGAGACCAAATACACAAAGTAGGCTATATATGCACAGATTCAATACTAAGGAAGACAGAGACGTGTTTCCAAATCAATGTTATTTATTGAAATTCAAATGAGACTGGAAGGAGCTGAGGAGGGAAGAGGTTAGGCAATTCATACAGCAAGAAGGCCATAAGCTATCGCGTCAGTGATACGAAAGATATAATTTATTCAAAGACAATACATTCTTTTGTTTAGCTACTTCCAGTGATAAAACTAGGGCGCTTACCAAGACAATAAAATAGTCGAGTACTAAGTGGGTGAGGGCCGCTGGAGAAGGGGTAGACTAGGAGGGCAAATGCCCACAGGGGGGTGCAATACAAACACGCGACCACAGCAAATGTAACCACAGCAATGTAACGCTTACAAAGTGTTCAGCCTGCAGTGAGAGGCCTGGGCCGGACTAACCCCAAACCAGGCAGCACTCAACTCCACTATGGACTCCGACCATAGAACTTCTAAAAGATAGGCCAAAGTAAATACCAGTTGATGCAGTTAATACAATAATCACAATGGTAAGTCACACAGGACCAATAAAATACAAAAAGTAATTAATACAGGCAAAACAGCAGCGTGGCAGTGACCTACAAGGAGACGTAAATTTTAATAAGGTTCCATGCCAACCATACACTAAATTTACCTCAGGTACTTAAGTACCCTTCTTACCAACTTTAACTGTCTTGTGCCAATTACCACCAGGTATCTCAGGGTGAGATCTGCTACACGACAGGTGTACTCAGGAACAGCTACAAAACAAGTTAAAATGATTAAAACACAAAACGCATTAAATGGCCATATAACATGAGCTAGCTCCCTATACATACCTCAGTAGTATATCACTGGGTGAGATCTGCTACTGGCCAACAGACATGACCAAGAGGGAAATCCAGAGGCTACAAAGACAACAGTTAATTGGATTAAAACACAAAGCACTAAGGTCATGTAGCATGGGCTAGCTCTATAAAACATACCTCGAGGTGAAGAGTGAAGCACCAAATAACAGAGGGGGCAGAGGGGAATGCATGTCTGCAGCTACAAACTAGCTCCTATTTATACCCCCTGCACTGATTGACAAATTGGAAAGTGGGAGGACTTAGCCCTACCATACTGTATGGGGCCTACTGTGTGTGTGTGTGTGTGTGTGTGTGTGTGTGTGTGTGTGTGTGTGTGTGTGTGTGTGTGTGTGTGTGTGTGTGTGTGTGTGTGTGTGTGTGTGTGTGTGTGTGTGTGTGTGTGTGTGTGTGCGCGCGCGCGTGTGCGTGCGTGCGTATGTGTTGTTAAAATATGGTTTTTAGGCCTAGAATAATGTGATAGAATGAGGGCATTCAGCTGTTAGAGGTGACTTAAACGGATTCCAAAATGATATTCAGATAGATGTTTTTCTAACGTGATGGCATTGAGTGTATAAATTCTGAGCTTAAATTCTGAGTTGAGATTCAGGCGATATTGTATTTGGCTCTGTATAGCTATAGTGCCAATAAAAGCATTGTGATCTCTCTGAGATTGATACGAAGTTTGACACTGGTATTTTCATCCTGAGTTGGCTTTCAGTGCAAGTGCCACCTGTAGTATTGGTTTTGTGGTCAGGACAATGAGCAACTAGAAGCTTGCTTTCAATGGTTGAGCTTTTGATGTGATTGCAGAGCGGAACGATTAGAGCTCCCAAAGCCGGTTTGGAATCACTCATAATGACTCAGATTCATTGTTCCTTCTTTTTTCTTGACCTGTAGAGAGTCATATAGACAATATAGTCGCAGTCAATCACCTGCTCTTCTGTCATTCCATATTACATTGAATCGCTGCACTCCGCATACTACATAATAGAGTCTGTGCCAATTTGCAGCCCCCACTGTTGTTTTGAAGGGGGAACAAAGTCAATATGAATCTGGGTTGGGCGTACCTGATCACTAAAGCCATTACTGATTGGTGGCCCCAGGATTACGGGGCCAACCAATCACTGGCCAGGATTGCAAAACCAGTTTGGAGCTAGCAGTGTCCCAGACCCAGAGAGAGATCTGCAGCATGCAGTAACGTAGTGCATCAGCTTAAGAACTCTTATGGGTTTAGCGTTGAGAGTATACAGATATTTGATTGATATGTCACATGTAGCAAATAATAATAATAATAATAATAATAATAATAATAATAATAATAATAATAATAATAATAATAATAATAATAATAATAATAATAATAATAAAATAATAATAGCTCAAAACAAAATTTAGAAACAGAATTAAGGCTCAAGCTAGCAAGTAAGTTCAGTAATGTTTATTACTTATCTCAATAGCTATTTGTTATTGTAGTTATTGTTTTAGTGGAAATTGATACAAAGTAACTCACAATGCCAACAACTTTTCATAAAATCCTGATTTATTTTTGATTACAGGCACACAGGTATTTAGCACTTTTCCATCACAGTGTACATCACATGAGTGAGGATCATGTCAGTGTGTAAAAGATGAACAGCTGTTACAAAAACAAAGCTAGTCAAGCTGGGTGACATCAGTCAGCTGTGAGGATAGTCAGAGGATGGCAAATGGCAGTAACATTAAGAACTTTATTTTGAAAGGTCCGTCATGTAATATTGAATATTAGGACCGGAGAGTCAAACATGAAGGAAGAGAAACAAACAAATTGTAGGGGAAGGATTGGCCTACGTAGGGGAAAGCATGAATAAGAGATTGGGGCCACAAGGTACAATGATCAATATAGAACAGAGGTTTTCAAAGTGGGAGGCAGGCCTCCCCAGGGGGGCTCCAAACCGTTTCAGGGGAGGCTCAGTGAATGGAAGTGAAAAATATTACATTTAGTTATCAAAATGCGATCACATAGAATGGCCTAAATGTGTGTGATATGGTTAAAGAAATAGTTCAGAGATTCAGTAGTTGGGGGGAACTTTACTGTTTTTCCCACTTTCCCAGAGTCAGAAACAAAGAAATGCCTTCAGGCAGACCTTTAAAAAAAGATAGTCTGAAGTATGTCAAACAGCAATCAGGCTATCTTGTCTCAATTGCTGAGTGTCTACGGGATCAAATAACAATCATGATCCCACCGGCACCCAGTTATCTAACGCAGAGGTTCTCAAAATGTTTTTCAGCCAAGGACCCCTTAGAAGATAGAAAATGTACCAGGGAACCCCTCATTCTGATTTGTGATTTTGGGCTAGGTTTAATTGTTTCCACAGTCACGTGCTTGACTTTTAAATTGATGGTGGTAGGGTGGCTTTGTCCCCAAGCTTTGTCTGCGGGGAGGCCCACAGTCTCAGACTTTGAAAACCCCTGATATAGGATGCCCTGATCTATCAGACGCTAACTTTGTCAACAGGTCAAGAGTTGGTACAATGCGCGATGCAGCTATTGTTGCCTAGCTAGCTTAGTAGATGGATCAGGCATCGATCCGAAAGCCAGTGAAAGTATTGTAGTGGCTTCCCATGTCACATATTTGGCAGCCGGCGGGAATTTCGACGTACACGATGTCGCCCATCTGCAGCCGCTGGATCGCAACCATGGTGGCGCTGTCTTCCTGATCGTGCCTGTTCCTGTCACCGGTCATGGTCACCTGCCTGCCATTCACAATGAGAGCGGCACAAAGTCTCAGCATGCTACTTGGAGAACCTGCATCATTGTAGGCGGTGACGGCGAAGACGTAGACACCGGCAAAGGGAGCAGTGAAGATGCCGGTGATTGTGCTGTAGCCATTTCCCGGGTTGTTAAAGACCCATCTGTAGACTGCGACTACTGGTTGAGGCTGTATACCATTCGGAGGGGCACAAACGTTCTCCCCGGCCGGCCCCAGAGAAACAGAGAAGGAACAGCGGTGGTCTAGAGATGAGAGGAGAGGGGATAATACACGTAGGTTAGGATACATTTGATTTTGACGCCATTTTAGGTCACATTTGGAAAAGCTCATG
>NC_139642.1:52310040-52482540 GCF_964638095.1 Poromitra crassiceps | reverse complement strand
TTTTTTTCCTACGTTGTCATTTGAGGTAAGCCTTATTATTACTCTCTTAGTAAGAGAGTTGCCATGGCAACCAATAACCCATGGCCATGGGTTATTGAACTCGGTTACTGGAATTATACAATGGCTGTGAACCAATCAGATTGCTTGATTTGAGAGAGCCATTTTATAATGATCAATATAGAATGACCTAATCTATCTGACCCTAACCTTGTCAACAGGTCAAGAGTTGATACAATGTATCTATCTGACCCTAACCTTGTCAACAGGTCAAGAGTTGATACAATGTGTGATGCAGCTATAATTGTTCCCTAGCCCTTGTAGAGCAGAAAGCCAGTGAAAGTATTGTAGTGGGCGCCGTTGTCACACAGGAAGCAGCCGATGGGAAGTTTGACTTCCACCGCATCGCCAGCCTTCAGCCGCTTGGCAGAAACAATGGTGGCGCTGTCTTCTTGGTCCTGCTGGTTCATCTCACTGGCCTTGGCCATCAGCTTGCCGTTCACAGTCAGAGAGGCACAAGCGGCAAGCGAGGCAGCGGGAGCGCCTGCGTCGCTGTAGACGGCGAGGGCAAAGATGTAGACACCGTCAAGGGGAACAGTGAAGACGCCGGTGGTCGTGCTGTAGTTATCTCCCAGGTTGATGAAGACTACTTTGTAGACGACGGTTTGTTCTTCCTTTTGATATGGACCTACGCAAATGGGCTCGTCGCTCAGAGCAACAGAGAAGGCACTGCGGTGGCCTGCAGAGGAGAGGGGATAATACAATTATACGGTTAGGTTACAATCAATTCGATTTGGATGGCATTTTAGGGAACATTTGGAAAAGCTCTTGATCGGGCGGTGTGACAGGGTCACTGTTGTAGGAGTGTGAGGTGTGTGCAAGAGTGTTTTTGCGATGTTCAATAGTCTCTTTCTGACTCTTCTCTTGTGTGGTTTTTGTGACTCATGGATATGTGTCTCACCTTTGGCACTGTCGAGATTGCGGAGGGTCGTCTGTGTAGCCTCCAACTGCTTCTCCAACTCATTGAGGCTTTGGTTAAAGAACGTCTCCATCTTGTGAAAATGCTTCTCCATCAGACAGCAGCCGCATGACGCTTGGTCAATAAGACACCCTAAACACACACATCCAGACAAACACACCTGGTTGAAGTTGTGCAAATGAGCATAATGCATAGACAGCAACTACAGTATGTACATACAGTACAAACAAGCGCAGGCTTGGCTTATTTATTTATTTATTTGTTTATTTGGACGGGACAGTGCAAAATGAATGAACACAGAAACCATGGAACAGATAATAAAACCTTGAAACATAATAAAAGTGTGAAAATTGCCGGATTTAGCACGAGGCTAATTTCCATCCGTTGTCCCCGAAAAACATAAAACACAAGAAACATAAAACGTAAAACATAGTAAAACATACTGTAGCGATCCGGCGTTTGACATGTAATGTGGTGATGCGGTGTTTAGATAGGAACTGATGTGTGGGGGTTGTTCCTGGGGGGAACGGTGTGTAAGTGCCACTTCCAGTCTCGTGGTGAGTCAGTCTGGATATGTGAGCGAGCTGGCTCGTCGTGTGTAGAGCCAGCAGCGAAGCTACCGCTAGGAGCTGTGTGTGAAGCCAAGAATAAAAGCCTGTACCAACGATAAGTCTCCTGGTTCCTGGACGAATACCTGATTCGTTACAATACATAAAACATAGGTAGCAGCAGTACACTCAAAAATGCGTAAAACATAAGTAGCAGCAATACACTCTAAAATACATAGCAGCAATTACTCTTACAAAAGATAAAAATACATAGTAGCAATACACAAAAAAAGAGAAGAAAGCATATTACCTGGCCCAATTATCTCTCCATCACCATCACCATCATAATCATGATCCTCAGTTGTGCCCCAGCTAAATTGGGCTACAGTTGCTCCCAGCAGCAAACACAACAATGTAATGGCTGAGAGGAGGAGAGCACAAGCATGTACAGTATCAGTGAAGCAGGGAAACACCTTGTGGCTTTATGTCAATCATCTTTTGCCTTTGCCAAGCAGTGCCAACTACCACAAGAACAGTGAGATCTGAACCGTTGCGTCAGTCAGTGCTTTACAATTACGCCTACAGTATATGTCTTCAAATACGGTCTTTGGTTTCGCACTAGGCCTCCACTTTCCATCGGGACATTTGACACAGCGCTGACTTTGTTTTTAAATCGATTTCTAGACTCATTTCTGCAAGTCATTCTGGAGTCAATTTCTCTGTGGAGCTCCAAACACCTCCCTCCTACATGATCTGCTGTAGGCTACTGCGATAGGCAAGGCAACATTATTAGTATAGCACATTTCATATACAGAAGGCAATTCAAAGTGCTTTACATAGAAACGGATCAAAAGACAAGAGCAGAGAGGGGAACAAGGTATTACAAGATAAAATATTAAACAATAAGAAAGGTCCAAAATGTCACACTGCAAAATTATTAGCAGCACATCAAGTAAAATAAAACAATATTTTTTTTACTTTGAGAGTGCATTCATATGCATATTTTCTCAATAATTGTATCTTCCTGTCAAAACACTTCTCCCCAGTACTGGCTGCTCTTGGTCAAATTATAATTATCAGACCTCACTGCCATTTGCAGTCGCTGCTAGTATTCTCAGTACTGCTCTTGGGTCAAATGAACATCTCCGATCTCACTGCCTCTTACAGACGTGGCTAGTATTGTCCGGTCAAAGCCTTCGCTCCATTCCCAATGGAGAAATATTAGACAAGGCTGAGGCCCCCATTGATCTTCCTGTCCAAGATGCAGATACTTGGAAGCGTTTCTGGTCTTACCTCTCATGTAGAAGCTGGCAAACGATGATGGTCTCAGAAGATCAGAAGGATGGATGTGAGATAGACCAGCAGACGGTCAAAAGTCGGTGTTATATCCCTTAGATAGAGCTCCTCCCAAACTGGTTTGATGTACATTCGGAAGGCGTCAGACCCAATCTATCTGCTATCAAATGACCCTGTACATGTATCATGCAGAGAGAGAGATGAGCTGGAAATGTGGGTCATAGGCTATCCTTAAGAGAATGGTGTGTGTGTGTGTGTGTGTGTGTGTGTGTGTGTGTGTGTGTGTGTGTGTGTGTGTGTGTGTGTGTGTGTGTGTGTGTGTGTGTGTGTGTGTGTGTGTGTGTGTGTGTGTGTTTGTGTGTTGAAGACTATTAATACTAATAGCTTTGTGTTAAATGTGTTAAATTAAGATGTACTGTAGGGGAGAGTGGGGTGAGTTGAGCCAGGGGGGAAGTTGTGCCACCCCTTGTATCTAGAAAACCATAGACATCACTGGTCCACACTAACTCAAATTAATAACTCATTAACTGAAATCAACTCTCAATAACTGTCAAACTAGATGAACGATGAATAGTTTGACAGTTATTGAGAGTTGATTTGAGTTAATGAGTTATTCATTTGAGTTAGTGTGGACCAGTGATGTCACTGGTCCACACTTTAACACTCAATAACTGTCAAATTAAATGACAGACTTCAAAACCGTTTACAGTTTTCTGATATACTACTGATGTTCTAATGATACAAAGCTGGTTGAAAATGGGCGGAGTGTTCCTTTAAAGACACCTCAAGTAAAAACTGGCACAACTCACCCCACTCCCCTATGCGAGTACATTAAACTATTGATTGTCTGAATTAGAAAATCACAGATTAGTCCAGTACAAATGTCACTTGACCTCACACTAATTGCAACAAAACCAAACTCAACTGATTTTGTATCCTCAATATGTCCTCAATGAAGGAAAAAAAGTGTTAAGGAAATGTATGAAGGGAAATTTTTGAAAATGACCCATATGATGCTACCAAAAACGTTTATTTATTTATTTTTTAACATTTATTTT
This sequence comes from Poromitra crassiceps, assembly GCF_964638095.1. NCBI lineage: Eukaryota > Metazoa > Chordata > Actinopteri > Beryciformes > Melamphaidae > Poromitra > Poromitra crassiceps. Next base: position 52,478,662 of record NC_139642.1, on the reverse strand, counting down.
TATTTTTTTTATTTTCTCCTTGAAGCAAAAAACACATACAGGATATAAGTGATGAGATTTATGGCACATTAAAAAAAAAAAGGGCTTCCATAGGCTTCCATAGGCTACCATCATATTTAGGTCATTTTCAAAACTTTCCCTTCATACATTTCCTTAACACTTTTTTCCTTCATTGAGGACATATTGAGGATACAAAATCAGTTGAGTTTGGTTTTGTTGCAATTAGTGTGAGGTTGACCCACATATTTGCGTAAAATGCCTGGACTAGATCTACTTAAAGTGCCCAAGGCATAATCATTTTTTTTGTATTTGAGATTACAACTGGTTTGACGTACATTCAGAAGGCAGGTTAAGTCGCACCCATTCTATCTGCTATCAAAATGACCCTGTACATGTTGTATGGCTAAACCAGCATGTTTTGTTTTGTTGACCTTGGGTTTTGCACCTGCTTGAGCGGCGGTGTACTTCCAAGCAGCAAGCGTGTCTGACTTACAGTGTCTTCTTCTGCTTGCTCAAGGGCTAGGTTCTTCTTTTTCTGTGGTGTTTTATGGCAGTTGGCATCCTTTATCTTGCATTACCGCCTACTTCTGGATTCATCCACCTACTATTTCCCTACATCTCTGCTCTACGTTGAAAAACTCGACCTCCCTCCCATGCAGGAGCGGAAGTCTGGACTCCCATCATGGATGTCACTCGAGTATGTCATCAATGAGTGACGTCATCGGTGATGTCATCACCGGTGATGATGTCACCGGTGATGTCACTTGAGCAATTCCAATCTTAAGGTCGTTATACATCGGGAGCGTTTTTTTCCCGTGCGATCAATTCGCACGTCAATAATATTTTCCGAACCTATATCAGTCAATGCAAGCGTGCATACCAACGGCAAAGTTTCGCTGAGTGTTATTGAGGCGTTTATTTTTTCGGACCACGGTCGGTTTTTCAGAAATTTGCTTCCGACGTGTACACATGGCCAAAATTCGCATTGCAATTTCATGCTGTATATGCCTATTTATTTAAACTTCCATGATTGGAATTTGGAAACCCTCATTAGTGTTTTGCTTGCACCTGTATTTACCCTGCCTTTTCGACGCAAAATGGCCCCTGTGAAAAGGGTCTATTACAGGGGGTATCACATATTACTCAGCCTCCCTGGGAAAGTCTACCCCAAGGTGCTGATGAGTTAAATGTTCTATGGTCTCTCCCGATTCTAAATATATCTGTACCATTTGGTTTGACCAAGTAAAAAAAAAATTATAAGCATTTTACGAAATGTCTATGGGAAAATAAATGGCGGATGAAAATCTCTGGTACAGTGCTGAAGCAGGAAGTAGGCGGTCACTTTGCCTCTCTATTGATCTGCTATGTTTTTTTGAGAAGAGTGGGCTGTTGTGTTTATGTTGGTGGGCTACAGTATATGTGTGACACTGGTGTGTGCAATAGGTTCAATGGTTGTTTGATCATGCGTGTTTGTTTATGTATTTTGCCAGTGTAGTTGAATTTACTTATAATGAGTTCAGAGATGATATAGGGAAGCTCCGTGTATTTAATTGATATTGAATTGATTTGTATTTTAGGCCTTTTAAATAGGATTGAACTGTATTTATTACATGATGATTGAGTGATGAGCTTAGGTGTGTGACTGACATGGGAGGGGGCTGGGATAGAAAGGGTCTTGGGCCCATTTGTTTGTTAGTTACACTTTATGTAGCTATTGAGGAAGGCAGCGGCCGAAACGTCTGGCTGCACTATGGTCATCATGTAAACGTCTGGCTGCACTATGTCATCATGTAAACGTCTGGCTGCACTATGTCATCATGTAAACGTCTGGCTGCACTATGGTCATCATGTAAACGTCTGGCTGCACTATGGTCATCATGTAAACGTCTGGCTGCACTATGTCATCATGTAAACGTCTGGCTGCACTATGGTCATCATGTAAACGTCTGGCTGCATTATGTCATCATGTAAACGTCTGGCTGCACTATGTCATCATGTAAACGTCTGGCTGCACTATGGTCATCATGTAAACGTCTGGCTGCACTATGTCATGTAAACGTCTGGCTGCACTATGTCATCATGTAAACGTCTGGCTGCATTATGGTCATCATGTAAACGTCTGGCTGCACTATGTCATCATGTAAACGTCTGGCTGCATTATGTCATCATGTAAACGTCTGGCTGCATTATGGTCATCATGTAAACATCTGGCTGCACTATGTCATCATGTAAACGTCTGGCTGCATTATGTCATCATGTAAACGTCTGGCTGCATTATGTCATCATGTAAACATCTGGCTGCATTATGTCATCATGTAAACGTCTGGCTGCACTATGGTCATCATGTAAACATCTGGCTGCACTATGTCATCATGTAAACGTCTGGCTGCATTATGGTCATCATGTAAACATCTGGCTGCACTATGGTCATCATGTAAACATCTGGCTGCACTATGTCATCATGTAAACGTCTGGCTGCACTATGTCATCATGTAAACGTCTGGCTGCACTATATGGTCATCATGTAAACGTCTGGCTGCACTATGTCATCATGTAAACGTCTGGCTGCATTATGTCATGTAAACGTCTGGCTGCATTATGTCATCATGTAAACATCTGGCTGCACTATGGTCATCATGTAAACATCTGGCTGCACTATGTCATCATGTAAACGTCTGGCTGCACTATGTCATCATGTAAACGTCTGGCTGCACTATATGGTCATCATGTAAACGTCTGGCTGCACTATGGTCATCATGTAAACGTCTGGCTGCACTATGTCATCATGTAAACGTCTGGCTGCACTATGGTCATCATGTAAACGTCTGGCTGCACTATGGTCATCATGTAAACGTCTGGCTGCACTATGTCATCATGTAAACGTCTGGCTGCACTATGGTCATCATGTAAACGTCTGGCTGCATTATGTCATCATGTAAACGTCTGGCTGCACTATATGGTCATCATGTAAACGTCTGGCTGCACTATGTCATCATGTAAACGTCTGGCTGCATTATGTCATCATGTAAACGTCTGGCTGCACTATGTCATCATGTAAACGTCTGGCTGCACTATGTCATCATGCTGCACTATGTCATCATGTAAACGTCTGGCTGCATTATGTCATCATGTAAACGTCTGGCTGCATTATGGTCATCATGTAAACGTCTGGCTGCACTATGTCATCATGTAAACATCTGGCTGCACTATGTCATCATGTAAACGTCTGGCTGCATTATGTCATCATGTAAACGTCTGGCTGCACTATGTCATCATGTAAACGTCTGGCTGCACTATGTCATCATGTAAACGTCTGGCTGCACTATGGTCATCATGTAAACGTCTGGCTGCACTATGGTCATCATGTAAACGTCTGGCTGCACTATGTCATCATGTAAACGTCTGGCTGCACTATGTCATCATGTAAACGTCTGGCTGCACTATGTCATCATGTAAACGTCTGGCTGCACTATGTCATCATGTAAACGTCTGGCTGCATTATGTCATCATGTAAACATCTGGCTGCACTATGGTCATCATGTAAACGTCTGGCTGCATTATGTCATCATGTAAACGTCTGGCTGCACTATGTCATCATGTAAACGTCTGGCTGCACTATGTCATCATGTAAACGTCTGGCTGCACTATGGTCATCATGTAAACGTCTGGCTGCATTATGTCATCATGTAAACGTCTGGCTGCATTATGGTCATCATGTAAACGTCTGGCTGCATTATGGTCATCATGTAAACATCTGGCTGCACTATGGTCATCATGTAAACGTCTGGCTGCACTATGGTCATCATGTAAACATCTGGCTGCATTATGGTCATCATGTAAACGTCTGGCTGCACTATGGTCATCATGTAAACATCTGGCTGCACTATGTCATCATGTAAACGTCTGGCTGCACTATGTCATCATGTAAACATCTGGCTGCACTATGTCATCATGTAAACGTCTGGCTGCATTATGTCATGTAAACGTCTGGCTGCACTATGGTCATCATGTAAACGTCTGGCTGCACTATGGTCATCATGTAAACGTCTGGCTGCACTATGGTCATCATGTAAACGTCTGGCTGCACTATGGTCATCATGTAAACGTCTGGCTGCACTATGTCATCATGTAAACGTCTGGCTGCACTATGGTCATCATGTAAACGTCTGGCTGCATTATGTCATCATGTAAACGTCTGGCTGCACTATGTCATCATGTAAACGTCTGGCTGCACTATGGTCATCATGTAAACGTCTGGCTGCATTATGTCATCATGTAAACGTCTGGCTGCACTATGTCATCATGTAAACGTCTGGCTGCATTATGTCATCATGTAAACGTCTGGCTGCACTATGTCATCATGTAAACGTCTGGCTGCATTATGTCATCATGTAAACGTCTGGCTGCACTATGGTCATCATGTAAACGTCTGGCTGCACTATGGTCATCATGTCAAAAGAAAAATAAATTTACATTTTTCCTGAGTGCGGGTCAGATTGTATTTTATTGGTCATTATTGAGGGCCATTAAACCTCTGTACTCCCACCAGGCGTCCACCAGGGCTGCGCTTCGTCACCTATCCTGTTTGTGATCTTCGTGCCGTGGACAGGATTTCGAGGCGTAGTCGTAAAGGGGAGGGGCAAGCTGAACGGCATTACAAAAGAATCCAGTGAGAGGAGCGTGACTGACAGCCAGTCACCCAATCATGACAATGCCATATTGTCATTCAGTCATGCTCCTCCTTATGGCATTGTGGTGATTGGGTGACGGGAAGGTGAATGGCAGAAGGGACACATGAGATATTCTGCAAACAGGCAGACGGGACGGGGCGGAATGCAACAAAGTTTGATGTTGTAGTCTGGCTGTCAGTGTTTGACTGCTTACAGTGATTGAGAGGCAATATTTATTTAATATATTTAATATATTATGTTTTGATTGAGAAGAAATACATACTCTAAGTTTAAGTTATTTGTCTTTGTATGATTACATTGTAGTCTGGCTGTCAGTATTTCACTGTTTAAAACTGACTTGGAGGATTTTTGTTTTTACTGAGAAGCAGTTAAGAAATAAATAAGGGTTTATAAAGTTATTTGACTTTTGTTTGATTACATTTCTTTCACTGAATATCAATGATTATAATACAAATTCATTGTCGTACTTTTTGAACAGGTTAGATAAATTGTCCAATAATATCACTATTAGACAGGTACTAATGCCAAGTCTTTTTTCTTTATAAAGCAAGGTAAGAGTGCACTATCTTGGGCGTGGGGAAAAAAAAGACTTGACTTGGGACTTGATTTGCCTTAAGACTCGATTTGACTTGACAAAACCTGTGATTTAAACTTGACTTGACATGCCCAAAACAAAATGACTTGGGACTTGCTTGAGACTTGGATTAAATGACTTGGGACTTACTTGAGACTTGGATCAAAGTGACTTGGTCCCATGTCTGTTATGAACTATGGGCCATGACTAAAAGGATGGGGTCGTGGACAAGCAGCCGGAATGGGTTTTCTCTCGAGGGTCGCTGGCATCTCCATAGGGATAAGGTGAGAAGCTTGGTCACCTTTGAGAGACTCAGAGTAGAGCTGCTGCTCCTTCACATAGAAAGGAGCCAGTTGAAGTGGTTCGAGCATCTAGTAAGGATGCCTCCTGGTCGCATCCTCAGGGAAGTTTTCCAGGCACGTCCAGCTGGGAAAAGGCCACACCGAGGACCAGGTGGAGAGATTACATCTCCACGCTGGCCTGGGAATGCCGTGGGATCCCCTGGTTAGGGCTGGTCCATGTGGCCATGGAAAGGAAAGTTTGGGGTCCCCTGCTGGATCTGCTATACCTCCATGACTAGAATAGAATAGAATAGAATAGAATAGAATAGAATAGAATAGACCTACTGACCTACTCCGAAGATCTTGACCAGGCTGGCTTTGCAAAGGTCCTGTAGTAAATTTCTGAGATCTGTCATGACTGAGTGGATCGAAGGTACCAGCACCTCCTCTTGAAGATAGCTCTCCTTGTTGGCAATCCCCGCCAGCTTCAGTCATCCCCCATACACCATCTCACCTTTGATGGCCTGGACATGCCCCTCTCCACCTCCACCTGAGATCTGTCATGACTGGATCGAAGGTACCACCACTTCCTCTTGATGATAGAGATGGTAGGGGAAGCAGGAGCAACAAAGCAAGGGAGAGAGGAGAGCTGTTAATGACAAAAAGGCCTCTACATCAAATGTAGGTAGTGGTGCTGAAACAATGGTTCCTTACCTTGTGTTGATCAGCAGCTTGTGGGAGCTCCTTCTCTCAGGCTCTTGGATTCTCCTCTGTACGTCTGTACACACACACACACACACACACACTCTCTCTCTCTCTCTCTCCTTGTCATCGTGGCAGAACAGGTCCAGGGGTTGCTGGTGTTGAGGGCAGGGTCTGGGGGCCACCGTGGTGGAGCTGAGGGTCTGAGGGCCACCGTGGGGAGCTGAGGGTACACACTCCTGCCCCGTCTGGTAGGACCTGCTTTGCTTTTAGCTTGACCTGTACAGAGTCATATTTGAGTTAGATCATCTCAATCAGCTGCACTTCTGTCATTCCGTACAGATATTTGTTTGGTATGTCACATCTGTAGAATGCAAAATAAAAGAGGAGCTCCAACCCCCCAAAAGCTACAATTTTAGACACAGCAAGTAACTTCAATCATGTTTAATACTTATGTCAATAGCTTTTTTGTTTGGTTATTGTTGTTATTGTGTTTGTGGATATTGATACAAAGTAACTCACAATGCCAACGACTTTTCATAAAATCCTGATTTATTTTCGATTACAGGCACACAGGTATTTAGCACTTTCCCATCACAGTGTACATCACATGAGTGAGGATCATGTCAGTGTGTAAAACAGCTGTTACAAAAACAAAGCTAGTCAAGCTGGGTGACATCAATCAGGTGTGAGGATAGTCAGAGGATGGCAAATGGCAGTAACATTAAGAACTTTATTTTGAAAGGTCTGTAATATAATCTTTGAAATTAGGACCTGATCTTAGAAAGGAGAGCGAAACATGATGGAATAGAAACAAGTGGGAGGATTGGATCACATAGGGGAAAGTATGGCAGGAATAAGAGATTAACAAGGTACAATGATCAATGTAGAATGACCTAATCTATCTGACCCTAACCTTGTCAACAGGTCAAGAGTTGGTACAATGTATCTGTCTGACCTTAACCTTGTCAACAGGTCAAGAGTTGATACAATGTGTGATGCCGCTATTGTTCCCTAGCTTAGTAGAGCAGAAAGCCAGTGAAAGTATTGTAGTGGGCTTTGTTGTCACACAGGAAGCAGCCGGGGGGCAGTTCGACGGCCACCCTATCGCCAGCCGCCAGCCGCCTGGCAAAAACAATGGTGGCGCTGTCTTCTTGGTCCTGCACGTTCCTGTCACTGGGGCCCAGCACCACCAGGTCGTTCACAGTCAGAGAGGCACAGGCGTCCAGGCTGTTTCCGGGAGCGCCCGCGTCGCTGTAGACGGTGAGGGCGAAGACATAGACGCCGGCACGGGGCACAGTGAAGACGCCGGTGGTCGTGCTGTAGTCATCTCCCACGTTGATGAAGACATGTGCGTAGATGATGACTTTTTTTTCACGATTCACACCGACGCAGACGTGCTCAGTGATGGGGCCCAGAGAAACGGAGAAGGCACTGCGGCTGTCTGGAGATGGAGAGGAGAGGGGATATTACGGTCAGGTTACGACAAATTTGATTTGAACGCCATTTTAGGTGACATTTGGAAAAGCTCTTTTGATCGGGTTGTGTGACAGGGTCGCTGTTGTAGGAGTGTGACGTGTGTGCAAGAGTGTTTCTTGGTGTATGTCCCACCTTTGACATTGTTGAGGGCCGTCGCCGTTCTATCCAACTCCTGTTCCAACACGTTGAGGCTCATGTTAAAAAAGGCCTCCATCCTCTGAAGCTGCTTATGCATCACGCAGCAGCCGCATGACGCGCTGTCCGTAAGACACACTAAACACACACACACACATCCAGACAAGATGAGCGTTATATGCACACACAACAGCAACTATGTATAGCCTACAACCAACGCAGGCTTGGCTTATCTCTCCATCACCATCATCCTCACCATTTGGACTGCTCCCATGGTCAGGTGCCGGCTGCCCTCCGTTCCAGTCATATTGGGCTACAGTTGCTCCCAGCAGACACAGCAATGTAATGGCTGCGAGGCGGAGAGAGCACAAGCATGTACAGTATCAGTGAAGCAGGGAAACACCTTGTGGCTTTATGTCAATCATCTTTTGCCTTTGCCAAGCAGTGCCAACTACCACAAGAACAGTGAGATCTGAACCGTTGCGTCAGTCAGTGCTTTACAATTACGCCTATATGTCTTCAAATACGGTCTTTGGTTTCGCACTAGGCCTCCACTTTCCATCGGGACATTTGACACCTGACTTGTTGTCACAGCGCTGACTTTGTTTTTAAATCGATTTCTAGACTCATTTCTGCAAGTCATTCTGGAGTCAATTTCTCTGTGGAGCTCCAAACACCTCCCTCCTACATGGCCAGTGGTTCTCAAATGGGTGGTCCGGGGACCCCCAGGGGCCCTTGAAGGGGTTCCAGGGGGTCCCCCCAGCCAAAAGGGGGGTAATTTATTTTCGCTATAATTCCATTCATAAGTAACACAATGACTATTTTGGTCATGGGTTTTATACACTTTCTGTAATAAAACATCTAAAAGCATCGATCCTATTATCATAATGGACAAAATCCTATCAAATGGGGGTCTGTGGTCTAATCTTTGTCAGTTTAGGGGTCCCTGGTGTGAAAACTTTTGAGAACCACTGCTGTAGGCTACTGCGATAGGCAAGGCAACATTATTAGTATAGCACATTTCATATACAGAGGCAATTCAAAGTGCTTTACATCAAATGGATCAAAAGAAAAGAGCATACAGAGGGGGGAGGGGGGGGGGTGTATAGAGTACCACAGGGATAACATATTTTTGTAGGCTTTTTCCAGAAATCGCCACCATTTGGTTCTTCAGTGGAAAAGTCTATACAAACGTGAATAACTTTTATGCCTTTCGAAGCGTTTTATAAAAATTGTGTAAAAAAAAAAGCATTTACATTCCGAAAGTCATAAAAGTTATTCATGTTTGTGAAGATTATCATGCAGAACCCAGATTCGCGTTCCCCATCAACGGTTGTCAACCACAGACCTTATTTTATGCATTTAAGCGAAACCCCGCCATGTTAAATCCCATAGACTTTTCCACTGAAGAACCCAAAAGCATACTTCCGGACTCATTCCTGCGGCTCTCTATTACAAGCGAAAAATAATAAACAGTAAGAATAATAAGATCCAAAAGGTTGCAAAATTATTAGCAGCACATCAGGTCAAATAAAAATATATTTTCACTTTGAGAGTGAATTCATATGCATTTTCCCCCTCAATAATGATATCTTCCTCTCTAAACGCACTTTTCCCCAATACTGGCTCACTGCCATTTGCAGTTGCTGCTAGTATTCCCAGTACTGCTCTTGGGTCAAATAAACATCTCCGATCTCACTGCCTCTTACAGACGTGTCTAGTATTGTCCGGTCAAAGCCTTCGCTCCATTCCCAATGGAGAAATATTAGACAAGGCTGAGGCCCCCATTCATCTTCTTCCTGGCCAAGATGCAGATACTTGGAAGCGTTTCTGGTCTCACCTCTCATGTTGAAGCTGGCAAACGATGATGGTCTCAGAAGATCAGAAGGATGGATGTGAGATAAACCGGCAGAGGGTCAAATGTCGGGGTTATATACCTTAGATAGAGCCCCTCCCTCCCTTCCTATTTGCCCATACACCTGTATACCTGGAGACGTATATATTTCCTCATCAGTGGGGGCTTCTCTCAAACACACACATACACACGCCCTCCAGGGCTTTGTCTTCCAGATGTAGGCCAGGTATCGGCTATCCTCCGGGGTAAGGTGCCCGCGAGGTTTCAAAGTGTTCCCATCAGCAGACAAAGACATTGTCCTCTCTCTCTCTCTCTCTCTCTCTCTGCATGCAGGCCCCCGCCTCAGCATTATGGGCAAATGTGCGTGTCATTGAGAGTGTGTCATATTGCATGTCAAAAAGAGAGTGAGCTATCATTGTGTGCAATGCTGAAGATTGTATCTGTTCATATACACTTGTCTCAAAGATGTTAAACGCGATAGATGTTTGTGTCAAGAGTCTCTAGGTAGCTGTGTTTATGATCTGCTTTGAACTAATTCCCATCCCAACATTATATTACAGGTAAAATGTGGTTTAGATTTGTACGACGTTGCGGTATCATTTTGTAGCCTATACCACCAGGAGTCCACTTCCCAATGGAAGAGAGATGCTTTGCACCCAAGAGGGGTGTAGCGATGTGTCATCAGCATTCACTTTATTTTCCTATTTTGTTGAACCTTTGCCATTACGACGGTACATGACAAAATGTTGCTAGCATGTGGAAAATGAGAGTCTCATTGTCCAACTGTAAATAATGTTAGATTACTGAAGATGAAACCAAAGCAAGACAATTTTTGCTCAAAGAAAAATGCTCAAAGAAAGTGAGGAGTAAGGAACTGAGATTCAATTAGGGCTACACACACATGCACACACGCGCACACACAATTAGATAACACAGAATAACGGAACACTGAGCTGAATATTACATATTTAAAACACATTCATGATGCCTGAACCAATTTCATAACTGTTATATGGAGCATTCATCAGTGATGGTTCTCCAGATAAACCACTTTTTGTGTTTGCCAGTAGGTGGCGCTATGCTGAATTGCATGAGATTCGGCACTGCACTCCATCAGGTCCCCCTAAGCACATTCCCCAAGTTTGAAATCGATCGGACTAACAGTTCTCGAGATAAACCGCTTTTCGTGTTTGCCAGTAGGTGGTGCTGTGACGAGTCTGTGAGTGGGGTATGTGGTGTGGGGGTGTCTGTGTCTATGGGGGGATGGCGTGGTATCTGTCGGATGGGCTGGCCATCACTCTCTTAATTCGAATTCTGTCAACAGCCAATCAGGTTCCTTTGTTTCACTCTCTCCTTAATTCGAATTCTGTCAACAGCCAATCAGATTCCTTTGTTTCACTCACACACACACACACACACACACACACACACACACACACACACACTGTGGACAATATGGTTGAAATCAACCTCACGATAATCATAATGATTTTTTTCATATCTCTCGGCCCGGGCAGTGCACTTCTTTTTACTTTTACCTTCAGTTGAGCAACAATGCATGCTTGAGGTGTCCCATCGGACACTGATTTGGAAATCCACCCCTCTTCATTCGTTACTTGACACCAAAGGTAAAAACAATGCTATTGTCTCTGCCCTCTATCCACCTTATTTTTGAATGCCCTGCTGTAATGCGTGCAAGGTCCGGTCTGAACGATTGTCGCAGCTTATTGCCATTTCCTCGTATGGTTAAAACTCCGACGCTGGGGAAAGAAAAGTTGCTTGTCACAATCACTCATTTGATGACTTATTTGAGGGAATGTAATACTTTTATCTATCACATCCACTATTTCTGTTGCTCTTTCAACAACTCTGGATATTTATCGACAAGATTTTTGCCAAGCTGGACATGATTTGCTCCGTTCGCCTGCAGCTGTCGTTTACAGACGGGCACTTGCTATGTTGTGTCTGTGTCAGGCTGTCAGCAACGTAACGGGGGGGGGGCACCGGAAGAAGCACCCACGTAAGGCATCATGGCAGCTAGAAATATGGTGGATAAATGTATTACAAAATCCTCATATAAACCTCTGCCACTTAATAGACTCTGGAACAGAAACCTGAATTGGCACACTATATGGGCAGTCATAATCCCACAATCCAAACCATTACATGATCATTATAAATGTATTCACAGGGCTCATCTCACACCTCCATGATTACAACAGACAGAGATCATCCATACTGTGACTTCTTCTTCTTCCTTGCAGTTAACTACACATGATAGGCACCTCTTGTTGGCGGGTCTTACAGATGCTAAAAGGATGGTAGCTACTTCCCCTTCCGGAAGACATTTAAAAAAAATCCTTACATAACAAGTTTTTAAGCCTGGCTGGAACCAAGCCAACGAGACACGTACTGAATTGTGACTGAGTGACCATAAAACATTTAACTCGGAGCAAAAACAAAAAACAAGAAATAAGAGATTCCCCTGCCCTGCCCTGCCCTGCCCTCCCCCTGTTTTTATTTTTGGTTTTTGCTCCAAGGAATTCTCTTCTGGACTGGCCCGTGACTGTTGAGTCTATACGAGGGATCAGCCGAGCAGCATTTTGGTAAACAAACCGCGTCACTGGGTGGCAACGGCAATGGAACCCATGGAGCCGAGTTTGAGCATCTGACTCCAGCCGGCTGACGGTGTTCACAATTTAAAAACTGCGATAGTTCACACAACTTTAACACGACATGCATATATTATACATCAAACTCTTGAGCTAATTCTGCTCTCACTCAGAATGTCAAAATATAAGCGATGTGATCTACACTTTTTTGAGATATTAACGTTTGTGTGGCACAACTCATACTAGTTAACTGCCGCAAGGTTACGCATTTTTGGGTGGCAGTGACGTCACGCTGATTCATTCTATTGCACAGCTGGGGCTTACAGCACGATTACATTGTGCCAAAACTCATCATATTGTCTGTTGGTGGAGGCTGCTGGAAACCTGTGCTTTACTGTGACTATTGGTAACTGGGTCCTGTGGGGAGGGGGGGTTTCAACAAGACCCAAAAGACCCCCATCCCTCCGATGCCCCCTGACCTCAGCCGGCTTAGTAACCCGCTGGGTTCCCCCACGGACATGATCCTACCCCCCCCCATCATGTCGCTTTAAAGGACTTTATATTTGGCACTTCATAATGTGATTGTTTCTCTGTATTGCTTTGTCTTCCTCTATTGATGTGACCGCTGTGCTGCATACTTGCACCAATTCAAATTCCTTGTTTGTAATCGGATTACTTACTGTAGCTATTAAAGGAGAATTCCGCTCATTTTCTCATAGTGGCAGAAAATAAGCTATTTACAGGATGGAAATGTACGTTCATTAGGCCGTTCTATCTCTATAATGCTTTATTTTCAGTTTATGTACTGGGCTGTGGCGTCGTCCACCAACCAGAAGGTCGGTGGCTCGATCCCCCGCTCCTCCAGTCCGCATGTCGAAGTGTCCTTGGGGAAGACACTGAACCCCAAATTGCTCCTGATGGCTGTGCCCGCACCCTGCAGCTTGCCGCCTTCGGTGTGTAAACGGGTGAATGTATAGGCGCTTTGGATAAATGCGCTGTATAAATGCAGTCCATTTACCATTTATCAAGAATGTACTATGGTGGATTAGTTTTTGTGGTGTGTCCTGTGTCTATGTATCACACACACAAAAAACCACAAGAGTGGAAAATTAGTATTCATCGTATTGAACCCAATGGTAGTGTTTGCTGTGATGTCAAACAAAACTGAATTTGTCACATAATATTCCTTCCTACCATACTTCATGTCTGAGTTTCTAAATAAAATGTGCTTGTTCTCATCAGTTCAGACAACAGAATTGTACGTCTCGATATCTCAAAATCACCACATCCTCACAATATAATCTCACTGAAAGATGAGAAGTGTTATTTATTATTGTCGTCCAGCCCTAGATTCCACCAGAGAAATCCTGGTTTCCACAGAACACAGGCATTAGCGCATTGGAGGTTTATAGATCAGATCTTATCCACGATCAGAGAAAGAACAGACAGACAATAGATCAATGAAGGTCACATACGCCTGCACTTCCCATGTAGGCCTACATTGAGTATACTGAAGATACAATGGAAGGGGGAGGAGCTAAAAGAAGTGGAGAGAGAGAATAAAGAAGAGAAAAGCATTTCAGACAGGCTGTAGGGTTCAAACTTGGGTGTTTTTTTCCCTAAGGAGTCCAAATAGTTTGTTGTTTCCTCTAAGTATGCAAAACCTGTATTACAGTTAAAGACGATATACAAGGACTACTCATACTCCTGAAAAAAGGTGTGTGAACTGTGAAAGTACTATGTATAATTAAAATCTTTATTTTGCTTATTCCTTTATTCATAACAAATACGTTTTTATACAAGTTTACATGAACAAAACAGGGTCATAGATGCAAAGCACCCTACTCTTAACAGACTTAGGCTAACCCTGAGAGTGGACCTGTCTCCAAAACGGCAATGAATGAATGAGTTACTTTCTGGATCCATGAGGTGCTTTGCATCTAAAAACATCAGCTGAATGGAGGCTGTGTACAAAGAACATTGGAGTAACTAGAGTCACAATAGAAGATAGACAACGAAATAAGTTATTGCAACAGTGTTATAAACTGCAATAGTCTCATTGTTCATCACCCCCCCACCCCCCGCCATTGCTATTGGATCAAATTCCAGAGCTCGAATTTTTGAAAGACATTTACTTCTCAATAAAATAGCACTACATGCTTCAAACCAGATGTGCAGATAGCAATGTAAAATGCATACATGAATACCCTATGTCCAACAAGGACCATGGTTCCAGAACAGGCCGTCGTTCAACTAAAAGCTCAGTCCAGTCGGCACAAAGTCACCGTGGCTCCCACCCCCGACCAGAACCTGAAACCTGGGTATAGTGGCCCAATGAACTGGCCCTGGTGCCAGTGGATGAGGTGGGCCTGGCTGTAGGCGATGCGGTAGAAGGCTAGGACCCCAGCATGCTGGTCCAGATAGACACCAACCCGTCGGGCCTTGGGCGAGCCCAGCAGGGTCTCCCGGCCTCCGTGCCAGAAGGAGAAGCCTGTCCCGGACCAGTACAAGCTCCAGGACAGGGCGTTGTGGCCCAGGCGGCTCTGGTCGTCAGTACTCTTGCGTTCCATCTCCTTGTAGGCCACCCCGATGCTGATCTGCACCACAGCAGAGGGGAAACCATTGGGAATGGAAGCAAAGGAGTGATGGGAACACACAGCTAACAATGGCAGTTCAGTTGAGATCATACTTTGCATGTTGGCCACTCCAAATGGCAGCCAGAGGTACTGCTTGCAAAATCTTAACTTCAATAGTCACAAATCATGTGACTTGAGGTCAGTAGACTGCACACGCCATGTTCATGTTTACCAACCCGTCCGGTCTGTGATGCTTTATATACCAAATATGACAAAGGGATGAGAGAGGTAAAGATCTCAAGTAGGAATGGAAGGTCTCTGATTCCACTTCTTTAGCTGATACGATGAGTCTATTTTTAGCAAGCTAGGGGCTAGCTCGTAGCTCCGTCTGTGAAGCCAATGCGGAAGTAACGTAGACCTGCATTCTTTTGAATGGCCTGCAGGGGGCGACTCCACTGGCTGCAAAAATAAGTCTAATTACATGGAAGTGAATGGGAAAATGGCCATACTTCTCACTTGAGTTATGGCCCAAGTAAACACTTTCCTAATGAGTTTCTGGTCTCAATCGCCAGTTTCAAGTCTTCTTCAATACAGCCTGATGATCATTTTGTAAAGTATGGTCCCATTTAGAGTAAAATAGATTAAAAAGACTATGTTTTAGGGCGTGATTGACAGGTCGCCTGTCCAGTGATTGCGCAGCTCACTGATCACAGACCAATAGCAGGCGGCGCTGCAGCTCTTCTCGTCCAAATTCACATCACCTGTGGCTCCAAATAACCAAGATGGTGACGGTGAAAACTCCAGCCTCAAGGCTTCAAAACGGGAGTCGAAAATCCAATGGGTGACCATAGCACGGTCTATGATTTTTAGATAAAGATCTTGATCATTCGATCAAGATTTGCATTAAATTGCATGACACATACAACTAGCTGAATCTGCATGCAGTACGTCGATCCCTGTGGATCCTTACCTTCTGTCCAGTCCACTCCACCTCCCAGTAATAGGGGCTGCCAGCCAGGGGCTCTTTGCAGAGGACCTGTCTCCAAAACTGGAAGCGTTGTGTATTGTCTGGTGGGTTCAGGTTCTCAGCACGCAGCGTGGCCTTACGACCCCCATCTGACTGCAGCAGGTGGCGATACCCAGTGTTGGGGTCCATCGTGGGCTGAAAGCGAACTGGAGGGAGAGAGTACAATTCACCAAAGGCTACTGTTGTCTCGATGGCAAATTAAAAGTTGGATCACTATGGTTTAAAAAAAAGTTGCATCCATTTCCTGTTGAAGAACTAGAAATGCACTCGGAGAACGCAGACCTCTGCCAATAGCCTGGGTAAACCCAGCCCCCAGTGACCTGCTCTCAGACAGACCCTGCTCACTAGTCACTATACCTTGTGACTAGTGAGCAGGGTCTGTCTGAGAGCAGGTCACTGGGGGCTGGGTTTACCCAGGCTACTCTGCCAAGGCCAATAGGCTACTCCAGTCTGCTACTGTATGAATAACCCTGTCCCTAGCTATGGCCCCTTTTCCCTAGCCCCGCCCCCGCCCCCTCGACCCGAATCGGATTGGATCCTCGCCAAAATGTAATGGGGTCTTCCTTGCCCCATGCTACACTCTTCCACCAAATTTCATGAAAATTGCCCTGGTAGTTTTTCCATAATCCTGCTAACAAACAATTGACAGAATGACAGACAGACAGACAGACCGCACTGAAAACATAACCTCCTTGTTGGAGGTAATAAACAGACTCACATTTCAGCATGTCCTCTCTAGTCTTGGGCTCTGGGTTCACAACTCCCACTGTTGTCACAGAAGATGCTACAAAGAGCAAAATGACAAGAGAAATAAATCACTGCAAAACTCACAACATTCATAGGGGGAAGTTGACAGCTTCTAATGCGTCAGTATACATCAGATCAGCAATACATCATTTTGTAGGCGGTTCATGGTCTCGCCTCCTTTTAGGGGGAAAACACAAGCCACTCACAGTCACCGCCAGTACCAAAAAATATATATAGGAAAAATAACAGAATGAATCTCGTTTATTAATGACACAAAGACACCATGACATGACAATATAATACAACTCGGCCGGCCACAAAATATGCAAGATACATCAGAATTAATAACAACAATATTACTGACCCATCTAAAATCATGTGACTCATGTCTGTGACCTAGTTCCGGTGTCCGCCTGCTGCTGATTTAGCCTTCCTACATTAAATGCCGTTGTAGTGGAGCCCAGCCTCGTTGTAGGCTACTTGGCTCAGCCTAGACTGGGGCTCTGACATGAGTCATATGATTTGAGACGGATAAAAGTAATATTTCCGGTGTATCTTGCGCATTCTATGGCCAGACGAGTTGTAATATATTGTCATGTCATGGTGTCTTTGGGTCATTAATAAATTAAATGAATTCTGTTATTTTTCTATGATTTCTATTGTATTTGGTACTGCTATTTTACATTGAAGTCAACGGCGAGTGGTTTGTGTTTTGCCCCTAAAAGGGGCCGGGACCATATTGCAGATCTGATGTATTTACCTTGAGCTTGAAGAGGAGGGCGTGGTGGAGGAGCGGCCGAAGCTGTCAAGAGAGTTAGAGGAAGAGAGAGGCCACCAAAGGAAAAATAAATATTAAATCCATGACATCTCACATCAATAAAACAACTTTAATTGTGTAATGGTGTAAGTACTCCTATCCATTTACCTTGACGACGAGCAGGGGGTAGTGGTGGAGGGGTGGAAGAGGCTTCATTCACAATGGAAGAGAAAATTAGGATAAATGAAACAAAACACACCACATGTATAGCACTATACCATGTTCTCAAAGAGAATATGGTATAGTGTCACTGGACACAGAAGTCAAGGAGAACATGGTATGCAGTAGTGTCACTGGACACAGACAGCCATTAAGTAACTAAACTGATGTACCTTGAGGTCGAGGAGGGGGTAAAGGTGGAGGGTTTGTCGTCATCTCATAAACTAGAGAAAAGGACATTTGGGTTATGAGAAAATGGAACTGTTTTCTTCCAATCAATACATTACTTTGATATGTGATGATGCAAAGTGTACCTGCATTTAGCTGAGGGTTTGGGTGCTTTTCTTGTGCTGCGTTGTTTCCTACAAAAACAGCAAAACACTAAGTTGTTTTTTTTATTAACTTGGCCCCATCTTAAGCCCGGTGCAAGGCATTGTCATTGCTAGTTTCTAGCACTCAAAATCAGATTTTCTTTTCCTTTTAATTACCACTGGGTCAGTACATCAGAGACCACTGGGTCAGTACATCAACACCACTGGGTCAGTACATCAACACCACTGGGTCAGTACATCGACGGAATGCGTTTCAGCGACCCAGTGGCAATTAAAAGGAAAAAAGGGCGATTTTGAGTGCTAGAAACTAGCAATGACAACGCCTTGCACCGGATGTAAGATAGGACCTGTGGCCTTTCCAAGAAAACCTGTGCTTATGTGTTGAAGGGTTATTGTGAGTTACCTGTGTTCTCTGCAGTGGCCTGACTGTCATCACCTGCTGCAGCCACACCATTTGCTACTGGAGCCATGGAGCCATCATTCACTACAAAAGGACAGAGGGCCGTTTAACAATAACATAGAATAGAATACAATATAATATAATACAATAATAGAATAGAATAGACCTACTGAACCAGATATTACCCCATCCTCTCCATCCACTACTGACCTACTCTGAAGATCTTGACCAGGCTGGCTTTGCAAAGGTCCTGTAGTGAATCTCTGAAATCTGTCATGGCTGAGCGGATCGAATCTACCACCACTTCCTCCTGATCCAGCCCTGACTCTTCTCTGGCTCCGGCCCGGCCCGGCAGCTCCAAGATCAGGAAGTTCTGGAGAACAAACAGCACCAATTAGTGCAAGGAGGATTGACTGAGGTTCTGGTTGTACTGGTGGTGAATCCCGTCCTTTATTTATCCAGGGCAAACTGACTGAGCACAACTGCATGTTTTCAGTAACACTTTGTTTCACATTTATTGACACAAAGTGATGTTGATCAAATCAGTAGCTGTACCTGATTTAGGGTAAAAGGATGTGTTTTTTGCAGATGTAACTAAAGATCATCCAACATGCACAAAACCCAATAATCCATAATCTCAGGATTATATTCCATTCCCAGTGGCCCATGTGTTTAGCCTGATGTCGCCAGACCAATGCGTAAATGCGAATGAGTCTGGAATCTCTCAGCTATTTCCAGGGGGCGTTACCAACAAGTGCAGTCCAAAATGCCTCAACCAATCAGAGCAATGAAATGTGTGACAGTGCAGAGTAACTGAAATAAGTAAACAGACCAACTGATCAGCTGGTTTGTCAACCACCATGAGATCAGCTGTTACAGCGAGCCGGTCATTATCGTGAAATAAATCCCGACAGGATGATTCAGGAACCCGACGTGAAGCAACTGTTAAATTTACCAGAACAGCGTTCATAGCAACGGTCTGCTAGCAGCGGTGTACAGAAATAACGGACGTGCCATGAACGTGATTGACCAATCAGATGAAAAACCGTAATAAAGAGACTGTGATTCGCCTGGCCATATTCATGCCAGGTGGAAATCTGTTAGAATGGGAGGGTGGCCAGACGCATCTGCCAGAGCAAATAAAACCTGAGCTGGCAGACTGGTCAGGTTCCCAGGCTCCCATGTGTTACCTTCAAGAAGCAGATGTGGTCCTGCATGTCTGCCAGTCTGCTCATCTCCTCACTCCTCCAGCGGAGCTGTGCCACCTCCTGCTCCAGCCTGTGGATCTGCCCCTCGGCCCGGCTGCACAGCGCCGCCTCATGGGTGCTGAGGAGCTCGCCCATCTGGCTGCCCATGAGCTCCACACTCTTCATCAGCTCCGGGAACAAATCTGCACTCTCCCGCTGCAGAGCCTGGACCGAGGCCTGCGAGTGGAGACGGGGGAAGAGAGGGAGACAGGAGGGTGACGGGTGGTGAGCGGATGATAAGAGGAAGGAGGAGCGATAAAGAGAGGGAGAGAGTAGAGCCGTTAATGAGGCCTCTAGTCTTCATCACACTAAGATAGTGATGCTGAAACCGAGGCAATAGATCCTGACCTTATGTTGACGAGCAGCTTGTGGGAGCTCCGTGAGCTCCTTCTCAGTCTCTCCGATTCTCCTCTGTACGTCTGCCTGCATCTGAACAAGCTCATTCTGGGGACACACAACACACACACACACACACACACACACACACACACACACACACACACACACACACACACACACACACACACACACACACACACACACACACACACACAATGTAGCAGCAATATGAAAACAGGAAACAAAAGAAAAACTCATTGACAAAAATGGGCTGAGATGAACATTGATTTCAGTCACTTGTGCAGAAGCAAAATCTCTTTCAGGAAATAAGTGTTAACCTGACTGGTTGTTTAACAAGAACTTCAAGTTCAGCTGCATTGTGAAAACACTGCACTTGTGACAACACAATACTTTGTTCACCTGTATGAAACAGTCCTCTACACCAAATTAAATAAAAGTAAAAAATAACATAAAATAAAAATCATTCTCCAATACATACCTGTCTCTGTCTCCTCTCTTCCTCTGGTCTGAGCACACGATGGCCTTTGTGTCCATGCTGACAACACTCCTCACACACACACTCCTTGTCATCATGGCAGAACAGGTCCAGGGGTCGCTGGTGTTGAGGGCAGGGTCTGGCGGCCACCGTGGGGAGCTGAGGGTACACACTGCCCTGCCGCTGAGGAGCTCCATCTGGTAGGACCTCCAAGTAGATAGGCATTGATGGTGGGGCAGAGGAGATAGACATGTAGGGGCTCTGCTTGAAGCTGTTGGTTCTCAGTTTCTCCATAGCCTCCACTAGGACAGTGCTCCTGGCCAGGGAGGGTCGAGGGGTGAAGACCTGCCTACACTGGGGGCAGCTGTACTGGCCCTTGGTGCCCCCCCTGTCCCAATGCCCCTTGATGCAACCCAAGCAGTAGGAGTGTCCGCAGGGTAGGGTGGCCGGGTTGTTCATGTTCTCCAGGCAGACTGAGCAGATGAAGGTCTCCTCTTCAGACCAGGCTGAGGCCATGGTGTTGGGTGGAATGAAGAAGGGTGAGCTAGAGTTTCCAGAGGTCAGACCTGCCTGGGGGTATGGATAACCACAGGGTTCCTTAAGGAGTAGGCTAAAGAACGAGGAATAATCTTATCACGGCACCCAAGTTGCAGCAACGCACATGGGGAAGGCTAAGCTGAAATGCCAATGCAGATGCGTCACATGCTCTTTAAAAATCCATGCAACCTGGCAGGGCTCAGGGTGGAACTGGAAGAACAGGTGGGGCAAGGAGTTTCTCTCTGATGTCAAAGGTGCGTCAAGCATGTCATAAATGTTAGGCCTATGGAATAACAGTGATATAGCCTATGGTACCACTGTTGACCACTCTTACAGTATATAAAATATGGACACATCTTATTTTGGCAAATAAGACTGTGGTAGGCTCCTTATCGACTAAAATAGAAGTGAGCGACTGACCACTATGGTGTCAGCCTCGTCAGTGATGCAAATGAAAAGGAATCTGAAGAGGACCGACTGGTTTTTCACCTTCTCTTAGACTGACACATCTGGGACACTATGAAACTAGCAGGGGTTTTCCTGACGGTTTCACCAGGTCACCTCTCCTCCCCCTGTTTACTGATACCAAATACTACATGGGGAATAGTTGTTGTGAAATAAGTTTGCCATAGTACAGTGAGGGCAGGGCTTACTGAACTGAACGCCATCTAGTGGCAGCCAGCTAACTGGGCGAAGGGCCAGCTATCGATGTTTCAACTTTCAAGGTGAGCATGGTCAGCTTTCAAACTAGCTGGTTACATTTTACTTTTAAAATGGGGGCACTTTGATGCGGGTTGACTTTGAGATGGAGACGCCCGATCATTGTTTTTCAACCAGTACGAAATTTAGCACCGGGGTTACATTCTATTTGTCCTTCTAATTTTGCCGGTTTTATGCTAGGCTATTAGCAGGCTAGTTAGCATGCGTAACAGTTTGACAGCTGACTGAACTAGGTTAACGCTAATCAGCGTTTTGTGGATAACGCTAGCTGACAGCAGAGAAGCAACAAAGCTGACAATTGTACCAGGTATAGTGTCATTTTAGACTACTGATAGCTACCAGCTAGCTAGCGTTAGCTACAAGTTAGCATGTCAAAGTTTGACAACAGTGGACAGGTTGGATTGACTTGACAGCTGAACTCCATGGTTTTGAAGAATTGTAACGCCAAATTAAGTTATCCGGATCCATAACAATAGCTGGAGTGAACCGAACAGATGGGTAAACCTAAAAGTGTCGCTAGCTACTGCTAACAGTTACATTTGCTTGGTAAACATCCGAGCTCGCTCGCATCAGCAGCGAGGCTTCTGTTCTGAGATGACAGCCCCCTCTACTCACCACTAGGATCCTCCTCCTCTCAAGCAGGTGGAGGGTGGAGACATGTTGGCTTTTCAAGGTCTACTCAGCTGGGAAATAGATACTCCAAATAATGTATAATCAAATACTGATAATTTTTTACTTGATTCATATGATAATGAATGGTCTTATATGGCTTCTATGTTTCCATTTCTTTCTCTAGAATGTTTAGGGGTCCTCAGATCCTGACTGGTTCCATAAGGCCAGTGCTGCTCAGAGTGAGAGACCCCCACTTCCCTGCTGTATCTGAACACTTATGTACCAGATGGCATGGTGCTAGAGCTGGGCACGACAGGAGAGACGAAGGGGACAATAGCAGAGGTGGAGGAAAGGAAGGATTGTCATTAACCAAAGAGACAGCAGACGCGGCACTCTCCTTGTCAGGCTCGGACTGTGATAATTGTCAGCTGAAATTAGCTTCATCCCAAAACTTCATACCCAAAGCGTTTCTGCCCAGCCGTCACCAGCCGTCTCAGGTCTCAAAAGCCAAGTTAGCATCTGGCACCTTGAAGTCCATCATATTGGAAGATTTAGCACAAAATCCCAAAGCCCTGAAGAAATTGCATGACTGTTCCATCCACACCACGTGCCTTCCACCCCAGAGACGCCCATGGAACACTAACCAACCTTCACTTAGTTTCACTGCTAAAACTCAGGGTCTTCTTCTTCAAACCCATTCATTTTACAGACAATATCATAGACCTGTTAGCTCGTCGACACACAGGCCATGGACTTTGAACCACTTCCAGAGTGGACTTTCGCCCTGCAGCCTCTCTTTTCCCCAGAACAGAGCTGCCCATCTGGCTGCCCAGTGCGAGGCAACTGCCTTGAGGGGCTGCCTGTCCCCAGAGAATGAAGAGAGGTGTCGACAGAGCCTGGGGCCCAACCTGAAGCTCTATGAGGGGGCCAAAGGAAGGAGAGGGTCGATTCAGACCCAGGGAAAGGGCCAGGGGAGATGCGCATCCGTCCTGGTCTCTCTCTGTTCTGTGGAGGGGGAGCCGGCGTTCCTCTTCACCCTGCGCTCCAGCGCACTGAAGGGCAGACACAAGGGAGATGTCAGGTTAGTGCCGGGCTAGTACCATACCTCATAAATAAAACTGTTTCTTTCTGTAGATGTTAAATTATATTAGATGAAATTATCCCCATAGGAGAATTGGGTCATTGCCGAAGCAGATAACAGGATACTGTAAAAAAAATTATATAAATAAGAATAGAGCAAATGGGGGGAATTAAACTAGCAATTTCTGTTATGAAAATATGTTTGTAAAAATAGACGGATGACAAAATATGACGGCATGACAAAGTAAATGAATGGAAAATATACAATATATTTATAATATGTATGAGAAAACTTGAGTGTGTGCACAGCAGTGTATTACAAACTCATCTCCTTCCGTGTGTAGCTTCGCAGGAGGGAAGAGCGATCCGTCCGACCGAGATGTGGTGGCCACGGCTCTGAGAGAAGCCCGGGAGGAGCTGGGTGTTACCGTGGCAATGGAGCAGGTGTGGGGTGTGCTGCAGCCTCTCAGGGACATGGTGAGGGGGAAACCAGCAGACATCAGACCTTTTACTGATTCTCGGCCTTTGGCAGGAAGTTCAGATTATGAGCGACAGAGCTACAGGAAGTAAGTCATTTTCCGCGGGAGTCGGTGACACAGAGCTGCGTTGAAGTTGAGTTGACCTCAGCCTTGTTCACCCACCAGTGACAACCAATCACAACAGCGAGGAAATTGTTGCTGAAGGTGCTTTCAGTTCTCAAACCATGTTCACACTGCACAGAAATTAAAATTAAATTAAAATTGAAATGTATAGGCCTGCAGATCCCTACAATATAAAAAGGGAGGATATATGATACAGGAACAATCTACTGTCATTCTATTACATATACTTTGTTATTGAGTTAATTATTACAATTTCCATGAAGTGCTTGCTTATCATTACTGTAAAAAAAAGTTGTCATTATGGAGCTTATTTGATGGTACACAAGCTCGTGGTGGCATTCATGACATGTAGAGTTCTACTTGTAGGGAGAATTGGCGACATTACACCGGGTCACGCTTGCCCATATTGTAGCTTGTCAGTCAATATGATGACTACTGTAATTGTGACATCATATTGTTGTGAAATCTTCAGCTAAATGTAGTACGGTATTTTGTTTTAGAGGTCTTAAAATGTTGTGGCTCCTTGGTAAGTTTGTTTGTTTGTTTTTTTCCAGTGAGAGTTCAGCCCAGATGCTGTATTTTCTGATAAGTCTACAGTCGTCCTCATTTTCACATTTATTTCAATAGCAAAATTGGTTTTATAATGTATTTCATTCTCATCATTGCCATGAAAGTATTACATTTAGTGTGATGATTGCAGACATCCTCTCTACATACTGCAGTCCACTACCCGACAGACTCTGGTTTGCCATAAAGTCAAATATTTTTCCTGCAAGGAATTGTATCAAGAGAGCTCAGCAGAATGTTGTTATTGGCCTAGTAGCCTCTAAGCACATCTGAGTTTTCCGATACACACAAAACACTAGAATTAAGACAAGGAAAAACATAGGCATTTCTATCACTTGTCTAATTAGCAGAAGCGGCATTTCTCTCACTTGTCTAATTAGCAGAAGCAGTCTTGGTATTCTGCTATGAAACATGTCTCTGGATCTGATGCTGTTCCTGTCTTTTCTCTCTCCACAGTCAGGGATGATGATTGCCCCTGTCCTGGCTAACCTCGGGCCCATAGAGGTGCTGTCCTTCAAACCAAACCCTGGAGAGGTATTACACAGTAGTCATCCAATTCCTATTCTATCACTTCCCTATATTTTATATCCACCCTAAAACGACAGATTTCCACTTGTCTCAAAATTGAAATGGCTGGAGGTTGTTGTTTCTTTGGTTGTTTGACATGGTGGCAATTTATCACCAGCCAGCTAACTAAATTCTGGTCAATTTTGGCTGATAAGTTTGTTTCCTGAACAGTGTACCAGATACTTTGTCACCAAAAAAGAAATCATAATTTTATTGTGTTGTATGTTTCTATATCTGGGTAAAAATAAGTAGTTGGTGTGTGTATTTTGAATACATGTACACAAGCCACTGAGGCCCCCAAAAAAGAAAGGGGCATTAAGTAATCAATGACTTTTAATCACCTCTAATCACCTTCTAATCAGCGACCAAGAAACTTTTTTTATTTTTTATTTAACCTTTATTTAACCAGATAGGACATTTGAGATACAAGATCTCTTTTGCGAATGTGATCTGAAACAACACCAGTATGTCCCTGGTGGCCTGTACCTGTAATTGACACAAACAAACTGTTAGAGAAAATGTTATCAGACTCACACACTATAGATCAGTACCCCCCCTTAAAGCTTTTAGTTATTAATTTAAATACATACACACTATCTATCCTCATACACATACTGTACTCTCCTCCTGTCTGTATGGTACTCTGAGAAGAACACCGTACATGATTGTGTCTTTATCTGTCATTGACGTCCTTTCCCTAGGATAACAGCTCCTCTCTTTTGACTGTCTTGGCCTATTGTATACCGCCGTGTCTCCACACTATCTCTGACCTTCATCTCACGCAAATGTAATCTCTGTGCCACAGCTTACTGTACTGTAGCTACTGTGATGACGCATTCTGTATCAACTTACTGTACCGACTGTGGATTCGAAATAACGAAGGTTATGCCAAACCCCACATAGGTTACGCTAAAACCACCACCGCAAAGCGTCCTACCTGTAGTTGGCCAGTCGGCAGGAAAGTATCGCGGGACTTTACGAGACTTGGTGACCGAGATCACGTTTGAGGCAATTTGATCCCTGGGAGACTCCAGGAAATGGCCTGGGGCGAAATATCACTCTGGTGGATGTTGAGGGATCACATTACCACGACATGTGGCGAAAACGGGAATAAAAATAGCTATTTAGATGCAGGAAAGACAGGCTCACACTTGGCCCCAAATCAGCTCCATTTTACAACTGACTTGGACGATATTGATCTCAAAACAACGCTAGGACGGCCAGAAATGCCGCGGACATCGCTGGGTGAGTGGCCAAATCATAATTATTGCCAGGAGATGGGTCCAGGTTAAAAAAAAACGAAATTCTCCTTTAATATCAGCACCAGACAGAGTAATTGAGTCTTTGGTACAGTCTTTGGTCTGGGTTCAAATCCAGATTGAAATTTGATTCTAAATGAATGCCAAAATTGTAACATGTCGGGTTTTTTTTGGGCTGTGTCTACCCCAGGTGGAGGAGATCTTCACCTTGTCGCTGTCCCACTTGTGTAACCTCCGGAACCGTGGCTACACACACTTCCGCACTGGCGACAAGTATGGATACACACTTCCAGTGTTTTGCAATGGCAAGCATCGAGTGTGGGGCCTGACAGCCGTCGCCCTGGACCACACCCTCAAACTCATTGTGCCGCCTTAGCAACTGGCTCAGCCAATGACAGCTGTACGACTTAAGCACAGGAATATAATTCGTGATGACTGGATGATTTGATTTTGAATCATGTGCAATCAGCAGGTCTTGATGTAGCAAAGTCAGTGCAGGCATCAATGTGAATACAGATACAGATAGATATTTATTGACCCCCTCTCACTTATGATGGGAAAATCCTTTCATGATTGTACGTAATACAGTACTTAGGAGGAGGGTATTTTCACGTTTTGCACTTTCTGAGCCTGGGGTGAATAAGAATATGTTGAATGGAATGGATCGGTGTGTAAACATGATGACCAACTGGACTGATCTAGAAGAGAAAGTGTAGCTATGGAGCTGATAAAAAAAAATATTACATCAACGGGATTGCCAGTATTTGAATGCACCTGATCCATTCTGACTTACCTGAACCCTCCATACTATCAATAATCATATAGGGACCTCTTAAAGGGATAGTTCAGATTTTTTTTGACGTGGGGTTCTATGAGGTTTTTGCAGACACTACATTACACTCAGTGCATTCATTGGACCCCCGGGGCGCTCGCAGTTTGGAGAAGTGCAGACCGGCCGCGTCAGGCACAGAGCGCTGTGTGCTGCTGTAAATGGGGGCCATGAGCAAACACGTCATTTAGCCCCCTAAACCCACCTAAACAAATCAATATCAGTGTTCATGTACGCTATATTTTGACCATTTTTAGCGCTTTACTTTGCCGTCAAACAGCCATTATTCCTACATGAAGCAAGCACTGTGCCGAGCGTGCAGATCAGCTGTTTGCTGAGTCAGACTTTCAGTGGTTTATTGGACAACAAATAGGCTACAAGAAAGAAAAGATGTGTGATTATGATAGCGATGATGAAATGCTGTTCAAGATGGAGACAAGATGCAGTAAATGCAGTCAAATTACCATTTACTCTCACTGCAGCCTATGCAATAGATGTGGGTAATGGGTATGTGTTAGAAATGGTGACTGCAGCGGTATTCTAAATTAAATAGGAAAAACAAAATCTTTAGGGGTTATATGGTAACTCGTTTCATTCATATCTTACCTGAGGGTTGGGTATCGCAGTGCTTTTCAGTAAGGGTTTATCCTTATTTGGCAGTGTCTGCAAGTACCTCATAGAACCCCACATCAAAAAATCCGAACTATCCCTTTAATTGCCCAAATGCTTACAAATCCTTCTTTGACCTTCATCTGTTCTGCAACTCCAATTATCAATGAAATTGATTTAATAAGTTAATAACGAATCATAAGCTTTCACCTGGTCTTATAATATTTTGTACAATCATCCATCATGCCATATAAAGATCAGTGACCGGAATATGGCGTTTCGGATCGATCAACCTGAACCAGCAGCAAAGCTCCTCTAACGAAGAAAAGTTAACTGAAAATGGTGAGCAGTATTCTCCGTAGATGGGTGTTGAAAAGTAGATGAAATCATTCACATTTCAAATGTCACTTTCTGTGCCAGTTGGAATATGGGTAGCCTGTGTAGCACATGGGGAGACTTCTGTTCTGTTATTGTTTCAGGCGGGCTCAGTCAAGCACAGCTCAAATACAGGCAATGATTTCCAGTGCGATTCAACCCACGTCTGTTTCCCATTCTCCCTCCCACTGCAATCACTGAAATAATATGAGCACACCATGCTCTGTTGAACAATGCAATAAATGATGTTTTATGATTAAAAAAAAAAGCTGTTCTCCATGTAATATTCATTCCTACTTTTTGCAAGAATAATCTCTCTTTGACATGCTTGACATCAAAGCAATAAATAAAGCGCAGAAAAATAATTTGCATGCAATTTGATTCCAATTGGAGATTAAGAAGTTTCATTTGATTGTCCACCAGCATAATCAGTAACTGAATCACACAAAATAAAAATAAAACTTTGCATCTACTTGAAATCTGCACTTTCAACAGTCACTTTTGCAGCAGCAAATGTTCCTATAGTGACGTGCACCACCTATGGGCTTCTTGTTAGGCAGTAGTGTAGTGCTTGTAGTCTTGTGTTTTGGCTCCCCCTTGTGGCTTCCTTGTGACAACACCTCTTCAATGTTGTGGACCCGGTTGCTTATCCAAAGCAGCACAGTCATGTAATGTGCAGGCCTAGTTTGAGTCCTCAAAACTCAAGCACTCAATCCTGTGCATCAGGTGTCATATGATAGATGATAGAAATGCACTGCTACCCTCATGTCTCATTGTTAACTTTGAATCCATTGTTGCTGTTGAGGCATCAAGGCAGGGAGCACTCCATGGGGTCGTGTGAGTCGGGCAGGAGGTGGCAGTTGAAGGGCCAGCTGAAGGAGAAGAGATCCAGGGCCTGACTGCACTGCTGCTGGGCCGAGGTGCAGACGGAGCGGCACGGCTGCAGGACGCCACCCTGAGGGCTGCACTGGGGCAGGAACATCCCGCACAGCAGCCTCCGCAGGGGCGCGAAGCACGCCAGCTCCATCAGCACCTGGAGGGGGAATACATACAGAGAGAGTAAGGAGAGGGGGGAAGTGGGAGAGGGGTTTGTATACAGCAGTGATCCTCATATCAAGATGATAAAGCGACTGTAATTTAAAGGTTACTTATTTTGTTACATAGCTCACAGATTCTCAAATATAAATAATAGATAATAAAACAAGCATATTATACAGTAGTAGACACTGGGCACATGAATTGGTTTTGGGGGGAAAAACATTAACTAAACTAACTAAAACATGAATAACTGAAGTTAATGCAATATTGCAAAATTATCTCTGAACCCAGTTGTTGCCTGGGTACTTAGTTGTAATCTATGCATGTGTGTGAGTTGTATGCGTGCTGTACCCGGTACTGCCGCAGCAGCGTAGCAGCCTCTCTCTGATCGCCGATGGACAGCCAGATGTTAGGGAAGGAGGTGAAGTTGTAGCTGAGGCCCTGACACATTTCCACCTCGATGACCTCACATGATGAAGCTGGAGGGGCGGAGAGAGATGATCATTCATCATAATATCATTCATTTAGATTTTTCACATTCAGAGAACTAAAGAGCTAGATAGAGCAATTGGTTCTCAACCCATTTGATAAAACTAGGCTTGCGTTCGTTCGTTTCTTACAATCATCCCGTGACCCCCTGGGGGTCCCGACCCCCCCAGATTGAGAACCACTGAGCTAGAGCAAGAGATAGATGTGTAGGGTAGGTTTTGGCTCGAAGTGGATTGGAGAATCATTGGACTTGAGTTAATAGATCCCTAAGAGATAGCTGTCAAAGTTTTCTAGTTTTTGGATTCCCTTATTATTGTAGTGATTTAATAGTGGGGTAACAGAGTGTCTGTTGGTCCTGAATAAGTCTTAAATTATATTGTCTAGACATGGCCTTGAAGGAATGGAATATAGATAAATAAGCAAATAAATCAAACTAAATTCAGTTTTAGTTTCTTGGTGCACTGTTTTTCAACCCGGTCACATGCTGTGAAACTGCTCTTAAGGTAGCATTCTAGGTAGCATTTAAAAAGGTCTTTAAAAGTGTATAACTTGGGTGAGAGATAGCAGTAACACACCGAAGACAGGGTAGGTGGAGTTGTCGCAGCCCCGCTCATCTGCTCCGTCAGAGCAGTCGTTCCATCCATCACACAACCACTGCTGCTGCAGGCACTCTCCGGTACTGCAGGCAAACTGGCTGGGACCACACGTCCCTTCAGACAGAAAACACAGGGATTGGCAAGAAAGAAAGAAAGAGAAAGAAATGTTCGTAGTTGGGAATGTGAAGCATTTGTCTCATAGCTGGATTGTGGTACCAGTAGTGCTGTGGGTCAAATTAATTAGTAGAAACTTGACTTCACCGTAGCAAGAACTCACTCTCTGCTAGGGACACGGCCTGGTATGTTGCGTTAAAGCCACTGTCAGCCACTCCCTCATCAGCCACAAACACCACAGTCATCTGGGGACCGGAGGAGGTCAGGTCCGGTGGGAAGCTGGTACCACAAAACCTGAGACAATGACAGAGGTGAGTCAGAGAGACGCCAAAGAAAGAAAGAGGAGAGAGAAAAAAGCCAGTGGTTATATAAACTTCATAAACTAGGGCCATATGTACCGTTCAAATATGAGAATGAAACACATCTCTCACAAGATAAGGATCATTCAGGTTATTGTCCAGTAGGCTACAAATATGTCACAACAGGGTAGTACAAACTGATAAGAAGTTTGAATATAGCATCTGACATTAGACTAAATTATGAAATAAAGAGGGATAGGTCTCACCGTCCTAGGACCCGTCCAGCTCCTGTGTCGCCGCTGTCGTGGACCTCCACATAGTCAAACTCACACACGTCCTGAGTCTCCAGGCTGAAGTTCCTGAAGCTCAGTCTGATCACATGACCCTCCTCTACGGATATACTCCAAGTACACAACTGACGGACAGACACATATATATGGAGAGAGAGACAAAGATAGGAGATCGGAAAACAACCCTGAGTTTCACAGTGACACAGCTCGTGTTTAGCCGTCTAGAGGTATTTTGGATGTACCTGCTGGTGAGGGTAAGGCTTGGGGTGGTTTGGACTTGCCAGGTATCCATACGGCGCTGTCTTCTGTCCACCACACTCTGTTTAATCACATGGGGACAACAGCTGAGCAACATCGTTTTAAAAGGTCAAAAACATCTGTAAGAGGTCATACTTTTTTCATGGAAAGAGCATGTGATCCTACAATTTCATCCTATAGTAAGAAGAATGTGAAGTGTCTGTGAGCGAGTGAGTGAGCGAACGAGCAGAAATTGTGTTCGGCCACAGTTATGCCATTTTAAGTGTGATCACGCTGAATCTTTCAGGAAGTGTAAAGAGCAGCCCTGCGAGTGACCCCACGGAGCCGGATTTTTGAATTAGGTAATTAGGGCTAATTAGCAGCCAAAATGAGTGAACACATGTTCCGCAATATGGAGAGTTCCAGAGTGCCCAGAGTGCAGCAACACAACCTGGGTGGAGTTACAATCAGACAGGGAAGAGGACTTTGAAAACCCTCTGGGGAGACAGAGGAGAGGCTGCATGCCTGACTAAATGTATTCTGCTATTATGTATAATAATGCATGACATCAACTAGGATCACTTGTTTGAGATTGTTTGTTTAGGGTAAATCAGTGTCAAGTGCCTTTTCAAAAAGCCTTTTCAGTTTTTAACTGAAAAGATCTGAAAAGTTTATGAAATCATTTTCATTACAATGGGAGATTGCGCATTTCTTTGTACTCTGTGCATGAAGTCAATATGATGGTGTTCTAGGTTCTAGACTTTGATCAAAACATGGCAGGCTACATCAACATGTATGAGTTTGCTTGCTCTCACGCTTGTGCTTATGGCTGCAGTTGGCCTCGTCGGTTTGGTCGTGGCAGTTTGGTTGGCTGTCACACACAGACACAGGCAGCAAACAGCGGCCACTGTCACACATGAACTCCTCTCTGGAGCAGCTCTCTGAGAAAACACACACATTTGTATTACTATATTTCTGAGGACCTTCATATAGGCAACATTCACTTCCTAACCTCGTAGCCTAGCCATGACTTATATACCTATGTCTAACTGTAACACTAAACCCAAAAATAATAATAACCCCTAAAAGCTGCAATAAGGCTAATAGTTAAACTAAACATACAAATAAACAACTTTTACAAAGTAAACAACAATGTATGTAGATGTCTCATATCAGGCCTCTTATCTGGGAGATCTTCCCTATCTCTCTCGGTTTAGGGCCCTTTCACTCTCTGTTGATTTTCCCATAGAGCTTTTTTCTCTGCCCCAAACGAGTGACCGTTAGTAAGCTGGCAGGGAGATTGTCACACTGCTCTGTCTGTCTAGCTGGTAGATATACTGTTTGTAGGTTTGTTAGGGCTGGTATAACACACCAACATTCACACACACACACACACACACACACACACACACACACACACACACACACACACACACACACAGGCACTACTACTGACTGTGTTCAGGTGGTATGGCCCTATACTGTGCAGTGAAGCCGCTGCCTCCGATGCTGCCGTCAGAGTGGAAGGTGACCCACACTGTGCTGCTGTTAGTGTTGACTGTTGGTGGCGCTACATTACCACAGAACCTACAGAAGAGAGGTAGAGACCAAGAGAAGAAGAGGTTCTCATTCTAATGCATGCTTAGAAATGAATCTTTTAAGTGATGTTCCCCCCCCCCTACCTGGTATAGGAATGTTCTATTCCATTAACACTTTAGTGTTGGTAGATGATTTTGAATCTTAAAGCATTTGTCAACAAGAGTTCTGCAACTTTAGAATTTAATTAATCATGTTATGATGACACAAAGACTCACCTAACTCCACTAGCAAAGCATGCCATTTAAGTAAAAGGGCAAAGGGGTCAAGGAGTTTAAATGTTATGAAGTCTCTCAGATAAGACTTAAGGTGATAATCTTGAAGATTTCAGTTTTGTTCTCTTTGGCGACAAATCTTTTTTTCCTTTCTTTATTTTTTAGAAGATTTAAACATACAATCAGCTGATACATACATACTGTACAAACATACATCCTATGGAATGTATACTTCAGCACAGTTCAAGATTTCAGTGAGCAAATCAAATAATACCTGAAAGTAAGCAAACAAATCAAATATACGAAATAATAATAAATAATTAAAAGAAATAAAATAATTTAAACAATAATAAACAATAACATCAGTAAAGTCAATATATCTTATTTGTTTGTCATAATGGCTAATGTATTGACGTACATATTGAATTGAACCCAAAAATTAATAAGGTTTTGGAAGCAATTAGAGAATTTTGCCTTATGTATTTGGACTTTACCAAGTAAAGGTATGAGATTTGTTATTTTTAGATTCAAATTTACTTTAAAAAAAAGTATTAAAAATCTTTTTAAAAATCTTTCTTTGTGTGGGGTGACCATGGAGATCCCTGGAATCTGACTAACCTGGTGACCACCGAGCTCTGGTCAATCTGCTCCTGCACCTCCAGCCAGTCAAACAGACAGGGGGACGGCCCCTCCACGGTCAAGGAGGAAATGTGGATCTGGACCAGGGATGGGGGCTGGACCCGGATCACCCACACACATAGCGAGTCGGGGGGGTAGGAGCCAGGGTGGTTGGGGGAACTGAAACTGCCTTCTGAGTCAGTCAGAACACCTCCACAACCTGAGAGAGAGAGAGAGATAGAGAGAGAGAAACAAGCTGTGACCACATTATGCGAATCTCTGGAATGCAGGATGGCAGGGGTAGCCCACCCTACTCTGCATCTGCCACGATGAATTTTGAAATTTGCCCCCACCCCCCCAACCCGCTCCCTTTTAGTCGATTGGCATGAACACAAACACACACACACACACACAGACACACACAGTTGGCCGCCATGGCAAATTTCAGCCCGCTGGCCACCCTGCACTTCAAAATTTGCCTCTTTACTGCCCTCTTTTAGCCAATTGGCATGAACACAACCACACACCTTCTGAGTGGGCTGATTGGGCTTAACCACATAAACCAATAGAGTCCCGTTAGTGGACAACGCCTGTGTGAAATGGATCACATTTAGTCTACGCATGTATGGTAACTAGAGGCATTGAGGTACTGTCCCGCTTATGATGACAGAAATAGTAACCATGCGTAACTATCGGTACAGTTGCTCAGAAAATCTGATCCTACGTGTTTCAGAGGGGGGGAATCTGGTAGGCTGCGGTGCTGCTGTACTCTCCCTCTGACTTCTGTTGCCAGGGATTGTGGTTGAACTGTGGGACACTCCATCTCCACTGCTCAGCAGCTCTGGAGGGCTGGTGGACAGCAGCTGCCCATCCAGCGCCTGGCCTTTCAGCTCTAGACCAGAGAAGATAAGAGAGTAAATATAAAGGTTGGCTGGTCCAAAAAGACTTTCATATAAGGAGAGATACCCACCATGTATAACATCTGACACTCACTCTGGCAAAACTGTTGCTAAAATGAAAAGTGGTGAGGTAGCTTCTGTTTGATACCAAATAGAGGCATATTCAAGGATGTAGGCTAATGATCACATGTTTGAAGGTTGCTAATGATTGCTGGAGTGCTATTAGCAATGAGGTAACTTATTTTTCCTGAAAACAGTTAGGCGTATGACATTTTGAAATGACCTCCTTTGAGTAAAGTGAAGTACTATGAATTAGGATAGGATAGGAAATAAGCATACATGAAACAGGCACAATTTTAAAGTACAATGTAGATACTAATAGTACAGATATCAGAAGACTAGTAGTATTTCCCTCCCATATTAGGCAAATGTACAAATGATATGAAAAAGGCATTGTTTCAAAGATCAAAATGCTTTATAGTTTCTAATAGGAGGGCACTGGAGCGCACAAATCTTAGTTCTTTATTTGGTGCAGATCAACACACTGATGTTTCAACAGCACTGTGTCTTCTTCATAGTGCTGCTGTCCTGTTTGATGCTGCTTTGTTCCATGACTTGTGAGCATCTCCCCTCATCTCCTGAACTGGATTTGGCATGTGAACTCTCTCAAGTTTGCTTTAGAGTTTACTCGTCTGTAATCAGTAATCACTTGATCAATAATTCCCTTTAAAGAGACTGCTTACCCCAAAAACATTTCAATCTAACTCTAAAATATGTCATGATACCCACGTGTGGTGCTCTAGTGACTCACGTGTGAGGATGAGGACCAGCGCCAGTCCCAGGGCTACCAGGAGTATGACAACAGCAGAGACCAGCACCACGCCCCAGCTGCACCCTGGCCCCCGCAGACGCATCACACACACCCCAAACAGAGCCGGGCCTGAAGGAGAGAGCATGGACACAGTGTGTACACACACACACACACACACACACACACACACGCACACGCGCACACGCACACACACACACACACACACACACACACACACACACACACACACACACACGCACACACACACACACACACACACATTTATTTGACATGGTTTCAAGTTTTGGTTTCAGTTAACCTTTTTAACATTGTTTTCTTTATTCCTTTTGCAATAAGGGGATTTCGAGTCACAAGAGTGTCAGACTCAGTAAGGCAATAAAGTTCTTATTCTACTTCATATATATCCAGTTGAAGTTCAGACAAGGAAAGCGATAAGCTGATTGGCTGACTCACTAGCTGCTGGTGGTTTGATTGGTTCAGGGGTGGATGAGGAAGTCCTGAATCCCTCCACCCTCTCCTCTCTCTCCCCCTCCAGCTCAAAGGCAGGGTTGCAGAACACATTCTGGGGAGAAGAGGGGGGAAAATAGGACATTTACTGCGCTATTACGCCAATAACATCATCACACAGTGACTCACAGACAACGAGACAAGTACTGATTTGAAGTAACATTTCATGTACTATAGGTTCCCATCCAAAATGTATAAAAGAAATTGAGCCTTTCCTGCCAATACAGCAACATCACTAGCAGAACATCAATACATGGAATCATTCTCACTCACCTTGTAAATGTCAGATGAGTCTGAATACACTGCTACCTGGGTGAGGTGGTCAGACATCTTTAGTCTGCTGTCCCTTCCTCAGGGAAACAAGAGGGCCCCAGATATCAGCTGTCTTCTCTCCACAGAGCCTAATGATGTGATTGAGACAGCAGCAGTGGCGTTGTGATGTGAGCTGTTTGTTGATATGGAAATGCTCAAAAAGCTCACCCCAGTTTGCCCAAAATAACCACTTTTTGCTCCAGCTAGAAACTTCCACTGAAGTGCAGAAATCCTCCGGCCTTCTCTCTCCCAGCATAACAGAGCAGCCCACTGTTGGAAATCCATCTAAGTAATCCTGATGAAAATGAAGAAAAAACTTGAATGTGAAATACACAATGTATTTCACATGAAGGTATTTTCAAAATCCAGTTATCGAAAGATCCATGTTTGACGCTGTCGTCTGTTCCTGTTGTGTGGTTGAGTGTAAGCACCATAGGCTTGTATCGCTCTCTTATTTTGGATGGTGTGTGAGTAGTTATGAAAGAGTTGTACGAAGTCCTTCAAAGCCGAGTCAGCTGAGAGGACTGAGCCTTGAGGAGGAGGGAGGGAGTGGAGGGAGGGGGGTCCCAGTTAAATATCTGTAATAGCCATAATGATCTTTTAAGCTCCTAAAGTGTTTTATTCACATTCACACTTGTATGTCCAAATAGACAATAGAGCAGGTGCACAAACCTGATTGGGTTTGTGAATGGTGAAGTGAGAAATAATGAATAGATTGTGAGATTTGCAATTGCACTAGTCAACTTTTCTTACGGATGATGCTTTTCCAATTATTGAACCATAAACACCTGCAGTAGCTCATTTTTTGGCAAATCAGAATCAGTCGATTCGTGAAAGCCATGTTCTAATTTGTAGAATTGCACGGAATTCAAAACTGCACTTTCTTGGGACCCCAGCAGCGCACCCGCCAAGTTGGAAGTCGATCGTTCTTGAGACAAACCATTCTTGTGTTGCCAGTAGGTGGCGCTATGACTATATGTGACGCGTGTCCAAATTGCACAGAATTTGGCACTGGAAATGGAAATGCTAAAAAAGGTCACCCCAGTTTGCCCAAAATAATCACTTTTTGCTCCAGCTAGAAACTTCCACTTGAAGAGCAGAAATTCTCCGGCCTTCTCTCTCCCAGCATAACAGAGCAGCCCACTGTTGGAAATCCATCTGTAATCCTGATCAACGGTTCTCGAAAATAAACCCGCCTTTTGTGTTGCCAGTAAGTGGCGCTATGACTATGCGAGTATGCACGTGTCCGAAATCCGGCACCGAAGGCCAACAGTATAGATATCTTTGAAAATATAATCACAGCCATATAAAGGCGGGTAAGAGTTTTAGAAAGTCCTTCATGGTGTTCAACAAAGCTGAGTCAGCTGAGAGGACTGAGCCCTGTGGAGGGAGGGGGTGAGTGTGGGGGGTGGGTCCCTGTTAAATCTCTGTAACCATGATGATCTTTGGAGCTCCTAAAATACTGTGTGTGTGCAGGTTGATGTGAGAGCAGGTTCTCAGCACAACCACACATGTATGTGAGCACTGAGCACTACAGTACACACCATTTGATTTGGTTTGGTTTAACCAGGTTGGCACAGGCAGCTCAAGCAGAGTCATTTAGTCATCAGAATGGTAGTTACTATAAGCATCAAAACAACAGTTTAGGGGGAGATTGGGTTTGGGAATGGTGAATAATAATAATCAAAAAAAAAGACTGAGTAGACTATCATTAAAGCTGTACATTAGTTTATTTTGTTGTTGTTGCAAAACTGGTTGTAAACTTTACATAAAAAATGATGTCAGCTTTTACACCAAAAAGTTGTCAAACGGGTTGTTATTTTAAATCACCTTATAGGGAAAGACCTTGACAAAGATGTTGCTTTGGAAACAGAAAACAAGAGCGCCTATGCAGTATGTATTACAGCACAGAGGTTCTGTCCTAAATTGCTCAATCCTTCCTTCCCTGTCTGGTGCTGCTGTGTTAATGGGTAATCAGTCATCAAACAAAGCAGTTGACTTGTGGTCGATATAGACACTATCACTGCAGTTTCTGTCAGACAAACAACACAAACAAAACTCAAATAGACTCCTGTCATGTATTTTGTGCCTCTGCTGTGGATCCTACTCTTCATCCAAGAGGGTGAGTAACTCTGTGTTATGTCTGAAGATTCAAGTTGCCTTACCTTAGTGTCCTTGTGTTTCAGTGTATTTTCTGTGTATTATTATGTCACAAATGCATCTATAATGTATATGTATACATAGATGCATGTTTATCACTGACTGTCTTACTGTGTGTGCACCAGTGCATCTGCAGGAGGAAGAGTATGACTATAATGATGAAGAGTATGAGGAGCCCCTGCCTGTGAACTGCTCCACCACAGAGACCATCAGAGGTGGAAATGTCACTTATTCACAGGTAGGAATACATTGTACACCTTAACGCATTGCAAGTCAGTCTAGAATCAATAATAATAATAATAATAATAATCTTTATTTGTATAGCACATTTCAAAACATTACAAAATGCTTCACAGCATCAGGATAAAAACAGAATCCAATAAAATGACAACAAAATAAAAGCATAAAATGAACACAAAGGCAAGAACAAATGAAAACAAATAATACAATAAGATTCTATAATAGTAATAATAAGAAAATTGGATGAGAATTAGTAGACATGGAGCAATTAACTAAAAGCACATAAAAAGGTGCGCTTTTAAAAGACAAAAAATATGGCTTGCCTGAAGATAAGCCAAAGGGCTAAAATATAAATGTTACATGCACAAATATGAGACTACTATCCACCAATAATGAAAATGTGAATTATGTGTCTCTATACTGCTTGTACGTGAAGCTGACAGCTAATAGAAGTGCAATCTATCAGTTTTCCAGTCATAATAAAAAAGGAAGTACAATTCCTGGAAAATGAAGCAACCACTGACAGTGTCTCTCTCCTGTAAGCTTCACATCACTTTTTTAAATTGAACTCCAAAAGTGAACAAAGGGTGACCACATGTGTCGTACACAGGGAGGGCTGGAGGGCAGTGTGCTGACCTACCGTTGTGGCCCTGGACGCTACCCTTTCCCTGTCAGCCATAGGCAGTGCAGTGCTGACGGGGACTGGTCAGCCATGAGATTGGCCAATGGCAGACCGCTGTCACAGGCCACTTGTAAAGGTAATGTGTTGGGTGCTGGCTAGAGTGGGAGGGATGCTTTCACGATACTTTATCTGCCTCTTACATGGACTCCAATACAGCATTTGAAATGTATTTCATGCTAATAAGCTGAGCTGAAAGACTCTTGTCTCTCAAAGTACCAGACT
Organism: Poromitra crassiceps; assembly: GCF_964638095.1. Lineage (NCBI taxonomy): Eukaryota > Metazoa > Chordata > Actinopteri > Beryciformes > Melamphaidae > Poromitra > Poromitra crassiceps. Next base: position 52,439,090 of record NC_139642.1, on the reverse strand, counting down.
CTCTTTCTCTTCCTCTTTTCATATTCCTCCTTCCCTCCGCCCTCTCTCTCTCTCTCTCTCTCTCTCTCAACAGTTTCTTCCCGCAGGCCACGAGACTCCTTAACATACACAAATAGTGTAGTAGCCGCACTGTACCGTACTGTAGCTGCTACCATTACGTATGTCTAACGTTTAATTGTATGTTTAATAAGGAATATGCTATTTGCACCTGTATGTCATATACGCCGAATTTAAAATGCCGAGTTTAATTGTATGTTTAATAAGGAATATGTTATTTGCACCTGTATGTCAAATACGCAGAATTTAAAATGTGCACCTATGTGCAGTGAATATGCCACTGTCTCTGACTTGTCTTATCACTATACTGCCTTATTGCTTGTTGTGTCTCTTGTTGTTTTTGCACTCATATGCCCTGTTATATTTGTACTATGTTGTAAACGGAGTCCACAGCACAAGAATTTCACACGTGATACTTGTACCATGGAGTGACAATAAAAATCTTGAATCTTGAATCTTGAATCTCTCTGTGTCACCAAACATCCCTCTCCCTCTCTCAGAGGTGTTGTGTCCGGCCCAGCTCCAGCTGGACAATGGGGACATCTGGCCCAGGGACCAGTGGTTCCGTCCAGGGAATGTCCAGAGTTTCTCCTGCCAGGAAGGGTTCACTCTGTCTGGGTCGGCCCAGAGGAACTGCACCCTCTCTGGGGAGTGGACAGGAAGCAATCCTATCTGTGACAACCACGGTGAGGGAGGCTGTTGACCAACCAAATGTATTTTTTAGTCCCTCATAAAGCTGGTACAGTTGGGCTGACAGGATATTAATTCAGTTGAGTTAATCAGGCCTAATTCTTCAGGCATGTTAGTTCCTATACTATAGAGTCTTAACAGTGAGCTGTTTCAGTGCACACAGGCGTGCACTGACCGAGCTCACACTTACTTATAGGTCTACACAACAAATCAGCTTTTAATGAATACAAAATACATTAATACATATAAGCTCATTTTCACATAGTTGACTGTTTACTGAAAAACAGGTCACTGATCACAATTTGAATAAGACAATTAATCCTACTAAATGTGAATGTACAATATTTCTGCTTTACTGAAGCATAATATGGTGTTACTACACAAAATAGCGACTCCTTACCTTCGATATATTCCAAAAATCCACAAACAACAGGAATAGTGATAATAATGTCAGTATCTTAATCACAGTAAGCGTCCATTGAACAAAATAAATTAGCAACTTTCTATAACATGATCGAACATTCATTGTTGTTGATTGTGAAAACAGTCCAACCTGCCCACCATGCAAATGGTGGTCTTGCTCTACGGAGGGCAGAGTATTGTTGCAATGACAATTCTGTACAGATACAGGCCGAAAATTCTGTTTAGTACCATGTTATTAGCCATTTAGTTGCCCCCTATATTAGTTAATCCCATATGTTTTTTTTTTTTTTTTTTTTACACATGGTAATAATCATGCTCTCACAATTCTGATGCCTTCTTATGATGAGGAACACTTACAAATAAAATGTTCCCTAATCACCTTTTAGGGAAAGTTCCATCCTGTATCATAGCGCGTGCACGCACACGCACGCACGCACGCACGCACACACACACACACACACACACACACACACACACACGCACACACACACACACTTTAATGGCTGTGTCATGGTTGTCTTGTTTTTATTGTAACACCACCTAAACCAGACCCGTCCCCCTGTCTTAAAATCCAGCTGATGACTGTAAGGACCCGGGGGTCCCGCCGGGGGCCCAGAGGTCAGCAGGCCGGTTTGGAGCAGGAAGGACGAAGGTGAAATACCAGTGTCAGACTGGTCTGGATCTGCTGGGTTCGGATGAGAGGGCTTGCCTGGAGAACCGGGAGTGGAGCGGCACGGCACCACGATGCCAGGGTATGGGCCATCGTAGTTTTGTAGATGCATTTAGCACACAGTTATAAGCAGTTTTAGGTTCAGTCCGTAGCCCTCACGTTACCATACCGTAGCTTCTCTAGGCTAATCTTCTGTCTATCATCACCCAACTGTCCACCTTCAGCGTGCTAAGTGGTAACACATGAGTACACAGGTCAGGACACTATTGATTTATGCTGAAACATCCATGGATGAGATCCTTTGTGTTTGAATGCAGGCCCGGGTAGCTTTGACTCCCCCACCGTTGTGGCAGCGGCCATGGCAGGGTCACTCTCTGGGGTCATGGATGTACTCTCACCGCAGTTCAAAAAGAAGGGTGGGTATAACTTGTATATGTGTCACGGTCATCTCGACATTTTAGCATTTCAGGGGACTTTCACACTGGAATTTCCATCCGAAACCGGGTATGGTCAAGTTGGTAATGTGGGCGGCTTTAGCTCAGGAGGTAGAGCGGGTCGGCCAATGACGCAAGGGTTGGCGGTTCGATCCCCGCTCCCTCCCAGCTGCTGTCGTTGTGTCCTTGGGCAAGACACTTAACCCTCCTTGCTCCCGATGGTGTGTAGGCACCCTGCGTGGTAGCCTGCCGCCATTGGTGTATGAATGGGTGAATGTAGACTACCTACTGATTGTAAAGCGCTTTGGATAAAAGCGCTATATAAATGCAGGCCATTTACCATTTACCATAATGTGAAAGATTTTTTTGAACGAGTTCACCTCTAGGAAGCAGTCTGAGTTCCATGTGAACTGTAGTCTCACGTGGTCAGACCCAACGTTTTACGTCAGCACGCTTCCAGCGACGGTGGGTCAGGATCACAAGTCAAATTTCCGGGTTCCGCCAACAGGAATCGTGCGGCGAAATCTGACTGGCCGGGCTGTTACGGATGTCCGGCATGCCGTCCGTGGTTGGTCAATTCATATGTCTGTCACGCCTCTCTGTTTTTTTGTCTTGGGGGGCGGGCGTTAACCACTTTTCAAGAGTTGTGTTCCAGACGTACAGTAGATGTATGGTATCTATGGCTGACTACTGCGACACTACTTATGTGAACTGTGCTGCAGGTGTCACTCACTGCTGTGCACACTGACAACAAAGAAACAAAATCATTGCAAACGCACATTGATGCCAAACAGGCCCAATGTCCCACAGCGGTGCTGGGGGGGCTTGGGAACCATGGAACTTGGGTTTGGACTCAAGCAAACATACCAAGGAAAAAAAGACAACCTTAGAGTTAGCTGTGAGGTGTACAACTTTGCAAGTTCATATTGTGCGTGCACATGTATGGTGTGTGTGAGTGGGGTAGCAGCATGTTTGTATAGTAATTATTCCTCTTTTCTCCTTCAAGTGACCTTCGGTCGATCTCTGCGTGTGTTTGATGGCAGTCGTATCAACATCTATATCTTACTGGACACATCAGGCAGCATCACCAAGGACGCCTTCCAAGACTCCAGGAACGCCACTATTGGTCTTATCAGGAAGGTCTGTCTCAAGTGAACTCCACTCCATTCAACAGGGGCGGTGGGGCAAGGACAAGCGTTTGGTCTGCAACAGATAGATCAGGGGTTCCCAACATGACTTTAATCACATAATTATTTTTTCCTCAAAATTCTGACAGTAAACTCAGAATTCTGACTTTAATCTGAGAATTCTGTCTTAAACTCAGAACAAACACAAACAAATCACAAGTGACCCTAATCGTCTTCGGTAGTTTTAAATTGTGTGTGGTGTATTATTATTATTATTTTAATTTTAATTTCAGGCGACCCCATTTGAATTAGGGTTACCCCAAGGTTGGGAACCACTGAAATAGGAGCACTCCAGGGACGACATTATGCCATAACGCCTTTGATACAGGAACTCACCGAATTGTCATCCTCATTTGTTTTCTTCCCTGCCATCCCAGTTGGACAGCTATGAGGCGCAGATGAGGTTCCATGTGATATCGTTCGCAAGCCAGGCCAAAGACATCGTGGACATCACAGATACATTCACAAGTAGCAATGCTGACCGAGTCATATGGACACTGCTGGACTTCGACCACAATAGTAAGATATTAGTGGCTATGCCTTGTCATTCTTTAATTTGTTCATTCATTCATTCATTCATTCAGACAGACAAGTAGCCTACAACCGTATGCATCTCTGTGCTCAGTAGTTCATTGATTCAAGGAGCAGCTCAATGACTCCCTCTTTTCCACGTGTTCACCTGCAGGCCACGGCACTCAGACAGGCACTAACCTCTATGCTGCGTTGGACAGCGTCAATGAGAGGATGTCCTTCTTCAAGCAGAACAGCAGGGAGCACCATTTTGATGAGACCCAGAACATCATCATCATAGAAACGGATGGTAAAAGACACAGGACAAATCACCTTAGTTTATTACAGAGGATGTCTCTGCGACAGACGGGTGGGAGGGACAGAAGAATAAGATGCTCAAAAGCACCTTTTGACAGCTCCTCAAATGACTTTCGACTGCTTTGCTGTCCAACCTTTTACAATCAACGGCTCTTTGAATATTAGAGCTCTTCAGAGATAAGAAAAGGGGTTATTAGACGGATCCTTTTGTTTTAGAGTGAGACGTTCATTCCTTATTCCTCTCTCTGTCTGCAGGTTATTCCTCTCTCTGTCTGCAGGTTATTCCTCTCTCTGTCTGCAGGTTATTCCTCTCTCTCTCTGCAGGTTATTCCTCTCTCTGTCTGCAGGTTATTCCTCTCTCTGTCTGCAGGTTATTCCTCTCTCTGTCTGCAGGTTATTCCTCTCTCTGTCTGCAGGTTATTCCTCTCTCTGTCTGCAGGTTATTCCTCTCTCTGTCTGCAGGTTATTCCTCTCTCTCTGTCTGCAGGTTATTCCTCTCTCTCTGTCTGCAGGTTATTCCTCTCTCTCTCTGTCTGCAGGTTATTCCTCTCTCTCTCTGTCTGCAGGTTATTCCTCTCTCTGTCTGCAGGTTATTCCTCTCTCTCTGTCTGCAGGTTATTCCTCTCTCTGTCTGCAGGTTATTCCTCTCTCTGTCTGCAGGTTATTCCTCTCTCTGTCTGCAGGTTATTCCTCTCTCTCTGTCTGCAGGTTATTCCTCTCTCTCTGTCTGCAGGTTATTCCTCTCTCTGTCTGCAGGTTATTCCTCTCTCTGTCTGCAGGTTATTCCTCTCTCTCTGTCTGCAGGTTATTCCTCTCTCTGTCTGCAGGTTATTCCTCTCTCTGTCTGCAGGTTATTCCTCTCTCTCTGTCTGCAGGTTATTCCTCTCTCTGTCTGCAGGTTATTCCTCTCTCTGTCTGCAGGTTATTCCTCTCTCTGTCTGCAGGTTATTCCTCTGCCTGTCTGCAGGTTATTCCTCTCTCTCTGTCTGCAGGTTATTCCTCTCTCTGTCTGCAGGTTATTCCTCTCTCTCTGTCTGCAGGTTATTCCTCTGCCTGTCTGCAGGTTATTCCTCTCTCTCTGTCTGCAGGTTATTCCTCTCTCTCTGTCTGCAGGTTATTCCTCTCTCTGTCTGCAGGTTATTCCTCTCTCTGTCTGCAGGTTATTCCTCTGCCTGTCTGCAGGTTATTCCTCTCTCTCTGTCTGCAGGTTATTCCTCTCTCTGTCTGCAGGTTATTCCTCTCTCTCTGTCTGCAGGTTATTCCTCTCTCTGTCTGCAGGTTATTCCTCTCTCTCTGTCTGCAGGTTATTCCTCTCTCTCTGTCTGCAGGTTATTCCTCTCTCTCTGTCTGCAGGTTATTCCTCTCTGTCTGCAGGTTATTCCTCTCTCTGTCTGCAGGTTATTCCTCTGCCTGGCTGCAGGTTATTCCTCTCTCTCTGTCTGCAGGTTATTCCTCTCTCTGTCTGCAGGTTATTCCTCTCTCTCTGTCTGCAGGTTATTCCTCTCTCTCTGTCTGCAGGTTATTCCTCTCTCTCTGTCTCCAGGTTATTCCTCTCTCTGTCTGCAGGTTATTCCTCTCTCTGTCTGCAGGTTATTCCTCTCTCTGTCTGCAGGTTATTCCTCTCTCTCTGTCTCCAGGTTATTCCTCTCTCTCTGTCTGCAGGTTATTCCTCTCTCTCTGTCTGCAGGTTATTCCTCTCTCTCTGTCTGCAGGTTATTCCTCTCTCTCTGCAGGTTATTCCTCTCTCTGTCTGCAGGTTATTCCTCTCTCTGTCTGCAGGTTATTCCTCTCTCTCTGTCTGCAGGTTATTCCTCTCTCTCTGTCTGCAGGTTATTCCTCTCTCTCTGCAGGTTATTCCTCTCTCTGTCTGCAGGTTATTCCTCTCTCTCTGTCTGCAGGTTATTCCTCTCTCTCTCTGCAGGTTATTCCTCTCTCTCTGCAGGTTATTCCTCTCTCTGTCTGCAGGTTATTCCTCTCTCTTTCTGCAGGTTATTCCTCTCTCTCTGTCTGCAGGTTATTCCTCTCTCTCTCTGCAGGTTATTCCTCTCTCTCTGCAGGTTATTCCTCTCTCTGTCTGCAGGTTATTCCTCTCTCTCTGTCTGCAGGTTATTCCTCTCTCTGTCTGCAGGTTATTCCTCTCTCTCTGTCTGCAGGTTATTCCTCTCTCTGTCTCCAGGTTATTCCTCTCTCTGTCTGCAGGTTATTCCTCTCTCTGTCTGCAGGTTATTCCTCTCTCTGTCTGCAGGTTATTCCTCTCTCTGTCTGCAGGTTATTCCTCTCTCTGTCTGCAGGTTATTCCTCTCTCTCTGTCTGCAGGTTATTCCTCTCTGTGTCTGCAGGTTATTCCTCTCTCTGTCTGCAGGTTATTCCTCTCTCTGTCTGCAGGTTATTCCTCTCTCTCTGTCTGCAGGTTATTCCTCTCTCTCTGTCTGCAGGTTATTCCTCTCTCTCTGTCTGCAGGTTATTCCTCTCTCTGTCTGCAGGTTATTCCTCTCTCTGTCTGCAGGTTATTCCTCTCTGTGTCTGCAGGTTATTCCTCTCTCTGTCTGCAGGTTATTCCTCTCTCTGTCTGCAGGTTATTCCTCTCTCTCTGTCTGCAGGTTATTCCTCTCTCTCTGTCTGCAGGTTATTCCTCTCTCTCTGTCTGCAGGTTATTCCTCTCTCTGTCTGCAGGTTATTCCTCTCTCTCTGTCTGCAGGTTATTCCTCTCTCTCTCTGTCTGCAGGTTATTCCTCTCTCTCTGTCTGCAGGTTATTCCTCTCTCTGTCTGCAGGTTATTCCTCTCTCTCTGTCTGCAGGTTATTCCTCTCTCTCTGTCTGCAGGTTATTCCTCTCTCTCTGTCTGCAGGTTATTCCAACATAGGCCACAAGCCTCAGGTTGCCCTGGCACGTATCCGCAACCTGTTGGGCTACAGCACCACAGCCCAGGACCACACAGAGGAGACACTGCTGGGTATTGTAATGAATCATATCCATACAATGAAATGACAGTACGTTTGCTAGTTTGTAGCGCACCATTGATAAATTATTTACATTTTAGCTACTTACAGGGATGGAAATTAGTCACTTTTAGGTGACAGTCACCTTTTTGAGTCCCGAAATAGGGCTTGATTTTGTGTCTGCTGATATCTGTCACCTTTTTCACCCTCCATGTCCTCTACTTAGTAGCTGACACTTCTGTATCCGTAACGACTTGAAACAAGTAAACTTCAGCTCCTAAGTTGCCAAACCTGTAAATGGTTTTATATTGTGCCAGTTAAGAAACATGTTTGCATATCTAAGTTTGTGTGTGTGTGTGTGTGTGTGTGTGTGTGTGTGTGTGTGTGTGTGTGTGTGTGTGTGTGTGTGTGTGTGTGTGTGTGTGTGTGTGTGTGTGTGTGTGTGTGTGTGTGTCTTCAGACGTCTATGTATTTGGTATTGGGAAGGACGTGAACAAAAATGAGTTGAATGACATTGCCTCAAAGAAGCGCGGTGAGACGCACATCTTCATTCTGAGAGACTACAAAACACTGGGAGCGGTTTTCAACAGCATGATCAGTAAGTAGGCTGCCAAGTGCCAACTATCCATGATAAGGCTGTACAATATGATCACGTGCAGCGTAGGCCTATACAGTATGGCATGAAACCTCTGGTCACTCCGGCAAGTGGAGTCATAATACCAGCTGTCATTTTGTCAGCAGGCAAATTAGGTTTCAGAATAGAAGCGATTAATTGAAAACAAACTGGCAACCTGCTGAAGAGGCTTTTTAGAAATGACAGACATGGCAGCCGCAGCTAAATGTACCAGCATTAAGGATGGTGTTTCACAAATCTGAATGTACGATATGGAAAAATTCATTAAGCATCAGATCCTGTGAATGTACTACTTTTGAGTTCATAAATCATAGTAATTCACAATGGTATGTTTGATAATACAGGTGACAAGAGTGTGACGATGTGTGGGGTGGCTCAGGAATCTGTCTCCAGCCGGGATGCGACGGCCTACACCAGACCCTGGCACGTCACCGTGAAGTTGGTGAGAACGAACTGTGTACATTCAGCCACTCATTTGAATTGCTTTTTTGATATTTTTTTTACAGTGTGGATTTTCTCAAATTACATTTCTCAAATTGCCTCTTTCGGCCCTTTTCCTCCACATAGATTGAGGGGTCAAAAGAGAAGACGTGCTTTGGATCCATCGTGAGCCAGAACTGGGTGCTGACGGCGGCTCACTGCTTTGCCAGAGCGAGCACGGAGAACATCACCGGGCGCGTGGAGGTGGAACACGGTCAGTGTTGACTTAGCACAGGGAAACATCTGGGAGATGTTGGCACACTTCTGCACATGCTTGTCGGAGAAAAGCAGATGAGAGAGAGAAGTGGAGAATTATCCATCTTGTTGATTTCACACTTGATGCTGACTCTTTGTTTCCTAGGTGAGGGGACGGTGTCAGCGGAGGCGGTCATGCACCCCAAGTTCAACATCGCTGCACTCAAACACAAAAATGTATCAGAGTTCTATGACTATGATATAGCTCTGGTGCGGCTGAACAAGAGCATCCCTCTGTCTTGGAAGGCTAGGTAAGACAGCCCAAAGAAAAGACCTTACACACACACACAAACACACACACACGCATACACACACACACACGCACGCGCGCGCGAACACAGGCTGAAAGGGCATCTGGGTAGTGTAGAAAGCACTACCAGTAGGTGCCTCTGGTGAGTCGGGGTGCCTGTTCGGAGGGGAGGGGAACTGGGGGAAATAGCGTGATCCTCCTACGTGCTGCAAAACTGTCCTGTAAAACCCCTCGCTGTCAGGTGAAAAGAAGTGGCTGGCGACTGCACATGTATCGGAGGAAGCATGTTCTAGTCTACAACTCTTCCCAGATCATCAAGAGGGGGGGGGAGTAAAAATATGACCAAAGTTACCAGGTCAACCAGTGGCCACCAAAGAACAACTTGTTTCACATCATGAAATTGTGTGTGGACAACATTGATCCTCACTTAATTTGTATGTTGTACAACAGACCAATCTGCCTGCCATGCACCATACCAGCCAGCCGAGCCATGAAGAGGATCAACTCTACCTGCCAGCAGCACAGTAAGACATGACCTCCTGACCTTTCACCTCAACACATTCAAATCTGTTTTGTTAACACGTTCACTGCCAATGGCGAGTTGACTCGTCAAAAAAAATCCAACGGTTCACTGCCAATGACGAGTTGAGACGTCAAAAAATAAAAATAAAATTTTTTGACGGTGCTACGTGGATCAATGCCCCCCACGTCTCCTATCAAAATATTGGAGCTACCGAACGTGTACAACCCATTCCACCGACCCACTAAGTGGCGACAGTGCTCTCCATTCTAGAGGAAGGTAAGCAAAAAGCAGGGTGAGGAAGCCATTCTCATGAAAATGGATTGGCGAAAACGCTTTCGCGCTTGGGAGCTGGCGGTGGGGTTTTGCAAATTTGCATAATAGATTACGGGTGGAACACACTTTGAAACACGCAGCATAAATAAGACCAGAATCGCAAAAGCTTCATCAAAGCTCTCAGAACCCCAAGAAACGAGCGAGCCCATCCACACTTGTCCAGTGGCCGCCAGCAGACAGGCAGAGCAGCAGCAAAGCAGTGAGCCTGGTGACGCGAGGTTACAGCAGCAGCAGCAACGAGCTTGTGACACGCCCGCTGCAGCCAAGAAGAACACACACGGAGGGAGGAGTTTGAAGGAGAGGGGTGTTTCCTGCTGTTATGGAGGAAATTACTGTTCAAAACTATTGTTTAGATGTCTGACGTCTTACTGATGCCAAAAATGAATGGTTAAAGTGACTGTTCTATCGAATTTCACAAAAAGCCGTTTATCTCAGAATAAATTTACAGACGCTGAAACCATGCTGTATTCAACTGCTAATGCTTACATAACTACGGTACTAACTCTACAAACTAACTCTTTTAGACAGAGAAAGCACACATTCTATTAGTTCTTTTGAGATATTGTGTGTTCACAAAATCCTAACAGAAACGAATCCTCGGCTCTTGAAAGATGAGCCAGAATCCTCAAAAAAACCCTCTGGCAGAAGCTAACTACAGTTTTGAAAAACGGCTGGCAGTGAATGTGTTAATTATGACAAAATTTAACTGTATGTGTGTGTGTGTGTGTGTGTGTGTGTGTGTGTGTGTGTGCAGGAGATGAGCTACTACCACACACAGAGACTGCTGCCTTCTTCATTAGGTCAGGATCCAAGTCAGGCTCCAAACGCAAGGAAACGCACATTCGCAAGGAAACGCACATTCACACGCAAAGTCAGGTGAGTGACAGTCGATGTCTTTCAGCGATACTTGACCGTTGAGTTTGCTTTTTCTTATGAATGAGAGATGTGCTGTATTTGGTTCTTATCTGTTTGCTCTCTGCAGAGGGCCAGCTGTGTGGAGAAGGCCAGGCAAACGCTGGCAGAGCCCACTGATGTGACTATGGACGAGTATATTCCCGACCGCTTTCTCTGTTCTGGAGGCTCCACGGGTTTCAAGGACTCCATCACCTGTAAAGGTCTGGAGTCAACTTACAAATATGGGATTTTGAAAGCCAATGCTGTTAATGTTTTTGTGTTGAAGCTGTCAATAGTTTATATTTTGTACCGATATTCAGCATCTTTAATTGGACCATTTGACACACACACAAATTGACTATCAAGGGTACCAAAGATACAAATCGAGACAATCACACATACTCACACACACGAGAAAACTTATTAGCACACACCAGAGATGGACACTTCAGACTTGGACTCGAGACTGTTTTGATGACTTGCAACTTGACTTGACAAAAACATAAATTACTTGAGACTTACTTGGACTTGGAAATTAAAGACTTGAGACTTGATTTGAGAGGTGATGACTTGGATGACTTGTTTGTGTTTGTCAGTTTGAATAATGAAATAACGTTACGTTGTCAAGTGTCTGTGACTTGACTTGTCCAAAACAAAATGACTTGGGGCTTACTTGAGACTTGGACCAAAGTGACTTGGTCCCATGTCTGGCACACACTCACATTATAAATTGTACAAAGCCTGGACAGAGATTATATACTAATTAGTGGCCTGTTGATTTTTTGTTTTTAATCATAGGTGACTCTGGTGGTTCCCTCTTCCTTAAAAAAAGAATGCGCTACTTTCAGGTAAGCAAATCACCATGATTCACCTATATGAAGCTTCATTATACAGTGATACAGTATATCAGAGTGATGTGTAACATTTCACCCACTGTCCTTCTCCGTCATCCCAGGTGGGGGTTGTGAGCTGGGGCAACATGGATGTCTGTACTCTTACTAGTCCATCTTACTCGGCTCGATACAGCAGTGACAACTTCAAGCCACCTCCTGATGCCCGCGACTTCCATATCGACCTGTTCACCATGTTGCCGTGGCTGAAAGAGCATCTGGGTGAGGAGATCCAGTTCCTGGAAAACTGAGAGGGCTGTTGACCAGATGCAGCTCCAGGATCAGCCTGCCTAAGTCTTCTTAGAGTAATCTTATGATTCAAGTAGAACTCGTGTAGAGATAACTAGTTGTGTCTGACCACAGCATACACACGTGGTGGAAGTAATCACAGCCAGTAATGGTCATTATTTTAAAACTGCTCTCCAGTGTTTTATTATGAACAGAAATACAAACATTTCTGACCACTGACAGACGTTCCTGGATTGCAGTCTATTCATTTGCAGAGGAAATTAACAAAATCCTACACAACACATAAAAGTAATGATCCTGGTTCCTTACCATACTATACCTCTAGTAAGCTAAATCCAAGTTGCATGCACACCCAGCTGTTGGGGCATATTCAGTTCAAATAAATCTGTTCATTCTCATCAATACAGTTTGATACATTGTAGTGAAAATGACCGGATTTAGCATGGTAGTGCTTGTTAACATTTGCATTCAAATGTGTAGTCAAAGTCCCATAGGCCATATGCACAGAAGTGAAGGAATACAGGCAGCACTGCAGAGCTGGTAATGGTGAACCCTACAATAATCAATCAATCAATCAATCACATTCCACCAGCTTGAATAGAAAAATAAATCCGTCTCTAACTTTAAGTCTGTCTGGTGTGTTTTCCTGCCACTTCAGGGAGTACCGACAGGATTTCTGCTGGGTTGGATCCCACTGCTTACTTCATTCATTGGCTATCATCTGCCAGTAGCAAGCCAGCAACGCTGCTAGAGTGCCATCTGTCCAATCAGCCTTCAGAGAACTGTCGAAATAGGGTTTCTGATTGGCTGTCTTTGAAGTTAGGGACAAAGTGGATCTGGAGGATCTCAGAGAAACCCTCGGAAAGATCGGGGGCCACAAAGTGTTTCCTGTCCAGAGAGAGTTCCAGGTTAGAGTGGACAAAATCACTAACAAATTAATCCGTAATCATAACCCTGAATTCTGAAGACATTGGTTTCTTTATACAGTACAGATATCCACAGAATATAGTGGGAGAGGGAGAGAGTTATCAACAGGTTGCGGAGACTTACTTGTAGCTATGGAAGATCATGTCATTGACCTTGACGTGTTTGCTGTCTGACGGAGCCATCTCACGGAACTGGGAAGAAGAAGAATGCATTTAAAAACACTCCTCATCACCAGCATTATAGGAGAATTTCTGTATTTTTCAATCTGGAATTTTTATTATTATATTTATGTATAACTAACTAATCCTGTGAGTAGAAATGTTTGGTGCAGTATTGACCGAGATGGCCCAGATGCTGCTCCTGCCTTGGCAGCCTGCATGCACGTCCACTGAACAAGCGTATTTTTGCAACGGACACAGGCTTAGATTGTTATTGTAAATAAATAAAAAAGTAAAATAAGGTCCAGATTGTAAAATACTGAAATCCTCCTTTAAGTGAAACAAAAACTGATGGGACAAGTAGAGTAAAATAGACGTGTAGAGGAGGGTAAGATTATGGAGAGGAGAGTCCTACTCTGTTGTTGTGCTTGGCCTGCAGCAGAGAGGCTGAGAAGTGGAAACAGCGGCAGGACACTCCAGCGGCCTTGGCCACATCCACATATCTGGAAAACATACGCAAAGCATATCCACAAACATTAAGGACATTCATAGAGGACATTCTCTTCTAACCTCTGTTGTCAACGAGGTGTTCTGTCTGATTGAAAGGGTTTCTGGTTATTCCACCATTCTCTAAGTGCCAAAATCACATGATGTACCAAACATCAGACAAAGTTCAAAGTGGTTTAAATTAATAATTTAAGGGAAAAGCAACTGAACATCTCCATTCTCTCTTTATACTTCAGCTTTTTCTTATTTATTTTACACCTGAGTCCCTGTGCAGCAGCCAGCTGTTTGCAGCAGCCAGCTGTTTGCAGCAGCCAGCTGTTTGCAGCAGTCAGCTGTTTGCAGCAGCCAGCTGTTTGCATAGAGGTGCAGTGTACCTAATGAAGTGTGAGTGTTGTGCATGCTCATGAAGATAAAAGTGCACGCACACAAGACAAGTACACTTTTAGGCAAGCAATCGATAAGAGTTGTGGTTTACCGTTTGCGAGACTCGGGCTCTGGGTTGGTGTTGTCTACGGCGACGCTGCGGCCCTCCTTCAGAGCTCGCTCACATGCCGACACGCAGTTCTGCCACGAGCCGAGCGTGTCCTGACACACACACACACACACAAATCAAACATTACAGGTGGAACGTTAAGCCCAATTTATGGTTCGTCACGCGACACTTTATTCTGATCCGATATCTGTCGAGAGACATTTTCAAAAGTGTCGCGCTAACCGAATCTACAATACAACAGTACTCCCTCTTGTGTGTTATTGCTTAATTATGGCACTTTTGGCGCAATATCGGAATTCTGTCAAAACGTTCTTTTTATCACTTTACTATTTGCTACCATGCATGTGGATATGAAAGCAAATATTTTGCAGACGGTTTTCGGGCTTTGAGCAAGGCTCAATAAAAGAGAAGTGTCTTAACGCTTTGCTGTGCGTGTGATAAAGATCCACTCACCCTGTTGACGTAGGCGTAGCCCTTTGGGATGACGTGACTGTGGAAGAAAGTGGATTTACCAGCTGTGGAAGGAGGGAAGAGGAGAGAGAGAGCTGAGGCATTAGTGTGTGTGGGGGGGGAGGGTTGAACGATACAAGGTGATGTATAGTCTGCTTTCACTTACATGCAGGGAAACCCACAGCGACAATGACCTCCGTCTTGCTGGAGGTGAGGGAGGCGGAGGGCGGGTCATACAGCCTGCCGTTGGAGTCCACCTTCCTCTGATAACTCGGATAAAGACAAACAGTCACAAAACTACCGATATAGGCCAAGCCCACAAACATAGTCGTCTTACACTATACAAGAAAGACTGTGTTAGAGGTTAACAGTACCACGGCCAGTATGGTGGTTTCTGTTTTTTTTACTCACAGGGTCAAATTCAGGCAGGCTGTAGGGGGCGCTCTTCCAGCCCAGGAAGTACTCCTCTGGGGTGTGGAACTGCAACCCGATGTTCAGAGCAAACTACAAGAGGGAGAAGGAAAGTAAAGAAAACAGGTAAGGTGACAGGGGCACATTATGCTCATATTTTATAGATTTCTTTTTCTCAGTGCCCACTTTCTCCCATCAAGTCCAATTTACAAATGAATTGTATTTAACGGCAGTTATAATGAAATATAAGACCAAATGGAAGTGATTCAGTCTTGTTTCAAAAACAAACATCAAGAAACCGCAACAGCTGCAAGACCTCTGCAACCGACGTTAAAGCTCAAAGTGCTATGGAGTCCCTAATGATGGTTCAACCTGCTGTGAAATGACTTTCTCAATCATCTCTATCCCCACCAGCTGCTAAGAAGAAGACATTCTCGCCTAAGGATTGCGTTTACTGGCATCAGGTTACATGATTTCTGGGTATTGAGATCATGCCATTTGAGGCTGTACAACATACAAAATTGACTAGCAAGCATAAACTTCAACGCCTTTCACGGTCTTAAGTTGAGATACTGTAATATAAATATAGACAATTTAAGTCAAGGCAAATCAAGTCGAGCTCTCGGGTTTTACCAGTCGGTCACTGCAGGAGAAATCCTTCTTCTTCTGCCCTGGAGCCCAGTTCACAGGCCTACCTGCTGCATCTGGGGACAGAGCAAAGGTTATGTCAGATGCTGTGTGTGTGTGTGTGTGTGTGTGTGTGTGTGTGTGTGTGTGTGTGTGTGTGTGTGTGTGTGTGTGTGTGCGTGTGTGTGTGTGTTTATCACTATGACAACACCACTATACATACAGTATTACAAGCTTACTCACCTCCTACATAAAAACTCTGGGCCTTGTCAACAGTCACGCCACCGTTAGCCTTAAGTAGAAAGCACACACACAATTAAAACGAAAACATAAGCACAAAATGCAAACTGTCGCGTGCAAAGACAACATTCACATGGCTGAACAATATTAGATGGGAGGATTCCGTGACTCAGTTGTCTGTAATCCTTTAGCTCTGCTCGGTGCATTTGTCTTGGGGCAAATACGAGGTGAGGTGTGGTCTTTAAATAGTATGGGTGTGTGTGCCATGTGTCTCTAATGGCAAATACCTTCTCACACAAGTGGTTCCACATCCCCATCGCCGGTTTCCTGTAGGCACCTGGACCGGTCGCTACGAACACCTGAGACACACGAGGAAGGAGCACAAACCTCAGCTGTGTGTGTACAATGTCTCGATGAGTGATGAGAGTCACGCTACAACAGAGCCCACCTGTACAGGCAGCTGCAGCTTGCTGAGGATGTCCTCCACTTTAGACTTGAAGACCTCCGGTCGCAGCTTCCCTTTAGTGATCCCCATCTGGTTGGTGAAGAACACCACCTGGCAGAAGGTCAACATGGACAGAAGGTATGGGAATCCACAGTTACTATAGCTCAATATTTCAGAGGCTTCCATGTTGCAACGGTAAGTAAATATCGACAGCTGTCACATGTCCCTCCTCCCCACCTTGTATCCTTTCTTCAGCAAGCTACCCAGCCTAGGCTGGATCTCAGAGAACAGAATCCTGTAAATTAAACAAACACTATTACAACAAACCTTACAGACATGAGAGACGGGGTCAGAGATAAAGAGAGATAGGGAGAAATAGAGAGAAAGCCACAGTCAGTCAGTCTCATATGAAATGTCCTGGCTGTAGTAAATGGAGAGACCTACTTCCAGTCATCTGGTGCAGTGGGGAAGACTTTGCCGGACTTGGTGGTGATGATGCAGCCGTCTATGTCGAACCCAGCAATCTGGAAGAGGAGGTGGAGGAGAAGAGAATATGCTAAGTTGACATTTACACATTATCTGCAGCATCTCATTGCCTTACTAACTTTGCACACTGGCGGCTCCAAGTGGCAGAGAGAGGCAACTGTTCTGAATATCAAATCCCAGATATCCTGTAGTAGTAGTAGTGTATTAAGGTGAGGTGACGTCAGTAAACTGCACACAGCATTCAGTACTAGCATTAGTGTTTGTGTTCCTGTTTTTTTTTTTTACTGTTATGGTATATTTATTTCAGAGTGTTTAGCCTTTAGCACGTTTAGCTTGTTGAAGCAACAGATGCGCACCAATTATAGACGGTTTTAACTTGACAACAAAAACATTCTAAATTGAACCCCCGCTCACTTCCTGTTTCAGTGTTTGCTATGGACATAAAAGAAAGAAAAACATTCAAGTGCAGGACTGACCATTCCGTGAAAACCGTCTATACAGCTGAGCAGCGAAAACAAAAGTAACGATGTCGAGTGAATATTTCTGCAGTTTGCCCAATGCTGAGAAAAAGGAAGTGCTGTGGGGTTGCGCTCTGGTGAAAACCGTCTATAGGGAGGGAACAATATGTGATTTTTCATCAAAAGAAAGCACTGATGGTATCAAAACTGTTACAAATGAGTATTGTATCTGATTGATTGATTGATTTCTTTATTTACATGTCACACACCGTATCCATTTCAAATTGTTAGTATCGATAGTTATCGACACTATCGATAGCTGTTGCAAATTAGTATTGTATCCGATTCAAATGTTCAGTATTGATACTTTTCGATACCATCGATACTTTTGACAACCCTAATCGGTATCAATAAGCAGTATCATTATCCGTGTTCTGGCCACTGTTATGGCTCATTTCCACCACATTTTACTGCCCTGCACAGCTCGTCACCACTCGGCTCTAATCGTATCGGCCCGATGGACGTTTTGCTTCCACCGCGGATCATCTGCCCCCACCCACCCCCGCCCACAGCTGGTCGTCATAGCGACCGCATATCTGTCCTTCCATTATAGCCGAAGTAGGCTATAACATAACGTTACAATTAAATCCATCCACAGAACTTTTAAACTGTTTATGAAATACTGGTGCCTCTAAATGACCTACAGTGTACATGGGCAAATGTGACAATCGGCCAAGAGAATGGATATCACTTTGTAGTTAGTCAAACTCACAGGCATGCGCTGCGCTGTGCGGGGACGGGAGAGGCGCAACAGAGTGAAGCCTCTACCCCGCGGCCTCTCACCAGGCAAGACCGCGGCTTCACCAAACACCCGCTGCGGCCTAGAGGAGCGCTGCAGCCTGCACTCAGCTACAGAGCTCCCTGAGCTCCCCCGATTTTATTTCACCGGAGGCGAAGGCAGCAACACAAAAGACTGATGGAAATATACATAACAGAAGAGAAGGTAAGACCACTAAACTGGTATGCAGCCGCCAGCATTGCATTGACAGTCAGTAGACAGAGTAAACACGATTCTGCCTGACCAATCAGTCGTCAACAATGTTTTCACGTCACCGTATGAACGCGGGTTCACAGAATAGAACCACGACGAGGCAGGTACTAAAAGTAGCACGACTCGACCCCAATACAAACCGGGCTGGGATAGTTTTTAGTGGTGGAATGAGACCATTTATCGAGTCGAGCGGAGCGGGACCGCGCTATTACCTGCGGTGGAATTGGGCCATTAGTGTGTATTGTGGCCATCTAGTGGACAACATAGGTGTCACATTTTGTTAGTGTGTATTGTGGCCACCTAGTGGCGAACACGTGTATCACATTTGCTGCAGTTCCTTTCACTTTTGGTTCAGCACAAAGAAAGTCAGCAGCTACCACCACACTACAGAGCTTTGGAAAATATATGCCTGTAAGTACCTTTGTTTTAAGACGTTTTTACATGTTTATTGTTAAACAAACACTTCCGGGTGGCACAACAGCAGTTAATTAGTATGAGTTGTGCCAAACAAATGTTAATATCTCAAAAACTAGACATCACATCACTTATATTTTGACTTTGTGAGTGAGAGCAGAAGTAGCTCAAGGGTCTGATGTATAATATACCGTATGTATGTAGTGTGAACTGTCAGTTTTGTGTGGATTTAGTAAGAAGTACAGCCTGTTAGAGTGAGACACATACATCTGGGCACATTGTAAAGTGCTTTGGATAAAAGCGCTATATAAATGCAGTCCATTTACCATTTACCATCCATATCTGGCCTACAGACACAGAAAAACACTCATCAGTTGTTCCTGTGGCAGAGTTCTCACCTTCTCGCTCCCCTTCACCCCAGCAGCAGTGTAGAGCATCAGGTTGCCGATCTGCTGCCAGTTGCTCTTTGGACAGGGCGAGGAAGACGAAGATGACGAAGGCCGGGTGCTGCCACTGCTCCCTGCAGTAGCCTTCTCTGCCATCTCCTGCAGCTGCTTCAGCTTTTCCTCTGCCACTCTCTCCTCGTCCTCCTCCTCTTTCTTCATCCCTCCATCTGACCCCTTGTCATCTCTCCTTTGGCGCTTCACCTCAGGACCCCCCCTCTCTGGGCTCAGTGACCTCTTAGATGGCTGAAGAGAAACACCATATTAAACCTCACAGAAAACATGTTTGCCGCTTTTCGACAGCATACACAGTATCGCCTCGCCTCTACTCGCTTTTGCTAGTACCTGTTGGTTTTCCATGCTGAATGAAACTGCTGTGCCCGGAAACTGTGTAGTCAGTACCGGTAGTCACAGCAAGGAGATAGCCTCAGAGGCTTCCTTTTATAGTGACCCTACTTGTCCATACAGTACATGTAACAGTTAAAAATGTACAGTACAGTAGGCTACTTCCCTTAAAGCCACGGTACATGTAACAGTTAAACGTGTACAGTACAGTAGGCTACTTCCCTTAAAGCCACGGTACATGTAACAGTTAAATGTGTACAGTACAGTAGGCTACTTCCCTTAAAGCCACGGTACATGTTAACAGTTAAACATGTACAGTACAGTAGGCTACTTCCCTTAAAGCCACGGTACATGTAACAGTTAAACGTGTACAGTACAGTAGGCTACTTCCCTTAAAGTCACGGTACATGTAACAGTTAAACGTGTACAGTACAGTAGGCTACTTCCCTTAAAGCCACGGTACATGTAACAGTTAAACTTATACACTACAGTAGGCTACTTCCCCAACTGAAAATGGCCATCTGTTAAGGCTAAGCAAGGAGACAGATTTTATTTCAGAAGAGGCTGAAGGCAGCAAGACCAAAGACTGCTGGGAAAAAAAGGAGAGTTTGCGAATTCCTACGTAAAAAAGGCAAGATAAACTGTTACCATGCCGTTGAAAAGCACCATATTTGCCTCTCAAACTTAGTTGGTTGACATTTTCTCCCCTTTATGTACCATCTTTTCTCTAACCTTACAGAAAAAAAACATTCATGAAATGCAAATTATGTGGAATAATAAACCAATGAGGTTGCAGCTCAGTAAGTGTTACCTTCATGGGAGAGGCAGAAAAGAAATCCTTGATATTGCGCTTGGCTCCTGGACTTGACTGGGTGTCTCTTTCTTTCTCGTCTCTCCCTCCTTTCGTCTTATGGGTGGCCTTCAGCCCTTTGTGCGCTGTGCTGGAGGCTGTGCTAGAGGCTGTGCTGGAGGAGGCTGTCCCGTTGGAGCTGAGGGAGTAGTGCACTTTCAATGGGTGGTGTTGGTTAACCAGGTAGAGGGTGCCTCCCTGGGCGAGTCGACCAGACTGGCCCCGGCCCAGCTTCTCACCGGCCAGGAAACTGGGGTTGGGACCCAGCTGTGGTGGAGGGAGAGGAGAGTGATGTTCAGATACAAATATTCAGATACAATAGAACACTGAGCTATAACTGGATTATATGGTACCTGGAATGCGCATTTACAGTGTTTACCCTTTGTAGCCTGGCAGTGGTGGGTGGAGTCAAAGAAAAGCAATGACTCATAGAGGTGAATTTCAACAGATGAGTTTATCTGGTAAGGTTATTTAACTTTCAGTGCACATACAGCATAATCTCAGGCTAAACAGTAGCACAGGTCACCTACTGTACTGTATATGAGTTGCAAAAGTGTGGAGTGGAATCAATTAAATCAGGGTCCAAAATTAACTTTTTTTTGTCCACTGGCCAAATGGCTAGTGTATATGTTGACATTTTACCAGCCTCTATAGATTTTTTTTAACCCTTATGTATTCAGGGCAGTCTCACTGAGAGCAATGCTCTCTTTTTCCCTGTTCTCACACACACACACACACACACACACACACACACACACACACACACACACACACACACACACACACACACACACACACACACACACACACACACACACACACACACACACACACACACACACACACACACACACACACACACACACACAGCCATTTGCATATTTTACCAGTATGTGGCTGGTGTTAATTTTTGACCCTGGATGAATTTATAAACTGGTGCTGGACTCAACTGTTTGATTTCATACCTGAGTAACAAGCACATCCTGGTCTGCGAAACAAGCCACCAGCTTCACTAGAGGTAGAGGACACACAAAGAATGTTGTCACAAACATAATATGTACTCAACTACAGGTATATGGACATAGGGTTGGGTTAGGAATATGTGCTCGATGTTTAAAGTGGCTTTTGGCAACCTAGGCTGAATGGACGAGGGGACTTTGTTCTTTCTTGTGTCAGACTCATCCTTTCCCAGCAAGAAGTCCTGATGCCAAACTCAATTCAAATTCTGGCCGTACAAATTTGCCTTGCTTATCTGCAAACGTGCCACAGAACATGATGACATAACACCTTTCAAAAATCACAAGGGTCTGGTAAATTTGGTGTTTAGATGCTCCATGAAGCAGCACTTATTATGCCATACTGTACTGTATCATCATAATATATAAAAGGGGGTAAGTGGGCTTAGCCTGGGTAAACCCAGCCCCCAGTGACCTGCTCTCAGGCTTACCCTGCTCACGAGTCACAAGGAACTGAGAACTGAGAGCAGATCACGTCCTGGGTTTACCCAGGCTAAAGTGGGCTCTGTTTAAATTTGTATCCCACATCAGCGAGTGAGATCATTGATGATGTAATAGGCATTGTGACAACATCAGTGATTGACCAAAATCATCTCATATAAGCGAGTGACATCATAGGCATCATCAGTGACATCATTATTGACCAAAATCAACTTTATATAAAAGAGACAGGGTCAAATCTCACAATATTTTTTGTACCAGATGATGGCTTCCGCCCCTGGGCTGAAATCTCTATTAACGGAGGACCCCTTCACGAAGGTGAAGGCGCGTTGCTCAGGAGGGATGAGGAGCGGAGGAACATGAGACGAGGCGCAACAGCCAAGATTGAGGAGGTGTGAGAAACACCGGAAACTTCAAAGAAGAAGAAGAACCACGTTTAGAGTGAGACCATCCAACTGTGAGAGGCATCCAGTCTGCCGGAAAGCCATTAGAAGAAAATCTCACAATTTGGGACCAAGTACCCGCGACCTCTGTTTCGAGATACCACTCGAGCAATTGTGATGTCATCAGTGAGTGATGTCCACAGATGCCAAGTTGAGTAATTGTGCCCTGTGCTGCATGCCAATAAAGCAGGCGAGGCCACGCAGCAGCCGAGCTGCGGGCGAGGCCGAAGTTGAGCAATTGTGCACTCAGTGATGTCAGATCACTCCATGATGTCATCACTCATCATTGATGTTGATGGTCACTTGAGCAATTGCGATGGCATCAGTGATGTGAAGTTGAGCAAATTGTGCGCTGTGCATAATAGAGCAGGCGAGGCCACGCAGGTCGCTCGGGCGAGGCCGCGCAGCGGCCGATCCTAGGAATCTCGCTTCTAGTAGCTAATGGATATATGCCGAATTGAATATTGGTTTCCAACCCTTCTTAAAAAGTCTTAAGATATAGGTGTATATTGCTGATAAAGAGGCAACGTGAAACACAAAATAATCGATGGAGTTTGGCGTGCATTATCGGGCTAGCTATGGCGGACTCGAGACTCCTCACCCTGGTGCCTGGAGCATCTCTTGTCGGTGACCCCGGTGTCCGGACCCCGGCCCAGAATCACAGCCCGCCCGTCCGCCAGAGAGATCCGAGCTCCCGCTGCGCTCACCAGTGTGCACGACATCTGTGGATGAATCACAGCAAAACTACTGAGCGGTGTGTTTGTGAGCGGCATGACTTTATACAACTATGAACAGAGAAAGTAATGTAGCTATCATAGTGCAGCAACGTTAGCATTCCAAGCAACAATCATACTTTTCAAGAGGCACATTAACTTCTGTTTGAGTTGGTGACGTTGAAGTGAAGCACGCATGTCGTGCATGAAGAAACTGCAGGGGGACTGGTTTTGCTGTGGAACCGGGAGTCCGTCACAAAAATACACTCGTTTAGAAACGCGCTGATCTTAGTTCCGCTTGTAATTAGAACTCTTCCTGGTGGAAACTGTTGGTGGATTTGCGTCTGATTTCATCGTGGAAAGCTGGATTCTAAACGTCACTCTATCGTGAGCGGTGCGGTGGACAGACGTGACATGACATCATCACCTGCTTCGATGAATATCTGGGTGAGTCACTTCAACCAACCAACTCCCTTGCTACTCCACCCAGCCACTGACAGAAGACAACGCACTACTGAAGCCATCAGTAAAGTCATATGATATGATATATGGCATATCATATGGTCAAGCTTAAAGCTAGACACCACGCCAGAGGGAGGCTCAGTGTCAAGTGAAGTATTTGCAACTGTTTGAATACAGTGTTTTACATTTTATGCAGTTGTGTGGAGGAGGGTGAAGTTTGAATGCTTGTCAAACTGGGCAGAACATTTGACTCCAGACAGAACATTTATCTCGACCTGTTAGGCTCCTTTCTCTTTATTTGTCACTGGCCAGATGATAGCAAACTTTTTTCTTCTTCAAGTAGCCTAACACCCTCTTCTTTACATATTCCAAAACCAGATAAACAGGTTTTTCAAGAAATGATCTGTGTGAAGGCATAACATTTTAGAAAAACATTGTAACGATATTCCAGCAAAACACAAATATTCCACTAGGGGATTGCAGCAGGGTCAAAAGCAATTACAGCAATTACAGTAAACAGGGGCGTCATGCAAACCAAAATTCTGAGGGGGCGACATTCGGTGGCGACCAAAGGTCCCCAGCTAAAAAATGTCAGTGGCGACCGAAGGTCTGAATAGATCTGCAATGATTCAATCAGTCTGCCCAGATAAAGTGTGCTGAATCCACTCATGATTGAATCAGTCCATTTAGCTATTTCTAAAATGTTTGCCATTTGAAGCCAGATTTAGAGGAAGATCTCATTTTAAATTATAATTTTTTTATTAGAGTTTAGAGGGATTAGAGTGTTGTGATATCATTATTCGGTTTTAACCATCAATATTTTGCTCCTTTTCTCATTAGGGTAAATACTGTATATGTATTTAGAGATAAACATTCGGCAGCGACCAAAGGTCCCCAGCAGAAAAGTTTTGGTGGCGACCTAAGGTCTGAATAGATCTGCAATGATTCAATCAGTCTGCCCAGATAAAGTGTGCTGAATCCACTCATGATTGATTGATTTATCTATCAATCGTCCATTTAGCTATTTCTAAAATGTTGGCCAGATTTATAATATCTCATTTTAAATTATCATTGGGATTAGAGTGTTGTGATATCATGATTCAGTTTTAACCATCAATATTTTGCTCCTTTTCTCATTACGGTAAATACTGTATATTTATTTAGAGATTTCGGTGATTGTGCTTTTATGGTTATTAGCTTAGTCACTTCCACACTAGCTTCTACACTGCTGCCACTTTTCTTGAAATAGCTCAATCTTGCTTCACCCAAAATGTTATTCACATAAAAAGACTATATCCAGTATCCACAATGCAAATTATTTAAAAAAACTGCATCTTGACCTGGAGACATCAAATGGATTTACCTGTGACAGTGGTGGTAGTGGTAAAAACAGCTCACTGCCATAACAGCTCTGGCTAACATTACAATGCTAACTTTAGCTGCATGGTAGTACAAATATAGTCAACTAACTTGCTATGCAAACTATACCTATAATAACTAACAGCATGAATTTTACTTCCCCCTTAATTTCTTTTTTTCAAAAAATCTGAGGGGGCAACTGCCCCCTCAGTTTCAATGGGCATGACGCTTCTGACAGTAAACAGGCTACAGCTGTGTCAAACCACGACAGTAGAAGCAGAGCTGTGCAAGATGGGCAGTCAAGTGTCTGAGTCAGGGCTATTTCATCCTACATTCAGCAAATCAATAGCAGCTGACAAATGTAGAATCTGGATATTTTTTTGGAAGTCAAACTCTTCTCGGCCAAGTTAAACTGATTTTGTAAAACCTCTGTTTAGATGTTTTACCTAGTCAATGCACTTTGTGACCCCACTGCTAACTGTTAGGCTACTGTATATGTCACAGCCAAATTAATATTTAAATTAGTACCAAATATTGACATTTACTTTGGCTGGACAAACAAGCTCCTTCCTTATGTTCAAGAGTCTGCACTCCACCCACGAGTACACAATAACCTATTCACTGAGTTTTGACAGGCAGGTGACTCCCTCCACACTGCCCAGTGAGGTGTTATCCTGCAGTAATCTGCTCTGCCATTGGATATTTTCTCGCAGACATCCCTCCCCTTTTTTCCTCTGTATCTTTTCATCTGAGCTGCTCTTTAACACTCGCTCTCACCTGTTTGTGCAAACAGCTGTGTCTGTGTGGAACGATAGAAGCTGGGACTGAGACTTACACTGACTGAGGTAAATATGTAGTTCAAGGATAATCTGCTCGCTGTGGTGTCAGCTGTGGTATTGGTGTCAGTACTGATGTTAGATCTCGCTTTCACTTTCTGCATTGTTTTAAGCAATACAGCCAGAAGCAAAGCAATAGTGTAAGCATGATGTACCGTATTGCAGTGGCTTTCACCCCTGTGCTATCGAGACTACGGCTCGGCCATATAGACCAGAAATCATATCTCTGTATTTTTAGACTGAATGGCGATACATAATGCATCTCAGTATTTTTCTACTAAGTGGGCTAATGTGAGATGTCACAAGCACTTTTGACTTTTTATTAAAATAAGACTGTGATCAAAATATAATGCAGACAGGGGTAGTTTCCCCTGACTATTGGTGCTTTCACAAAAAATATTTAATACATGATGGGATTTTCGTTAAATAATCATCAGCGATGTGGATATAGTGGGTAAAGGCAAATAATAGAACAGCTAAAACAGTCTGGGAACTAAGTTCAGAAAATGACATCACTTTATGTTGACTGTAATGCAGCATTTAAAAGCAGGAAAAGACAACACTGATGCCTTTATCTCTCTCAATCAGTCACACATCACTTACTGGCCGTCAGTGAGGAATTTATTTTATTCTGAGCTCTCTCAACTCTCTTCCTCTCCCCACAGGGCAGCCTGGCTGATTGTTTGCACCTCCATCTAGCTACAGCTGCTTAATCGCATCGAACTCGGCAGCTACACTCCACCCTCGCAACCGGACCTTCTGACCAACCTCCAGAGCATCATTCCTCCTCACCATGTCCAGCCAGCCCAGCCCTTCCCACCATGAGGTGGCCTACCTCTCCCTGATGAGGGGCCTGAGAGAGCTGGACCTGCTTGGCCCCTGCGTTCCCAGTGACCTGGTCCTGATTGGAGACCACGCCTTCCCTCTGGCCATGAACACCCGGGGCCAGGTGCTGATGGCTGCCTCCCTGTACGGCCGTGGACGGATCGTGGTCCTGGGCCACGAGGGCTACGTGACCGCCTTCCCGGACCTGGTGGAGAACGCCCTGACCTGGCTGAGAGGGGACGAATGTGACAACCTGCGTGTGGGGGTCCACGACAGCGTCAAGGCAGTGGCTGATAATCTCAGTAGATCCAGCTTCCAAGCCAGTGTGGTGGGGGCCTTTAATGACAACCTGGGGGTCGGGGTGTATGTGACAGATGCCTACAGCGTGGCTGGAGATGTGAAGGGCTTGCTGGCGTACCTGAAGGCTGGGGGAGGGGTGCTGATAGCTGGGCAGGCGTGGAGCTGGGCTGAGGAGCACCCCAAGGAGAACACCCTCCTTGGCTTCCCAGGGAACAAGATTTCCAGTGTGGCAGGGATCTACTTCTCTGACCACCTGGGGGAGGTGGAGTGTCTGCCTGTCAACCCTCAGATCCCTTCCTCCTGGCTGGCTGTATCGTAAGTATATACTTCTCTTTCATTGCAATTTTTTTATTGCCAATTTTTGTATTGAAACAGTCAGACAATCACATAACATTCACATTCTTGTTGACCTATTTAAGTCATTGTGGTGTGTATAATTGTGAGCCAACAATGTTTGTCATAATATAATACTGCGGTGGATTTATCATGCATATAACCTTTGTATGTTAAATTGAGCTAACACAATTAATAAAAATAAAAATAAACTAAGAACAAATTATGTGAAGACAGACAATGGAGTAGGAGCACTGCATTGGGTCTTTGTGGTGATCACATACAGGTGCTCTTTGGATACTTCAGGTGTACTGTGCTATTTCCAGTAGAGCAGAATATGGTCTCAATAAAACACATTTAAATGCAAGTCTCCTTCAAAAACAATCCAAGGCACACTGTAGGGTTTGTGCAAAGGTAAAATGTCCTTATTTTAAATGTAAAATGCATTTTAATTTTGTATAACCCCTACAATGTGCCTTGGGTCCTTTTTGAAGGGGACTTGCATTTATTTTGTATATATTTTATTTTGTAACTATTAATCCCTCTATTTTTTATTGCCATGTAAAATAAATGCATTTCAATTTTCCACAAACCCTGGCCTACACTGTGCCTTGGATCGTTTTTGAAGGAGACTTCCATGTTACATTTGTTATTGCAATGAGCCCTTCACAAGATGGAATAAGAACACTTAGAGGACACTTTGATGTAACTGGCTTGTGCAATTCACTTCTCACTACATTCTTTTCCATTATTAGGCTGGTGGTAAAAAAAAAAGAACAATTGTGAGAAAAATGGAATTCTCTGTGATATTAGCTATTATAATACTAATGTGTATCTCATACTTGGTGTGAAGATGCACATCCCTTCAGATGCAAATTCCTTTTTCTGCTTTGCCCACATCTCTCTCTCTTTCTTTTTCTCTCTATCTCTCTCTCTCTCTCTCTCTCTCTCCTCTTCCCCCTCTCAATACAGTATCGGTAAGGATTTTGAGGATGACTTGGAGTTCCTCCTCCAGGGTATTTCAGAGTTTAACATCCAGTGTGGTGTACCTTCTGAGGTTCTGGTCCACGGCCCGCTGGCCTTCCCCATCGGTACCACCCAGAACGGACGGGCCTTCTTGGCAGGAGCCTACTATGGGCAGGGTCGGGTCATCGTAGTGACGCATGAGGGTAACCTCGGACGACAGGTGAAGTTTGAATTAATGATCTGGTCTATAAAAATCATATTGTTGATAAGATGCCAATATTCCGACTGCAAATATGACGACTTATCATATTTCTATTGTCAAATATTAAAGGTATACTATGCAACTTTTAGGGCCCTTCAAAATAAGCTAACTTTTTTCATCTTAAAGTATCTTTTAGCTCTGACAGAGCACTATCTATCTAAGAATATCCGTTTGTAAGAGCTAAAAATGAGTTTTAGATGTACTTGAAGCCATAAAAAATTACGTTTATATTGTTTGTAAACATTGGAGCAAAACAGGCTTGTGTTTTGAGTTATGATGCAATAATAACAATAAAAAGAGCACATTGTCCATAAGTCCTACTCTTCAAGAATATGACTTTAGGATGTAAAAAAGAAAAACTTTAGTTTACATTTGAAGGGCCTTAAAAATAGTTGCATAGTATAACTTATGGCCTTCAGCAGTTTGCAAAATTAGAGGTGTGCGCTTGATCTGCTGAATTGTCCCCTGATCTTTATGATGTCATCTGCAATAAACTCCTGTCTCTCCAAAACACTACCTTCATCACAGGCGCTGGCTTCTTTTTGGAACAATGCCGTTCAGTGGTTGGACGAGGGCCGGAAGGGGGTGATTGGTGTCCAGCCGTGTCTTGGGCACGCCTTCTCCCTGCTCAGCGAATCAGGGTTCAGCTGTGAGAAGACGGGCTTCAGGAAAGACCTGAGCGTGTTTGTGTGCAACGCGTACAGTGACGAGCACGCACAGGACATCCAGGACTTTGTGGCAGAAGGAGGCGGACTGCTGATTGGTGGTCATGCCTGGTACTGGGCACAGACACACCGTGGGCAAAACCCAATGACAGACTTCGCAGGTACTGTAATGTGTACAGATCAAACATATCACAGGCACTTCCCACTGATTGAATATAATGTAATGGACTGTTCTGTACCAAAAGCCATGTTGGTTGAACCTTCATCATAATAGGTTCAACGCGATAGAATAATTTAAGTTGTGCTGTTCTCCAGGGAACCGCATCCTGAACAAGATGGGCTTGAGCCTGCTGTCGGCGACGCTGGGGGCCGGCTGCTACAAGGCCCCGACCCCCGGTCAGGCCTGTAAAGATGGCTACCACTTCCGCCAGATTCTGTGCCGCTTCGCCGGCCATGTTGCCCAGGGGGAGGAACTTACCAAGAAGGAGGAGACACAACTTAAAAAGCTGGGCGGGGACTGCGCCACCTATCTGCACATGGAGGCTCATGATTGCTCCTCCTATACCCAGGTGGTGTCCACCCTCACGGACATCTTGAAGAAGTCGGGCATGCCACAGGTCTGCATCGAATGACTATAAATTAGTGTGTTTGTAAGCATGGCCTCCTCTTTATAGTCACTTGTCAAAATGTGACTTTATAGTAGGGATGCAGCAATCCGACTTTTTAGTACCGATACTTGGGCTTTGGGTATCCACCCATACGAGTACCGATCCGATACCCGTGTTTAATTAATAAGCTGTATTTTATGTATCTTTTATGTGTCAGGCAACATCAGGCTAATGTAATCAATCAATACATGCATAGATAAATGTACTGAATTGTTATTTATTAAAATAATAGTATCCGATACCAGATCGGCCCATTGTCACGATACCCGATACAGCTATTTGAGTCAGTAGTGGACCAATATCCGATATCAGTATCGGTTTTGGTGTATCTCTACTTTATCGCTTGTGTCAATTATAGGCAACTACATTTCAAAGGTACAGGAGGTGTGTGTGTAGTAGGGGGTGGGTGGTTGGCAGAGCCTTATGTGTGGCAATTCCTTCTGCCAGTAGGTGTCAGTAAAGGTCGTAGATTACGTAATGCATTTTTTCTTTTTCTTTTTTATTAAACCTTTATTTAACCAGGTAAAAGACTGATTTCAAATCCCTTTTACAAGAGGAACCTGGCGAACAGGATTTTTAGAATGCATCATCCTATTAGTGCAACCACGATGTGTTCATGATTTATTTTCTGTCATCAAGGTGTGTGACAGCTGCCCTGTGCGGACTCCCAAGGACCACCTCCTCCTCAGTGTGGGCGCAGAGGTCTATAAGGTGTGCCCGGACCCTGATGCCCTCCTGCCCTATCTCATCAAGGAGAACCCCACGATGGCCGTTGTCAAGGACTACAAGATCAAGATTAATGCTAAAACAGCAGGTCTGGTCAGGCCTCTTTTTTTATCATTAAGAAGACACATCTCCATATTTACTAATGGTTTACACTGGGGACAAATACCTTTGTGCACATAAAAAGTACTTTTATGATTTGCTATCGAGGCAATGCGTGTAATTTCACCTGATTGCGCACAATATTTAGCACCCTGTGAAAGCATGTCCTCCATTTTTGTGCATAAGAACATGGCTGCTGTTCTGCTATTAGAGAGAGAGAGAGAGACTATGCAAAGAGTGTTTTCTACAGTATACACATCATCACCCTATTTGGGATGTCAGAGGATGAGGTGGAAAAACAGGTATTGGTGGCAATTCTATCTCTCCTGAAAGAGCTGTGGCTTGACTTGGAATCGCAGTTTTGTCAGCCCTTCCTCTCTTGGCCTCGGGCTCTTTTCAGCTGACGGTGGTATTACAGCAGATATCACAGTGTCTCTTGTGCTGTCTGGTGCTCAAAAGGCAATGTATTACAACAGGGATAGTGTATCCCTCATCAGAGTAAGTCAAGATTCACTTTAATATCCGCAGTAAGTAATTCAATTACAAACGAGGAATTTGACTTAGTGCAAGTATGCAGCGCAACAAGTACTGTATATGCAACAATCTCCTTTGCAATACTGCATCTGCAAAATTCCTGTGATTTCTCCACAAAAACGGCAAAGCAGGTTCCTCAACTTGCAATTTCTGCCAGGTCAATTTCAACTGCACAAAAATCACATAAAACATCACAAATTGCATCGCAATTTTTTCAGAAATCTTTCAGAAAAGGCGCTGCAAAATCAAGCATTTTGATCGCAACAATCACACACAAAAAATCGCAAAATCCTGGAGGGATTGGTTTATACAAGTACATGTTTGTGAGTTTAACCTTTGATTCTGTGTGTGTGTGTGTGTGTGTGTGTGTGTGTGTGTGTGTGTGTGTGTGTGTGTGTGTGTGTGTGTGTGTGTGTGTGTGTGTGTGTGTGTGTGTGTGTGCGTGCGTGCGTGCGTGTTAGGAGGTGAAGAGTGGCTCAGTACAGGTCTCTACCTCTCTCCTGGTATGAAGACCTTCATGTCCATGCCAGCAGAGATTGTCAACAAGGGCTGGAAGGTACGATGTCATGAAATGAAAATGTCAGGGTTATTGAGTTCATCATTGTCTCAGGTAGCCAGTCATACATCCCAAGTATTCATATACCGTATTATATGCACCTAGAAAGAAACTATTTCTCCTGCGTTTCTCATCAAGGCAGTGCCACTTCCTCCATGTCTTCCTCAGGTGCAGATAGGCTGTCAGACGGACCATCTGAAAGCCGAGGAGCTGAGGAGAGCTCCCTGTGTCCACGAGCGCTTCCCCGTCACCACGGAGACGATGCAGGTGTGCAACCTGTGGGGAGGCCTCATCTACCTGGTGGCCCCGCCCAAAACACAAGTGGAGGGGGTCGAGGTCACCGTACAAGTCGCCGTACCTGCACCTTATTACAAGTCTGGTGAGTGTGTGTGTGTGTGTGCGTGTGTGTGTGTGTGTGTGTGCGTGTGTGTGCGTGCGCACACGTGTGCGTGTGTCTGTGTGTTTCAGGGGTCGAGTAACAAAAAAATGCTATTCAAATGCTGATGCATGCATCCTATTTTAGATATAGAAATGAATGTGGCATATAGCGTAACCCCCTTCCCCCCTTCTCTGCAGGTGTGACAACCCCAGCTGACTGGTCAGTGCTGCGTACAGCCCCCTCGCCCTGGGCGGAGCTGGAGTGTGACAACATCATCATCACGGTGCCGTCGCGTGCTGTTCGGGAGCTGGAGCGCCCCGATGAGGTGGCAGCGCTCTGGGACGACATTATGAAGGGCGTGGCCGACCTGGCTGCCATCCCACACAAGCTCCCCCGCAAGGAACGCTTTGTAGCAGATGTGCAAATTTCCCATGGTAAGCGACTCATCTCCAAATACAGTTAGCTCCCGTTCAATCATCTCAATATCTCACAGCCATATTCAAATAGCTGTTTTCTCCCCTGCATCTGCTGTTAAAAGGAAGTTGTTAGATACCTCACTTTGCTGTGTAAAGCTCTTGAAACAGATTGAAATGTTGTTTTTGTTTTTTGATAAAAAATTGCAGCTTATGATCTTTCTATAGTTACTGAGGGCTGGATTTCTTCTTCTTTATTGAAAGTACCAGCAGCTGCCTAAGTTTGATTAAAAAAAATTAAAAAGCGACAAACTGTAATTTACTTTACTGTCTTTTAACACGTTCACTGCCAATGGCGAGTTGACTCGTCAAAAACAATCCAACGGTTGACTGCCAATGACGAGTTGAGACGTCAAAAAAAAAAAAAAAAAAATTTTGACGGTGCTACGTGGATCAATGCCCCCCACGTCTCCTATAAAAATATTGGAGCCACCGAAGGTGTACAACCCATTCCACCGACCCACTAAGTGGCGACAGTGCTCTCCATTCTAGAGGAAGGCAAGCAAAAAGCAGTGTGAGGAAGCCATTCTCATGAAAATGGATTGGCGAAAACGCTTTCGCGCTTGGGAGCTGGCGGTGGGGTTTTGCAAATTTGCATAATAGATTACGGGTGGAACACACTTTGAAACACGCAGCATAAATAAGACCAGAATCGCAAAAGCTTCATCAAAGCTCTCAGAACCCCAAGAAACGAGCGAGGCAATCCAGACTTGCACAGCGGCCGCCAGCAGACAGGCACAGCAGCAAAGCAGTGAGCCTGGTGACGCGAGGTTACAGCAGCAACAGAAACGAGCTTGTGACACGCCCACTGCAGCCAAGAAGAACACACACGGAGGGAGGAGTTTGAAGGAGAGGGGTGTTTCCTGCTGTTATGGAGGAAATTACTGTTCAAAACTATTGTTTAGATGTCTGACGTCTTACTGATGCCAAAAATGAATGGTTAAAGTGACTGTTCTATCGAATTTCACAAAAAGCCGTTTATCTCAGAATAAATTTTCAGACGCTGAAACCATGCTGTATTCAACTGCTAATGCTTACATAACTACTAACTCTACAAACTAACTCTTTTAGACAGAGAAAGCACACATTCTATTAGTTCTTTTGAGATATTGTGTGTTCACAAAATCCTAACAGAAACGAATCCTCGGCTCTTGAAAGATGAGCCAGAATCCTCAAAAAAACCCTCTGGCAGAAGCTAACTACAGTATTGAAAAACGGCTGGCAGTGAATGTGTTAATATTTTTATTAATTTTTAGCCGTGTCATTTCTTTTGGTTGCTCCATTTGATTTGTTTTCCTTTTCCTTCTCTTTTTATATGAAGCACTTTGTAAACTCTGGTTAGGTTATTATAGGTTATTATACCAGTTGTTGTTGTTGTTGTTGTTGTTGTTATTATTATTATCATTATCATTATTATTATTATTATTGTTGTTGTTGTTGTTGTTGTTGTTGTTGTTGTTGTTGTTATTCTTATTCTTATTCTTATTCTTATTCTTATACCCCTTTACCAGTTCCTTAATCCATCCTAAAGCTCCAACACCATCTTTCTCTGTTGTCTCTTCAGGCTGGATGCATGCAGGCTACCCTATCATGATGCAGTCAGCTGTGGCGGCTGAGATCATCAGCCCTGACTATGCCAGGCGTTCGGGCCTGTGGGGTCCCATTCACGAACTAGGACACAACCAGCAGAGGGGCTGCTGGGAGTTCCCGTCACACACCACAGAGTGTACCTGCAACCTGTGGTCGGTGTACATCCATGAAGAGGTGCTGGGGATCAACAGGGCACAGGTGCAGGAAAACATTTGTTTGGGCCATGGTCTTAAAGTGACCAATTATGTATTGTGGCATATTGTCACATCAAAAGATGACACAAAATACAGCCTCCTCTCTGTTTACTTTATGTCAAATTGGTTTTCTTTTCACAATCTCCAGTGTATGGCAGTCACCTCATTCCACCTTGATGAGTGTTCTAATGTGGTGAATGTCATGTGTTGTGTCATGTGATGCAGGCACACCCCAACATGACCCTGGAAAAGAGGAAGAGTCGTGCAGAGGCGTATGTTAAGGAAGGCAGGAACCTAGGCGGCTGGCACATGTGGGTGGCTCTGGAGACATACATGCAGGTGAGAATACTAATAGTTGAGGATCAGGATAGAAAAGTAGTAGGAGAGGAACAGCGCTTCTATTCAATGGGAGCCTGCATTTAACAGACAAATTCAAATCCCAACTTGCCTGTTGAATAATCAAACACATTTATTTATTATTATTATTATTGACAGATTTTTACAACTGAATTAACTGACCACATTATTGGCTCTGCATGCCTTGAATCCATAGATCAGGGGTTCCCAAACTTGTGAATGCTGCGGCCCATTTTGAGAGTCAATGAGAGTGTTTCTTATGGAGACCTATATCTACCTACACCCCTACCTCTGTCTTCTCCCCTGTAGCTCCAAGACCAGTTTGGCTGGGAGGCCTTTAAGAAGGTTTTTGCTGCCTACCACAACATGAGCAACGTTCCCGGGGACAACAAAAGCAAGATGAACCTGTACGCCGAGACGTTCTCCCAGGCTGTAGGTAAGAACCTGGCCGAATTCTTCAAGGCCTGGGGCTGGCCCATCGAACTAGCCACTGAGGAGAAACTCTCCAGCCTGCCTCCCTGGAGCGACCACCCCATGGTCCATCATGGCTGAACCATTTAGATTGCCCCTACTAAACGTGGAGAGAGCCGGGTTCAGCAACTACTAAAAGACCACGGCTATCTTCTTAGTGCGAGAGGAATTTTGCAGGAGGAAAGGAAAGTCACAATGTAAAAAAAAAAGTCATTTATTCTCATATTCAGTTGTACAATGTTATTTATTCTAAAAGAAAAATAATAATAATAAAAAAACAAATAAATGAACGATTCTGAAAATGGGATGTGATCATTCCAGATTCACTTGCATTGTGCTGTGACTCTGAACAGCCACTAGGGGGCAGATAGGCTAAAGCACAAAGTATGCTTGACACTGTTAACTCCCTCACTCCATGAGGAGAAACCCACACAGAGTATAAAAACTGCCAACATTTTCTCGTCAGGATTCTGTCTCTTTCATTTGCGTGCTATCGTCCGAGCAAAGTACCAGGTGACTCAATATGAGATGAAAAGGTGGATACTTTTGCAGTGCAGGATGGTCGTCAGTATGTCTGGACTTCCTGTTGAGCCACTTCTAGTAGGATCTGCAGCTGTTTACTGCAGTAGTCTGAATGTAGGAGAGAGTCAGAATAATAGAGTCAAGGCTTCTTCAATCTCCATGATGAACAGCACACTGCTAAACAACCATGTCAGTGTTCTACCACATGTTCTAAACAATCTGTTTCTGATGAATATTTGAGGAGAATGTACATTACATCCTTAGCAAAGTCTCTGCATTTCATATGATTGCTGCCAAAACGTCCACACTTTTTTTTCTGGCTTCCCGATAAATTTCTCTCTATTGAATTTTGCTTGAAATTTGCTGTCCATTATAATGATGAAAACTACACTAATTTGGATTCACTTCTCCTAACATTTGGTGAGTACCACACGTGCCAATTGACCACATGAGATATACCCATTAAAAGACTATTCTCACAAATTGGATTCTTACAAACTTACAAATTAGTAGCACAAACGTATTACAAATGAGGATAGAAGGTAATATTTAAGAGATGGTAAATGTGTTGAATTTGGATTTTTTTTTTTTACACCAGAATGGATACATAGAGAATCCTGACTTTGTTGAAGACATTTTCTATGCGAGTAATCTCAGTAATGTCAAGTTGGCATGACTCACTGAAGATGTGTCTCAATCTCCGAGGCAGGCGAGAGCGGTGGACGGTCAGGTAATAAACTGGGATCCCAGTCAGTGTGAGGGCGCAGCTTCGCCCTGTGTTCCAGGGGTCTGAGTACAAAGACATAACCACGATGAAGAAGCACACTACAGTGAAGATGATTGGGATGACCAGAGGCACCTGGGGGTCGAACACAGCAAGTGAAAACAGGTAAGATAGGATGGAGAATGCTTTATACAGTAATTTGGCACAAATAATAAAGGCAGATATGGTCACCTTGAAAGGTCTGGGGTGGAGGGGGAAGCGATAGCGATGGATGAGCATCCCCAAGGTTGTCAAGGCCATCAACAACCAACGAGCAAAGGAGAGAAAGTTCAGGAGCTCTAAGATCTCTCCAGTGGCTAGCATCAGCACCATGAAGGGGTACTGGAGACACACAGGCAAGACAATGAAGATACACTCAGTCCAACAATGATGGACAAAGATTCACTGCATTGAATCATATTCCTAATAATAAAAACAAGTTCATTTCGTCTATCTATTAATAACTATTAGAGTTTTCTTATTGAAAGACTGTGTTTTTTGTCATACCTGACAGTTTCGACTGCTGCTTCCTGCAGTCTTCCTCAGAGACGTCACGTGACGTGCTGTATGGCTGGTTTATGAAGGGTTGGCCATCCCACCTGGATAGGTAGGATGACCATGCCCCCTGCTGGCCGGTAGTTTATGGATCACGTGACGTCTCTGAGGAAGACTGCAGGAAGCAGCAGTCGAAACTGTCAGGTATGACAAAAAACACACAGTCTTTCAATAAGAAAACTCTAATAGAATCATATTCCTGGTGCTGTAGAGAAGCCTCCAAAGGCCTTTCAGTGTGACTCTTTGTCTGTTTCCTGTGATGTTATCTTTCAACCTTGCTTTATAACTGTTTTGTTCTAATGCATAAAAATAAAGATGACATGAGATGTATTAGAGTCCCATAAACAACCAGTGTAGTTTTGAGTAATTCCACAATAAATATGTAATCATTTCCATCATATCAGAGGTGAACGACACAGAGTTCTAATAAAAGACCAATGTTACACCAGTTACTCTGTCTCTGTCAACATAAATAAGGACTTCATCACCCCCCCCCCCCCCCCTTCTATATCAGCTTGCGTTGTTGATTCCCAGAGTGTGAAAGCACATCACCATTAGCACCACAGCCGGCAGAGGTGTGTGGCGGCGGATGTGGATCATGGAGAAGAGCGCCGGCCACTGGCCCTCCCTGGCTCCCACGAACATGACCCTGCAGACAGATGATCAGTCAGCCTAGGTCCAATTCAGGCGCTGCAGCTGAGTCTGCCTCCTTTCTGGAAGCTGATTACCTGGCTCCGGAAAAAAAGCCGCCGTTCATCGCCCCCAGGATGGATACGGCCACTAGAACGGGAATCACAGACGCCAGGCCCTGGAGAGTGCGGTTGGCAAACGTCTGCGGAGGCAACAGACGCTGGATGAGACTTACATAACAACAGACCGTGGAACTATTTCCCTGTATTTTGCAGCAAACACATGCAGTATACAGTATGTATGGCACCGACCACAGCCACGGCATCAGACAGCAGCAGCTCAGCAGGAGTCATCACGGTGTAGTAGGCCACATTAACAAGCACATAGAAGATGGTCACTGTCACCATGGAGCAGATGATTGCCAGTGGGATGTTTCTG
Organism: Poromitra crassiceps; assembly: GCF_964638095.1. Lineage (NCBI taxonomy): Eukaryota > Metazoa > Chordata > Actinopteri > Beryciformes > Melamphaidae > Poromitra > Poromitra crassiceps. The sequence continues at coordinate 52,401,473 of NC_139642.1, read as the reverse complement.
ACGAGACAGGGCACACACACACAGTATGCATACATAGTACATAGCCACATGGCTTTTTAAAACGTATTGACTGGAGAGCAGATATCAAATGGGAAATAGCGTACCTATTTGGGTTAATGACCTCTTCTAAGCAACAAATCAGTTGACTCCTGAAGGGAAAAGCATGTCCATAGGTAAACAGTTCTGGCTGTCAGGTGTTTAACACAGTATATTGTGCATCATTGACTGTTTCTTCTATCTTCTATCCTATCCCTACCTACGGCCCTTTTGCCCTAGCCCCACCCCCTCTCTCACCACGGTCTTTCCCACCACCCAGAGCCCCCTATGCACTCCATCTACACACCCCTCAAATCTCAACTCTCTATGACCTTCCTATCACTAGCTACGGCCCATTTTCCCCAGCCCCGCCCCCCTTCCTTGACCCCCACACCCACATCCCACTAGCCACTCTCTCCAGCCACCCCACGAACCCCGACCCTCTATGACCTTCCTATCCCTAGCTATGGGCTGTTTTCCCTAGCACTGCCCCTTCCCCTCACCACAAACCCCTTCCCACTGACTACCCACACCCCATTGCCACTCCCCTGACACACCCCTCGAATCCTGACTCTCTACGACCATCCTATCCCTAGCTACAGCCCATTTCCCCTAGCTCCGCCCCTTTCCCTCACCACACCCCCTCCAACCACCCAAAACCCCTACACACTCCCCCTACCCACCCCTCAAATCCGAACTCTCTACGACCTTCCTATCCCTAGCTATGGCCCCTTCTACCTAGCCCCGCCCCCCTTCCTTGATGGGACACGGTGGAGGCATAATAATACAGGTTACGTCCCTATTTACTGTAGTCGACGAACTGACAAACCCCTCAGCATCAGTCCCTCCTGAACTGTTATAAGGCAATAATAAGAATAAGGCAAACGATCAGTAATTCCATCTTGGTCAAAACGGCCATGTTGCCTGTGCCTCAACTCAAAACCATTTCAAGTCAAGTCAAGTCAAGTCAAGTCAAGTTTATTTATATAGCCCTAATTCACAAGCATGTCTCAGAGGGCTTCACAGAAAGTATGTCTAGCTGATTCTAGCTAACACACAGTAACAAGAATATACAGAATAAAGATAACATTTGAACATTTGAAGAAAGCAGGAGAGTGGAGGAGGGAGGGAGAGGGAGGAGGGAGGAGAGGGGGGAGGTGGGGAGAAAATAGGAAATGTGGAGAGGTGGGAGGGCGCAGGGGAGTGGGAATGTGAGAGAGGGGAGAGGACAGAGAGGAGGAGAGAACAGAGAAGGAGAGGTGGAAGGGTACAGGGGAGGTAGAGTAGAGGTAGGGTCTAGGGTGGAGGGAGGGAGGGAGGAGAGGGGGGAGGTGGGGAGAAAATAGGAAATGTGGAGGAGGAGAGAACAGGGGAGGAGAGATGAGGGTGCAGGGGAGGGAGAGCCAGGGTAGGGGTAGGGTCTAGGGTTGGGGGAGGGGAGGAGAGAACAGGGGAGGAGAGATGAGGGTGCAGGGGAGGGAGAGCCAGGGTAGGGGTAGGGTCTAGGGTTGGGGGAGGGGAGGGAGTAGGATACGGGCCCGGATTAGGGCGAGGGTGGGGAGAAATGGGAAATGTGGAGGAGGAGAGAACAGAGAAGGAGAGGGTGCAGGGGAGGGAGAGCAGGGGGAATGTGAGAGGGAGGAGAGGGCAGAGAGGAGGAGAGAACAGAGAAGGAGAGGTGGGAGGGCGCAGGGGAAGAAGAGCAGTGGGAATGTGAGAGAGGGGAGAGGACAGAGAGGAGGAGAGAACAGAGAAGGAGAGGTGGAAGGGTACAGGGGAGGTAGAGTAGAGGTAGGGTCTAGGGTGGAGGGAGGGAGTAGGATACGGGCCCGGATTAGGGCGAGGGTGGGGAGAAAATGGGAAATGTGGAGGAGGAGAGAACAGAGAAGGAGAGGTGGGAGGGTGCAGGGGAAGGAGAGCAGGGGGAATGTGAGAGAGGGGGGAGGACAGAGAGTAGAGGTGCAGGGGAAGGAGAGCAGGGGAAGAAGAGCAGGGGGAATGTGAGAGAGGGGGGAGGACAGAGAGTAGAGGTAGGGTCTAGGGTGGAGGGAGGGAGTAGGATACGGGCCCGGATTAGGGCGAGGGTGGGGGGAAAATGGGAAATGTGGAGGAGGAGAGGACAGAGAAGGAGAGGTGGGAGGGTGCAGGGGAAGGAGAGCAGGGGGAATGTGAGAGAGGGAGGAGGACAGAGAGGCAGAGAAGGAGAGGTGGGAGGGTGCAGGGGAAGGAGAGCAGGGGGAATGTGAGAGAAGGGAGAGCAGGAAGTGGCAGGGATTCAGGAAAATAGGGGAGAAGAGGAGAAGGAGCAGAGGGGGGGGAGAATGAGGAGAGAGCAGGAGAAGGGAGGGGGGGGCGGTGGGATGTGGGGGAGGAAAGAGCATGGAAAGAGAGGAGAACAAGAAGGGGGAAGAAGGGAAGAAGCGGGGAAAGGGGGAAAGAGAGGGGGGGGGGAGAAGATCAGACAACTGACTACTCTAAGCATTAACCAGAGCTAACTGGGACATAGTATCTAGCTAATCTACAGCCTAATCTGGCCTATCCTACCCTGCTCTAGTCTGATTTTAGCCTGAACACTAACAGGTCAGCCTTAGGCTGTAGCTAATCTATCGCCTACCTAAGCTGTTCTAAACCAACCGGCAGCCCTCGACCAGTGATGAAGAGCACCGATGCCCCCCAACCCGGCCCCCGCCCACATATGGCGTGGGAGGGAAGGCCAGGCCGGGACACAGCGGCACCCCCTCACCCCCAGTGAACGCAAGAAAACCTTTCCACCATATGGATCGCCGCATGGATTGCCCCAGTGACTTCAGTTAACCTGTCACATTTTCATCCCCTATTATGCAACCTTGACAGAAATTGTCTGCAGTAATGCGGAAAAAATATCTGTTTTGGTATTACTGGATCTTAGTGTGGCATTCAATACGGTTGATCATAAGATATTGCTCAACAGACTGGAAAAGTGGGTGGGACTTTCTGGTACCACATTGGTTCAAATCTTACAAGATAGGAATACTTTGTATCGATTGGCAAAGCACGAATCCGAGCAAACAAAAATATATGTGAGCGGAGTTCCTCAAGGGTCCATTCTTGGGCCTCCTCTATTCAAGACTTTTTCTACCATACCATTCTACCATCCTACCATACTTATGCTGACGATACACAACTCTATATAAAATTATCACCAAATGACCACAGTCCATTACACCTACTAAAAAACTGCCTTGAACAAATCAAGGAGGGGATGCAGCGCATTTACATTTACCTCTATGAAACTACAGCCCACAAATCAAGTTAGACATCTTTGTGTAGTTATGGACACAGACCTACAAATTTAACAGCCACATAAAAGTAATTACAAAATCGGCTTACTACCATCTCAAAAACATAGCAAGAATAAAATGATTTTGATCTAAACAAGATACAGAAAAAAGTAGTTAATGAGTTTATTGTTAGCGGACTAGATCATTGTAACGGTGTCTTCACATTTCAGCAAAAAACAGTCAAACAGCTACAGCTCATCCAGAATGCTGCTGCCAGAGACCTAACTAAGACCAAGAGAAAGGAACACATTACACCGGTCCTTAAATCGCTCCACCGGCTTCCTGTGTGTCAAAGGATAGAATTTAAGATCCTTCTATTGGTCTACAAGGCACTAAATGGCCTCGGGCCAAAGTACATTTGTGACTTGCTTGTGCCCTATGAAGCATCCAGAGCCCTCAGGTCATCTGGGTCAGGTCTACCGGTACTTCATTCCCACAATCAAAACAAGGCAAGGTGAAGCGGCTTTTAGTTCACTCACCTGCGGAAAAACTTCCCAACTACTCTGCCAAAACTGTCAGCACTTTTAAATCAGGGCTCAAAACATTATCGTTTTCTGCAGCCTTTTTCTATGGTTTAGTTTTTAAAATGTAAATTACATTTTGTCTTCTTGCTTTTAATGTTTCTAAAATCAAGCTCAATGTCAGTTAGTCTTATTTTCAATGTATTCTTATGCCCTTGTAAAGCACTTTGAATTGCGTTGTGTATGAATCGTGCTATATAAATAAAATCACCTTGCCAAGCCGAGTGCTCATAGTCATACTGTATGCTTACCATCCACCATAGGCATATAAACCACTAAAGAAGGCCAGTGGCAGCATATCCAGTGTTAATGAATCCATCTCAAAACCATTCTGGAAATTCTCTGTCTTTCCTGCATGGAAGCAGATACAGAGATACAGTGACTGAGCATAACTGACAGATACATGTTGATTGAATAGACCTTTAAACTAAACTCTATAGAATTAATTCATGCGTTTATCTCGATCAAACCCTCCCTCCCACCTTTGGCCAGTGCGATGACACCGGGGACGATGATGAGGACCAGGGCCAACATCTTAATGATGGTCAGAGTGACCTGAGTTCGAGAGGCCAGGGTCACGCTCCAGCAGTTGGCCGCCACTACAAACGCTACAGGAGCACAGAGAGAAACATTTCATCAAACAGAGTTTCTATGGCAATCTTTTCAGTATTTGGGAAATGCAGAGACAGCCACTTACTCACTCCAAGGATGCTGACCAGTTTGATAAGCAGGGGTGGAGCAGCACAGGGTGTGAAGAACGCCTCCACCACATAGCGACCGAATGCCAGGGCCAGATAGGACGATGATGCTGGCCTGTACAGGGGAAACAGGTTTAGTATGTGCTGCTGTGATTTGACTTCATTTAGCCCAAAACAAAAATGGACGCACCTTGTGAAAAAGAAAACCCAGAGTCGTAGGAAGGCAGGCAGAGGTCCCAGTGTCTCCAGCAGGTAAATGAACTCGCCCCCTGACTTTTTAAATGTGATGCCCAGTTCAGCATAGCACAGGGCCCCTGATGGAATGCAGAGCATAACAGCATAGTTTAATACATTTAAAATCACTAGATTATCAGGCCGCTATGCGGCCTTCAAACTTAGTTTGCTGGGTCTCCAGCCCGGTATTGGGTTGTGTGTGTAAGCAAGGTATCGCTAGGTGGCGATATGCCGAATTGTGCGAAATTCAGCACTGAACTTCGTCAGGTCCCCCTAAGCGCACTCCCAGTTCGAAGTTGATCCGATGAATGGTTCTTGAGATAAACCACTTTTTGTGTTCCCAGTAGGTGGCGCTATGCCAAATTGCCTGAAATTTGGCAATGCACTCCATCGGGTGCCCCTAAGTGCATTCCCCAAGTTTGAAGTCGATTGGACAAACGGTTCTCGAGATAAACCACTTTCTTTGTTTGCCGGTAAGTGGCGCTATGCCAAATAGCCTGAAATGTGGCACTGCTTAGGTACCACTAAGCGCACTCCCCAAGTTTGAAGTCGATCGGACAAATGATTCTCGAGATATTTTTGCCAGTAGGTGGTGCTATACCGAGTCTGTGTGTGTGTGTGTGGGGGGGGGGGGGGATGTGTGGGGGTGACGTGGTATCGGACGTCACAAAACATGACGCAAATCGTGACACCTCACGCTACCCGCCCACCTAAGCAATTTTATTATAGGATGTCCTCATGGCTTCGGACACATCAATGCTTCACTTGGTATCGTAAACAGTTCTTTCATTGTTGAAGAAAGGTTCTTGAGTCCAAGGTTTGTCTTACAGTACTTGATAGGCTATATATTTATTAACCCATTGATACGTGATGCAGCATTTGCGTGTATATCCCTCATTTGTGTGTGTATCCCTTTAAGACCACGAACCACGTGACGCGGTTCGCGGTCTTAAAGGGGTACACACACAAATGTTGCATCAGGTATCAATGGGTTAAGTCAAGTCAAAGAAGGAGATAAAAAAGAAAGGAAGAAGAAGGCTCTCCCAAGGACATACAAAATGTGTTGACATCGGAACAGGTTCGAAGCAGAGTTGAGACAAAACATCACTGTCTGACAGTCAGAGACGTCTGCCATAGTAAGTTCAAGGTTACAGTGTGGTGAATTTCCATCATGAACAGTATCTTCACACTTCAGCTGTTGGCACATGTATGTTACATTTTCTTCCACATTCATGTTATGGAATTCTGGCACTTCTTTAAACTTGTTAAAACTGCACCCATGGCATTTCTTTAAACTTGTTAAAAATGTACATTTTGTTGTCGTTTAGTCTTTTTAAAAGGTATTTAATCACGAATGCATAAATCTCTCAATGGGTATTTAACATGAGAGATTATCGAGTTTGGAATCTAGAGGTCAAAATGACCGCTTATGGTCATTCTAGTACAGTAGTTATGGAATTCTGGCCCTTCAAAAGACACACAATGACCATCTGATGACTGAATGAAAATATATGCAATTGATATTTTCTAGAACTCAAAGACGAATACATCTACATAAGGAATACAAGAAATACATAGGCTATCCATTATATCAGTTTTGCCATATTGCACTGCTATTTGCCTTTTATTAAAACTTGGATATCGGTCAATCACTGCCACCTACCTCTGGATATGATGCAGTTTGATTACATTATTTATTGATGAACTGATCAATACTTCAGTGGTTGTCTAGTCAAGTCAAGTTTATTTGTATAGCACATTTCATACACAGAGGCAATTCAAAGTGCTTCACATAAAATGGTTGACAGGAAAAGAAAAGAAAAGAAGAGAGTAAAATGGACATTTAAAAGCATCACAACAAAACTTAAAAAAAAAAGAGTATAAACTGTCTATGGCAGTGATTCCCAAACTGTGGTCTGCAGGGCTCTGCCTGGTGGTCTGCCAGAGCATTGAGAGGGGGGGGGGGGGGTTGTGGGTAGACTGATGAGACACTTTGATCATACTCCACAAGTAGCATGTTTTACTATTATTGTCCTCCTGGGTTTATAAAAGAGTTTTAAAATGCTGTTTTCTACTCTGCCAAGAATAAAAATATGCGTGAACACTGAATAGGCTAATTATAATTTGGTGAATTCTTGGCAGGAAAATGGTAAATTTTAAAGATAGATAGGTACAGATTCTCACCAATCTGAGGCTTCAATCCAAACAATCAACCTCAAAAATCCATATGAGCCAAACCCTAGTTTTGAGGTGTCTTACCGAACGTGGAGAGCACCCCACTCAGCACCCACACCAGCAGAGAGAGCCCCACGCTGCCGCTGTTCATCAGGACCCCCTTGGGTGCGATGAAGATGCCGCTGCCCACCACTGTTCCGATGATGAAGGACACGGCAGGTACCAGGCCTATGGTCCGCCGAAGGTGCACCACCTCCTCTCCCTTCTTCTCCTTCACCTCTCCCCCCTCTGGCATCACCTCTGTCCCACTCATTCCCTCAACTGCTTGACTCCACCAAACATGGCCCTCTCTCCCCTTATTTTTATAGTCTTATCTACTGTGTTTCTCCCCTCATTGGCTCTTGCAACTCAGTGCAGTAACCAGGGTGACCCAGACCCACCCATTCTGTCTGAGAAGGGAACAAAACACCTGCATTTACTTAACAGGCCTTCCTAAAACAGAAGCTCCTAAGATCTTTCCCTGTTCCTCCCTACGTGCCTCCCTACGTGCCTACTCTCCGTCTCCCGGAACCAAAGGTGACCTTTGGTTCCGGGAGACGGAGAGTAATTGTCCATTCCCCTTTCTCCATCACATTTTGAAAAATGCTCATAGAGTTTTAAGCCTGGAACCAATCCAAATGGCCAGCTACAAAATCGTGACCATAAATAATTCGATTCAGAGCAAAACATAAGAACATTGAAAACGTGAAAAAGCCAAAGGTACAAGAATGTGTACATAATATATTTTAAGATTGAAGGAACTACTCATCCCATAATCCATTCATCCGTCATCAGATCCCATCAGCCAATGGGAGAGCACTCTGAGTGGCAGTGGGTGTGTTTATAAGCTCACTATCAGATGTGTAATTCTACATGATATACTTGTATAAACACATTCATTATGGATGTACCCAGGCACACCCTGCTCTGATGTTGGAGGAACAAGGCAGAAATAAACAGAATATTATGCCAAAGGGGGCAAGAACCTTGCCAAATGGAATGTGTGGGTTGCCCTTGAAACTTACTTGCAGGCAGTGTTTGGGATAACGCATTACAAAAGTAACTTATTACATGTAATATATGACTTTTAGCAGTAACTCAGTAATATAACTTACCAATAGGATTTCCGTAACATTATACCAGTTACTTTATCAAGTAACACAAGTCACAAATTGAGTTTATTTTTTTTAATCGAAGCACATATTTAAATAAAGATACAATCATTTCCTAATCAAATTGTGTGGTTTTTATGCAAATAACCACTATAGATGACTATAACAAAGGAAAAGGATAACATTTAGAATTTTAGACAGTTTACAGTGACTTCAAGCCGGTTGAAATTGTTTTTCGGTATGGTTACGGGGCGGCGATGTCATTCTGCTACTGCAGTTATTTTGGGGAAAGTAATGCCAAAGTATAAATAACAAGTTACTCTACACAGACAGTAATATTGTAAAGTAACATACCAGTATTACTTTCAAATTAAAGTAACTAGTAATATGTAGTATATTACATTTTGAAAGTAACTTGCCCAACACTTCTTGCAGGTGAGATAAACATGTTCCAAAATATGTTGCACTCTGGAGTGCACACATCAGGGTGGAATGTCGTCATTTTAGTGACAAGGCCATTTGGCCTTTGGTGTTGCAATTTGTTTTAGGACGCAAGGCCACATGCGAGGGCACAAAGGCCATTGAGTGAAATAGGAGTAATTGAAGCCTACAAATATAACTGACTTTCTGCTAAATTTTAACTTTTATGGTCTACGTCTAAACAGAGTGAGAAACGATCAGACACACACACACACACACAAACACACACACACACACACACACACGCACACACACACACACACACACACAAAGCAGAGAGAGAGAAATAAACAAACATAGCAATGTTGTTATTCCTATAGTGTGTATGTACTCAAAGTTTATAGCCTAGTGCAGAGGTTCTCAAATGTTTTTCAGCCAAGGACCCCTTACAAGATAGAAAATATACCGGGGACCCCCTCATTCTGATTCTTGATTTTGGGCTAAGCTTAATTGTTTCCACGGTAACGTGCTTGACTTTTAATTTGATAGGTTTGTTATTAGAATGTAATCTATGAACCATTTTAGATTTAAAGCATAAACTATTTTCGTTGAACTTGCAAAAATATATATATATATTTTTTTTTTTATTACCTTACATTTACAGTACATTACGTCATTTAGCAGACACTTTTGTTTTGTCCAAAGCGACTTACAATATCACAATTTGTCAACAGTACAGAAAACCACTATGCAACACAATCAATGACAGCCAAGATATTTTGAATGACTACCACCATGTAGGAAGTAGTTTGAGAAGGAATAAGTAACATGTAGCATTTTTTTTTTATTAAAAAAAAAAAGAAAAAAAAATACCTGAAAACTTTTCGCGGACCCCCTGGCAAAGTGCCACGGACCCCTGGGGGTCCGCGGACCCCAATTTGAGAACCACTGGCCTAGTGACATTATTGTGCTTTATATCACGCAAATAGGCCTATTTCTATAATATTCTTATGATATTTCCTATAGACTATAGGCAATATTTAAACTATAGGTTATAGTTTAAGACATACTGTATGGGGAGACAGAGAAGAGAATGGAGAAGAAAGAATTTTGTGGCTGGGATGTGCGACCGGGAACAGGAAGGTGTTGATCCCTGTGATTTTTTTTTAAATGATTGAATATAATGTACTGCTACGCGGCCTTAAAATCTACAGTAGTTTGGTGGGACTCCGGGCCCGGTACAACACACGCACAACAACCGGCCCCGGTTGTTGTTTGTGTGTGAGTGTGTGTGTGTGTTTGTGCGCGCGCGCACACGCGCGTGTTGTTGTTGTGTCTGTGTGTGTGTGTGTGTGTGTGTGTGTGTGTGTGCGTGTGCGTGTGCGTGTGTGTGTGCGTGTGCGTATGTGGTGTTGTTGTTGTTTTGTGTCTGTGTGTGTGATGTGCGTAAGGTCTGAGTGTGTTGGGGTTTTATTTTGAAGGTCTGTGTGTGTGAGTGTGTGTTTGCGTGTGCGCGCATGCACACGCACTGTTGGCCTTTTACTTTGAAGGTCTGTGTGTGTTTTGGGTTTTCATTCTGAAGGGTTTTGGGCTTTTATTTTGAAGGATTTGGGCATTAATTTGGAAGGTTCTGGGCTTTTCTTTGGAAGGTGGTGGACTTTTATTTGAACATTCTGGGCTTATCTATTGCACTAACCTCAGTGTTAATGCAACTCTAGATGATGCAGTCTGGAGAGCCACCGAAAGGAAAGAGAGGTGGAGAGAAACAATGATTGAAATCCCATTGTCTTTGGTTTAACCAGTCCCACTTGCTCACTGACTGCATTTTGCCATTATTCAAATAGAAATGAGAGAAGTAAAGGAAGGTACAGGGAAAGATCTTAGGAGCTTCTGTTTTAGGAAGGTCTGTTAAGTAGCCTATGCAGCTGTTTTGTTCCCTTCTCAGACAGAATGGGTGGGTCTGGGTCACCCTGGTTACTGCACTGAGTTGCAAGAGCCAATGAGGGGAGAAACACACATGCGGATTAGATAGACTATAAAAATAAGGGGAGAGAGGGCCATGTTTGGTGGAGTCAAGCAGTTGAGGGAATGAGTGGGACAGAGGTGATGCCAGAGGGGGGAGAGGTGAAGGAGAAGAAGGGAGAGGAGGTGGTGCACCTTCGGCGGACCATAGGCCTGGTACCTGCTGTGTCCTTCATCATCGGGTCGGTGGTGGGCAGCGGCATCTTCATCGCACCCAAGGGGGTCCTGATGAACAGCGGCAGCGTGTGGCTCTCTCTCCTGGTGTGGGTGCTGAGTGGGGTGCTCTCCATGTTTGGTAAGACATCTCAAAACTAGGGTTTGGCTCATATGGATTTTTAAAGTTGATTGTTTGGATTGAAGCCTCAGATTGGTGAAAATATGTACCTATCTATCTTTAAAATGAACCATTTTCCTCCCAAGAATTCCCCAAATTATAATTAGCCTATTCAGTGTTTCACGCATATTTTTATTCTTAGCAGAGTAGAAAACAGCATTTTAAAACTCTCCAGGAGGACAATATTAGTAAAACATGCATACAGTACTCGTGGAATAGGATCAAAGTGTCTCATCAGTCAACACCATAGACCAATATTCCCAACCTCTTTTTTTGTGACAGCAACTGGACATTTGAGCCATCCATGTTTGCTACCTAGTTGGACGGTGCACAGTTTTGACATGCGTGAACGTGACCTAGTATCTCGAGGGGCATTTAGAGGCAGGTACGTTGCAAACAAGGACATATACACAGTTTATTCATACACATTTAAGAATAAAAAGATAAGAGAAAAAAAGATACAAATATGACAATGTTTGACCAAGGATTAATGGCAGCAACCCCTCTGATGGAAAATCACCGTCTGTAACCTTCAACTTATGCCAGATGCCTCTGAATGTCAGACAGTGACAGTCATAACATATATTGTCTTAACTCTGCTTGCACTAACCTGTTCTGATGTCAGCACGTTCTGTACAAGATACAAGATACTTTATTATTGCCACGCAACAATGTTGGTGGTAATTGTTTGGTACAGCATGGTAGCTCAGTTCCAATGCAAAAAGAGAGACAAAACAAACCCAACACCTAAGACATTACATCACACACAGAGTAAACGCATGAGCAAGAGAAGTCCAGCAGGGGGGCTAGCAGGGTCAGTTGAGTGTTCTGACTGCTGTTGGAAAGAATCTGGTATTGAAGCGGGTGGTTTTGGTGGGTATGGCCCTCTAGTGCCTTCCAGAGGGGAGGAGCTGGAAGAGGTGGTGGGCTATGCTGTTACACCATGCACTGTATTCCATCAGGGGCCCTGTGCTATGCTGAACTGAGCACCACTTTTAAAAAGTCAGGAGGCGACTACACTTACCTGCTGGAGACACTGGGACCTCTGCCTGCCTTCCTACGACTCTGGGCTGAGTTTCTATTCATCAGGTGCGTCCATTCTTGTTTTGTTATTTATAATGAAGTCAAGTCATAGCAGCACATACTAAACCTGTTTCCCCTGTACAGGCCGGCATCAACGTCCTATGGGTCCCTGGCATTCGGTAGCTATGTGGTGGAGGCGTTCTTCACACCCTGTGCTGCTCCCACCCTGCTTATCAAACTGGTCAGCATCCTTGGAGTGAGTAAGTGGCTGTCTCTGCATTTCCCAAATACTGAAAAGATTGCCATAGAAACTCTGTTTGATTACCTGTTTCTCTCTGTGCTCCTGTAGCATTTGTAGTGGTGGCCAACTGCTGGACTGTGACCCTGGCCTCTCGAACTCAGGTCACTCTGACCATCATTAAGATGTTGGCGCTGGTCCTCATCATCGTCCCCGGTGTCATCGCACTGGCCAAAGGTGGGAGGGAGGGTTTGATCGAGATAGACGCATGAATGAATTCAATAGAGTTGAGTTTTTAAAGGTCTATTCAATCAACATGGGGGTCATTTCACAAAACCAAACCTCACACATTAAAGGGATAATAATAATAATAATACATTTATTTTATATAGCGCTTTTCAAGTACTCAAAGTCGCTTTACAGAACACATGGGTCAAACACTCAGACAAACAACACAAAGGGTGCCATAGCAACCAGAGAGCAGCGGCAGCTAAACGTTCACTTTGTTTGAAGGGGGGTTGTTTGAGGTACTTGCATACAGTCAGTGTACTACATGTAGTAGAATGCAGCCGGTGGGGTCTCAGTTTGGAGAAATGGAGACCAGCCGCGTCACGAAAGTAGAGCTGTCTGCTGATTGTGAAGGGGACCATGAGCAAGAACGTAAAAAAACACAGAAATAAATACATAAAATGCATCTATACTGCTCACATGGCATAACCCAAGTCTCCTCAAGCCCTGAGATGCCAAGTTGACATGAATAAACATCATATATACCATGTTTTTAGTTGAAATATTCAATGTAGCCAGGTGATGCAGACACAACATGTTGCGCCCATGGCGCATCATCTCCTCCCTAGAAATCATTGCTATATTCAAATTGCCTCCAGAGTCTCCAAACTAGAACTAGATTGCTAGTTGATAAAAAAATAAAATAGGGACTCAAATCGTACTGGTTTTGTGGAATCACTCATGTATCTTAATGTTCCGTTGCTGTATCTCTGTATCTGCTTCCAGGAAAGACAGAGAATTTCCAGAATGGTTTTGAGATGGATTCATTAACACTGGATAGGCTGCCACTGGCCTTCTATAGTGGCTTATATGCCTATGGTGGATGGTAAGCATATGAGCACTAGTTCATGTTCAACAAACATTCCTGTGCAGTTTTACCATAAGCGGAATTTTTCACGAGCTGAATGACACAGAATGCCAATAATATTATACAAACGAGAATATTAACAACAATGCATACATAAAAATGCAAAAAAAATGAGACAGCAATACTGTAACGATCTGCTCCGGGACCATTAATAAAATAATAATAATAACTTGAATGTATATAGTGCCTTTCAAAAAAACGAAGGTCATAATACCGGAGAGGGTGCAAGGGGAGGGATCCAAGGGAAACAGATTAATGGAGAGAGGGGCAAAACAAACAAAACAAAGGGATGGCTAACTAACTAAACTAAACTAGCTAATGGGGAAAGGCCATGGTGAAGAGGTGGGTCTTGAGGGTTGTTTTGAAAGTGTCCAGGGTCGGGGCGTTATGTATTTCAGGAGGGAGAGAGTTCCAGAGGGTGGGGGCTGCCACGCTGAAGGATCTGTCCCCGAAAGTTTTTAGTCTGGTACGGGGGATGGACAGCAGGCAGACCCATGTCTGAGGAACGCAGGTTCCGAGATGGAGTGTGTTGGTGGAGGAGGTTGGACAAGTATTGGGGGGCGAATGGATGAAGGGATTTGTAAGTGAGGATGAGGAGTTTGTAGAAGATCCAGAACTTGACCGGGAGCCAATGGAGGTGGATGAGGGTAGGGGTGATGTGCTGCCAGGGCTTGATGGAAGGGAGGAAGGAGGCAATACTTGACTTGCAATTCAATGCATTTATTTATAACATTTATAACAGGATCTGCTATAACCCACACCATATTATCCAAGCATCCATCCCTGGCTCGCACTCACAGCAGACACACGCTACAGCAACGTTCTCCCCCAGAACAACGTTCTCCCCAAGACCAGAGCAATTTAGAGAGAGTGGCATCAGTGGAGGACCAAAATGCGTGACTCATTAGCCAATGAACAGCCAGGACGGGGTCTTGCGCTACTTTTGAATGCTAAAATAAAGCTGATAATGTACAATTTGATAAAAAAAAGAAAAAAAATCAAAGTACCACACAAACTGTCCATTTTGCTGCAACTCGACAGTGCTGCTTAATCCAGGACCTTACTTCCTGGAACTCTTGAAAGTAAAAAACGGGTCCATTGGAGTGAATGGAGATGTCGCGACTCTTCTAATCTATATACATGGCTCTGCCCCAGACACTCTCATGGCTTTTCCCCTCTCAGCCAATCCCCAGAGAGATATAACCCCACGTGTCTCAAGAGCCCCCCTCTAGGGTCTCTCTGGTGCGTTCATGTGCCATAACTAGCAACTTATAACACAACGTAGACAAACTTGTAATACAACGTAATCCCATCATTACCCTAAAACTCACATCGCTACAATACGGTTAACACAACAGTCACAGTCATAATGACACACAATGTTACTTAAACACCTGACAATCACAACTGTTTGCCTTATATGGACCTGCTTTTTCTTTTCCCTTCAGGAGCTTTCTGATTTCTTGCACAGAAGAGGTCATTAACCCAAACAGGTATTTCCCATTTGATATCTGCTCTCCAGTCAATGCATTTTGAAAAGTTATGTGACTATGTACTATGCATACTGTGTGTGTGTGTGTGTGTGTGTGTGTGTGTGTGTGTGTGTGTGTGTGTGTGTGTGTGTGTGCGTGCGTGCGTGCGTGCGTGCGTGCGTGTGTGTGTGCGTGCCCTGTCTCATCAGAAACATTCCACTGGCAATCATCTGCTCCATGGTGACAGTGATGATCTTCTATGTGCTTGTTAATGTGGTCTACTACACTGTGATGACTCCTGCTGAGCTGCTGCTGTCTGATGCCGTGGCTGTGGTCGGTGCCATACTGTATACTGCATGCGTTTGCTGCAAAAATAATTTCACTGTCTGTTGCTGTGCAAGTCTCATCCAGTGTCTGTACCTCCGCAGACATTTGCCAACCGCACTCTCCAGGGCCTGGCATCTGTGATTCCCATTCTAGTGGCCATATCCATCCTGGGGCAGTTGAATGGTGGCCTCTTTGCATCACCCAGGTAATCTAGTGCCAGAAAGGAACCAGACTCAGCACCTGAATTGGACCTATAGGATGACTGATTATCTCTGTCTCTCTGTCCACGCTGCAGGATCCTGTTGGTGGGAGCCAGGGAGGGCCAGTGGCCGGCACTCTTCTCCATGATCCACATCCGCAGACACACGCCTGTGCCGGCTGTGCTGCTACTGGTGATGTGCTTTCACACTCAATTGCATAGATTCTTTATCAATGTCATAATATTACATTGATTATGTTGAAGTAATGTCAGTGTAGTGGCAAACAAATAGAAAAGTAAATTATGACCGTGGGGATCATCATAAGGATACTTTTTTCTTAAAAAAAGAAATCAGTTCAGAAATGCAATAGTTCACACCTTTTCTCCTATCTTCATATAATGTGCATCACTTGAGCATGACTTAAATATGAAGAATATTAGGGTAGGGGAGAGTGGGGTGAGTTGTGCCACTTTTTACTTGAGGTGTCTTTAAAGTGAGGGCATGACAGTAATGCCTCCAACTACAATATGTAAATATATTTCAGGATGTTGTGCACCACTGGGAACACTCCCTTTGGATCTTAAATAAACTGTTAAAAAAATATGGCTATTCTTAAAAAAGTGGTCTCTTGGCACAACTTGCCCCCGGTGCGGGGTAAGTTGTGCCTTTGGAGAGAATACATTGGGGTAAATTGTGCCATTGATTACTGAAGTAAAACAGAACATTTTCATGTCATATAGCCTACTGTAATGCTATATCAAAGCAAGACAAAATAAAGATAACACTAAAGTCCAGTGTACTATAACAGGGTTAAACAAGGCTAAACGGTAGCAGCAGTTGACCTACATATTTAACATTTTCAGAAATAAAAATTATGTTCAAAATGAACAAAATCAACTATCACAGAGCCAGGCTACACTTGCCAATACTGCAATATTCTTCAACAAGTTCTATTTAAACATTTAAGAACAAAATGAAATAACATTTCACTAAATCAACTGCAACTGCACTGGCACAACTTAACCCAGGCCTTTTGGCACAAATCACCCCATCCCCACCATTTTAACAAACTTGTATCATATAGCTGGTTTGGAGCTAACATCATGCTAACAGTATAGCCTCATATTGTAGCTTACTAAAACACTAACACATGTGTGAAATGTTTTCAAGCTTGTCTATAATTGTTCAGACACAACAATCAATAAACCTTGATCATAAAAAAATTACTTTGAGAGGCAAAAAACATCTGCCATCTGCCTCCCTTCTTTGCAGAGTGAGTAAAATGGATGCCTCTTCAAAAATGTGTGGTCACATGACCAATTTCTTCTATGGTTTTCTAGATACAAGGGGTGGCACAACTTCCCCCCTGGCACAACTCACCCCACTCTCCCCTAATTGGTGCAATATTGGTCTTT
Organism: Poromitra crassiceps; assembly: GCF_964638095.1. NCBI lineage: Eukaryota > Metazoa > Chordata > Actinopteri > Beryciformes > Melamphaidae > Poromitra > Poromitra crassiceps. Next base: position 52,384,731 of record NC_139642.1, on the reverse strand, counting down.
TATTAGAACTCATCATCAGTGTCGTTCACCTCTGATATGATGGAAATGATTACATATTTATTGTGGAATTACTCAAAACTAGTTGTTTATGGGACTCTAATACTGTACCATGTCATGTCAGCTTTATTTATGTAAATTAGAACAAAACACTGTTACTGTAAAAGCACATCAGCGTAGCCTATAATAACATTTCTAATCCAGCAGACATATCAGGATTGATTGACACTTCTTTTTATTAATAGTTTAAAAAAGCAAGAAGGAGCGAACGAGTTGTGCATATTGCTTCATCAGTTTCACTTTGTAAATATTTTTTGTCAAAAGTAGCTTATTGTACCCTATGAATAATTGGAGTTTACTCAATATTATTATTTTTTGTCTAAAATACGTTTAAAAAAAATCACATACTACTTTGACAAAAATTGGCGGACCTCCTGCAGTACCTCTGCGGACCCCCTAGGAGTCACAGACCCCTGGTTGAAGACCACTGATTTAGAAGACTGCTTTCTCCCTCTACTCAGAAACACTGAAGGCATGCAGGGCACCTGACTCGCTTCGGATTCAGTCCCTCAACACGCCTACTTTTCAATGGTTAAATCAAACTCCTCCACACGCTATGTCCCGCCTCTCTACCCTGTTTCACTCAGAAAACGTCACCATAAGGAAGGAGTCACATACTGTGCAAATGGCGTTTACACATTATAGGCAATATAATAGCAACATGTATACTAGGAGATGCAAAGTATAGATAATAGGCCTATAGATGAAAATAAAAATCAATAAATAGATATAATTAAAACAAATCTATATAATTAAATAAAAATCCCAAATAAAATAATACATAAAGACACAGTCATGCTCAAAAGCCTTGGGAGGCTTCTCTACAGCACCAGGGATATGATTCAATGCAGTGAAATGTCGATCATCGTTGGACTGTCTTCATTGTCTTGCCTGTGTGTCTCCAGTACCCCTCGATGGTGCTGATGCTAGCCACTGGAGAGATCTTCCAGCTCATCAACCTTGTGGCCTTCTCTGCCTGGTTCTTCGTCGCCTTGACAACCTCTGGGATGCTCATCCATCGCTATCGCTTCCCCCTCCACCCCAGACCTTTCAAGGTGACCATATCTGCCTTTATTATTTATGCCAAATTACTGTATAAAGCATTCTCCATCCTATCTTACCTGTTTTCACTTGCTGTGTTCGACCCCCAGGTGCCTCTGGTCATCCCAATCATCTTCACTGCAGTGTGCTTCTTCATCGTGGGTATGTCTTTGTACTCGGACCCCTGGACCACGGGGCGAAGCTGCGCCCTCACACTCACCGGGATCCCAGTTTATTACCTGACCGTCCACCGCTCTCGCCTGCCTCGGAGATTGAGACACATCTTCAGTGAGTCATGCCAACTTGACATTACTGACATTACTCACATAGAAAATGTCTTCAACAAAGTCAGGATTTTCTATGTATCCATTCTGGGGTAAAAAGTCCAAAGTTCAACATTTACTATCTGTACCTTCTATTCTAATTTGTAATCATTTTGTGCAAATCATTTTTAAGAATAGTTTGTAAGAATCAAATTTGTGAGAATAGTTGTCTCTTTTAATGGGTATATCTCATGTCAAGTCTTAGGCTAAGACTTGACATGACAGGCTAAGTGAGTCCAAATTTGTGTAGTTTTCATCATTATACAGTTCAAACAAAATTGAATAGAGAGATAAATTTATCGGGAAGCCAGAAAAAAAAGTGTGGACGTTTTGGCAGCAATCATATGAAATGCAGGGACTTTGCTCATGCTTAGGATGTAATGTATTCTCCTCAAGTATTCATCCGAAACAGATTGTTTAGAACATGTGGTAGAACACTGACATGGTTGTTTAGCAGTGTGCTGTTCATCATGGAGATTGAAGAAGCCTTGACTCTATTATTCTGACTCTCTCCTACATTCAGACTACTGCAGTACACAGCTGCAGATCCTACTAGAAGTGGCTCAACAGGAAGTCCAGACATACTGACGACCATCCTGCACTGCAGAAATATCCACCTTTTCATCTCATATTGAGTCTTAAAATCCTATTAGTCTTAGTCGTACAGTTTCTTTGGATGAGATTTAATTTCATTGGTACTGTAGAGAGCCAAAGTCAACAACACCTCCTGTTTCAGCATGGGTACCAAGAGATTTTCATCCGCCAATAATTTTCCCATAGACATTTCGTAAAATGCTTATACAAATAGTTGTATTTGGTCAAACCAAATGATTCACCTATATTGAGAAACAGGAGAGAACACAGAATATTTCACTTGGACAAAAACGTTAAAAAAAAAGGAGTGGATTTAAAAAGAATACTTCAACTTTTTTGGTTTAGTTTTGGTCCGAGTGAAATGTTCTACTGTATGGTCTCTCCTGTTAAAGGAACACTCTGCCCATTTTCAACCAGCTTTGTATCATTAGAACATCAGTAGTATATCAGAAAACTGTAAACTGTTTTGAAGTCTGTCATTTATTTGGACGGCACGGTGGCTCAGCCTCAGTGGTTAACACTGTTGCCTCACAGCAAGAAGGTCCCGGGTTCGAACCCCGGTCCGTCCCAGGTCCTTTCTGTGTGGAGTTTGCATGTTCTCCCCGTGTCCGTGTGGGTTTTCTCCGGGTGCTCCGGTTTCCTCCCACCATCAAGAAAGACATGTATGTTAGGGTTAATACTCCTGTCAGTGCCCCTGACCAAGGTACTGGCAAAAGAACTGGAGTTGGTCCCCGGGCGCTGCACAGTGGCTGCCCACTGCTCCTAGTTCTAGGAAGGTTCCTAGTAGAGGATGGGTCAAATGCAGAGGATGAATTTCCCCACGGGGATAAATAAAGGATAACTTATTTAATTTGACAGTTATTGAGTGTTAAAGTGTGGACCAGTGACATCACTGGTCCACACTAACTCAAATGAATAACTCATGAACTCAAATCAACTCTCAATAACTGTCAAACTAGATGAATGATGAATAGTTTGACAGTTATTGAGATTGATTTGAGTTAATGAGTTATTAATTTGAGTTAGTGTGGACCAGTGATGTCACTGGTCCACACTTTAACACTCAATAACTGTCAAATTAAATGACAGACTTCAAAACCGTTTACAGTTTTCTGATATACTACTGATGTTCTAATGATACAAAGCTGGTTGAAAATGGGCGGAGTGTTCCTTTAATAACATAGATGAGTCATTTGGTTTTACAAAGTAAGTATTTTCATAAGCATTTTACGAAATGTCTATGGGAAAATAAAAAGCTGATGAAAATCCCTTGGTACACATGTTGAAGCAGGAAATGATGTCGACTTTGGCTCTCTCTTCAGATATTTCTAGTAAAATTCCAGAAATAGTTTTTAGCATGCAATTTTTTTTATTTTAACACTGAACATGAGAACATAAGATGGACACTTTAGCATTAATGTATTGCACAAATGTATTAATCTGGCTCATGCAGATTAACATGACGTTGTTTAGTGAATACAATTTGTCTCTTCAGTCTGTGTGTCGTTGCTGAAGAAGTATTGCTTGGAAGCATGAGTTGTTCTAAGTAAATAATTGAATTTCTTTGTTGCTGTGTGTTAAAAAGCCCAAGCTGGTTTCCTGGACTCAATATAGGCTACCATCAGGGGCGGTTTTAGCATCAGAGCTTTGGGTGGGCTCAGCCCACCCAAAGGTCATGGACCGCTGAACCCCTAGGGGGGTCCGGGGGCATGCCCCCCCGGAAGAAAATTTTGTACAGTTTCAAGTAAAAATGGATCAAACTGGCGCACTTTGAGATCAAAATGAAGAGACTAGATCTATGAAGAACTACACACATCAATATCTTCTTTACCGTTCTGTGGTTTTACAGCGATGAAAAAATAATTGTTTCCCTATATATACTATATATATTCTGCATACAGGTTCTATATGGTAGAATTATGCTTGCATAAATAATACCAAAATCACTTCAGGGGAGTTTCAAGTAAAGTAACATTTTGCTTTGTAGGCAAAACAAAAGTAAAATTATATCAAAAGGGAACTTCCTAACTTATTGGCTGGAATAATATTCCGACAAGATAATAATATACTGTAAGCACTAAAGCAGGAGTTTGCAGTCAACTAGTTGAAATTAATATGTGGCAGTATTTGTGGGGGTCAAAATCTATGTAGGGTGTACCACCACAAATAGATCAGTGTATGGGAAACACTGACTATTAAATTGTGTGACTAGAAAGACATCTGAGAAAATGTACTTTAATTTTGAACAACAGCACTACAACGGTGGCATTACAAATGGTATTATGAAATTATTGTGGGAAAAAACAAGATCTGACTGGTTGGAAGTTGGTAGGCTACCACCACCACAGCGTGCAAAAATAGGGAAAGAAGGAAAGAAAAGTGAATAGCATGCCATGCACGCATGTTAAGCTATCATCATCATCACATCAGACAGGCTGTGTAAAGCAGCCACTTGCGATTCTGAAGGGCTTAATTTCATTCAGATAACAAGGGACCCGTTTGAAAATATGTTTGTCACTTATGCCCATATGTTTCTCAAAAAACATTGCATCCATTTACACCCACTTTACTGCGAGCTAGCATGACATGGCTGGCTGGTGCCATGGTAGCCTACCTACCTTCCTCCAGTCCACCTGTTTGTCTGGCAGGCACAGCCACAAGTTCTTTTGTTTAGCCTACGAAACAACGTTACGCGCTAATTTGCATATCAATATGCGCTAATTAATTAACTACTAACGACTCTGACTGCTCAATGCTCACCTCACAGTTTCATTGATCATGAGTGGGGAGAACGATTGTGTGGACTGTGGAGGACCACTTCGCTGCTGTACTGTGTGTGACCTGTGTGAAGTGATGTGGGATTAGGCAGATAGATGGAGGAGGGAGCGCCTGCGCAGCCGCGGTTCTAGAAACTTTTCGGGTGGGCTGAACCCCCCTAAATGTTTGTCTCAGCCCACCCTAAGAACATAGAGGGGGGGGGGAAACACGCACACAGCGCATTGAGTGTAGTCAGAAACTGCTACTAATGACCACCATGGATTTGGAGAGGGGAAAAAAAAAAAAAAAAAAAAAACTTTTTTTTTGCCTCTATTTTTTTGGGTGGGCTGAGACTATTTTTGGGTGGGCTAAAGCCCACCCAAAAACGGCCTAGAACCGCCCCTGGCTACCATAATGCACCACTCCCTTACCTCTGTTCCTCTTGCACCTCACTCAGCTGCCCACACAATCAGACTTAATTACTTCACCCTGCACCGTTCCTTTAACCTCCTGAGTCCCCTGGGGTTCCTGCGAGGACATCACATTTTGGCGTTTCAATAATAGAATACTTAATCTTTCCTAAATTGAAGCACTTGTGTGAGGACAGTGGGTTAATCATTTCAAGAGAAAACATTATTTGGGGAGATAAGGGAAGACACTACTAGTTTACAAGAGTCTAAATAGTTATTGGGTGTGGTATACAATATAAATATAAACAATATCAATTATAAATATAAATAATAAATACTATAAATCATACATATTCTGATGTGTTTTTTGGGTGTTTACAGGGCATGTTGATCTGACAGCAGCTGAAAAATTGCTGTATCGGATAACAGGCTGGAGGATCTTTTTCTGCAGACATTTTATTTTTGCACAGCCATGATAAGCATTCAAATAAAGAGAAATACTTTATTATAAGTTGGTGACTTTATTGTGTTAACAGAAAGATAATTGCACCTGTGACCTTATGCGAGGACATCATTTTTAACTATTTAAAATTATTTTCTACTTTTTTTTTTTTTATTAGTACTTAGTTTTCCGAAGTAATCCCAAATAGCAAAGAGAAATCAAAAATCCAATGCAGCTATTGGGGTCGGGACTCAGGAGGTTAAAACCCAGTCAATCTACTCTCCTTTGGAGCTATACCACGAAGCAGGATTAGTGGTTTAGCGAGGTAACTTCAGGTTTAACCCTGGGTTTGCCGTGCTAGTGCTACGACGCTAGTTCACTTCTTACCGAGATATATATCCATGGCAATTTATGCTGCACGGCTAACCTGGTCCGGAGCAGGTTAAGTGCAAGGATAAGATTAAACCTTAAAAGGCACTGCCCATGAACCAATGAGCTTCCTGGAAAATCAGCAGTTTGGAAATGGTCAACCCCTTTCTGGAAAAAATGCCCATCGAGGAAGGCGCACGGATAGTGAGGGGGGCTCTCAGGAGAGATAGAGAATCATACGAGGGGGGGGATAAAAAGAGTCGTTACAGTCAAATTCAAAAGCACACAAGTAAACACAGATGATGTTGACACCCCAAGTTTAACCAAAACTGTTTTACCAGTTTAACCAGTCCCACTTGCTCCGTGACTCCATTTTGCCAATGTTCAAATAGAAATGGGAAAAGTAAAGGGAGGAACAGGGAAAGATCTTAGGAGCTTCTGTTTTAGGAAAGTCTGTTAAGTAAATGCAGGTTCCCTTCTCAGACAGAATGGGTGGGTCTGGGTCACCCTGGTTACTGCACTGAGTTGCAAGAGCCAATGAGGGGAGAAACACACATGCAGATTAGATAGACTATAAAAATAAGGGGAGAGAGGGCCATGTTTGGTGGAGTCAAGCAGTTGAGGAAATGAGTGGGACAGAGGTGATGCCAGAGGGGGGAGAGGTGAAGGAGAAGAAGGGAGAGGAGGTGGTGCACCTTCGGCGGACCATAGGCCTGATACCTGCTGTGTCCTTCATCATCGGGTCGGTGGTGGGCAGCGGCATCTTCATCGCACCCAAGGGGGTCCTGATGAACAGCGGCAGCGTGGGGCTCTCTCTCCTGGTGTGGGTTCTGAGTGGGGTGCTCTCAACATTCGGTAAGACACCTCAAAATTAAGGTTTGGCTCATATGGATTTTTGAAGTTGATTGTTTGGATTGAAGCAGCAGATTGGTGAGAATCTGTATCTATCTTTAAAACGGACCATTTTCCTGCCAATAATTCCCCAAATTATAATTATTCTGGGTTTCCCACAGATGTTGAGTCTTGGCAGAGTAGAAAACAGCATTTTAGACCATGGGACACATTGAAACCAAGGAGGACAATAATAGTAAAACATGCATACTTGTGGAATATGAATACGAAGTGTCTCATCAGTCAACCCCATATAGACAACCACTGTAGTATTGATCAATTATTCAATAAATAATGTCATCAAAACTGCATCATATCCATTGGAGATGGATGGCAGTGATTGACTGATATCCAAGTTTTAATAAAAGCAAATAGTGCAAAATATGGCAAAACTAAAACCCTGGATATTCTAACTAGTATTCCTCACTTTATGCAGATGTATGTTTTTTTTTCCAATTGCATACAAACATTTACATTCAGTCATCAGCTGGTCATTATGTGTCTTTTGTTAACATGAATGTGGAAGAAAATTTAACATATATAGTATGTGGGCGGTGGGCCTACTTGTTCAATTCAATTCAAAATACTTTGTTAGTCTCTTGAGGGGCAATTAGAGGCAGGTTGCAAACATGGACATATACACAGCTCATTCATACATGTTTAAGCATAACAAGAGAAGAGAAACATGATAATGTTAGAACAGGATTAATGGCAGCGACCCCTCTGATGAGAAATCACCCACTGTAACCTTTAACTGAATATGCCAGATGTCTCTGACTGTCACACAGTGACAGACATAACACATTTTGTTCTGTCAGCACATTCTGTACGTCCTTGGGAGAGCCTTTTTCTTCTTCTTACTTCTTTGACTTGATTTAATAAATATTCAAGTAGCCTAAAAGACAAACCTGACTCAAGAACCTTTCTTCAACAATGAAGGAAATATTTATATCTAATAAAGGCAGGAGCGTCTGTCTGTACTGTCTGTCTGTCTGTCTGTCTGTCTGTCTGTCTGTCTGTCTGTCTGTATGTCTGTCCTTCGCGTATCTCAAGACCGAATTTGGTGCAATTTGGTCTCACCAAAGCGGAGATATTAATGTTCCACCCTGCTTTGCCCCACCTGCTGCTGCTACACACTGCAGTTTGATTGATTGATTGAAAAGTTTATTTCTATAGGGACAGATACATAAACATAGAGCATTCACAGGAAACAGTCTTTGTTATATATCCTGACATTTATAGCCTAAGCTAGTTTGCAATGTTTGTCCCTAGATGTTATAAGGCAAATATAAAAACAGGGTACAGAATACAGACTATAGAATACAGCTGTTAGGTTACACAAAATATAAAACATAAAACAAATATACATCTGTTATGTACAGTATACAATATATGTAGTAAATATACATTAGTGTGTTAATGTAGTACATTAATAACATCATGGAAAGCAACATAAGATTAGCAACTTAAAATGGGGAGTTTTATCCACACTCACACCCATCCACTCTCACACTTAGTCAATTACACTGGCAACATCCATCTATCCTACATACACACACACATATGGCGCACGCACACATACACACACACACACACACACACACACACACACACACACACACACACACAAACACACACACACACACACACACACACACACACACACACACACACACACACACACTCACACACCCACCCCACACATGCACAGCAGATCAGTTACAAGTGAGAGCATGACTGCTAGTGCTGGCTCTTCAAATACTGTTTCACATTGATTTTAAAATGATCCCAGTTGTGGTCTTGTTTAAGATATGTAGGTAATAAGTTCCAGTCCTTAACCCCCTGTACAGAAAAGGCTGTTTGTCCTAAGGAGGATTTTCGGAAAGGGACTTTGCAGTTCCCTGCCACAGCACCCCTAGTGGCTGTGCCAGAAACCCCAAGCGGTACCACCATATCGCCGAAAACACGTGGCGCCTGATTATGGATATATTTATGGATCAATTTTAAGTTAGCACATTTGCTGACATTTTCAAAATTCAAGATATCTAGTTTCTTGATAACCCGGCAATGGTGAAACCTGATTGGCTTTCTGTCCAAGATTTTTATTGCACGATTATAAATCAATTCAAGAGGTCTGGTTCCTGTCAGACCAGCTTGAGACCATACAGTTGCACAGTAACTCAGGTAAGAGAAAATCATAGAGTGCATAAAGATATTCGCAGCATAAGATGCTAGACAGTTCCTAATCAAATTCAATTCATACAGGTTTGCCTTTGCAACTCTGCTCACCCCCTGTATGTGTTTCTCAAATTTTAGATGAGTGTCTAACCTCAATCCGAGGTATTTTACCTCAGATACCTGGTCTATAGGTTGACCATTGACTTTTAGGTTGAGCCTATTTAATTCACTCATGTCATCTGGTGTGGACCGTCTCCTGGATGAGAAGCATATTGACACAGTTTTCTTGATGTTCAATGTGAGACAGGAACGTTCAAGCCATTCTGATACCGATTCCAAGTGTTCCGTCAGCCGCGCGGTAATTGAAGTAGTGGTCCGACCGGGCACATAAATGACAATGTCGTCTGAGTACATTTGTAGACCATCTCCTGGACAGGATGCTGGGAGATTATTTATATATCGACTAAAGAGAATTGGTCCAAGAATGGATCCCTGCGGAATACCTGTTCTAGTGAGGTTGTTTGTTATTGATGATGACGCATTGGTCACGGTTGCACAGATAGGATTTAAACCATTGTAATGTTGTGTCTGAGAAGTTAGAGTTTGGAGATGAGTATGTCATGGTTGATGGTGTCAAAAGCTTTCTTAAGGTCCAGGAAGACGCCCCCCCCCCCCCCCCCAGATTACCCTTGTCAATCATTATCTTAAGCTGATCCACAAAGAAACAGTTGGCGCTCTCAGTGGAGTACTTGGAGCGAAAACCAAACTGTTGTTACACCATGCACTGTATTCCATCAGGGGCCCTGTGCTATGCTGTTACACCATGCACTGTATTCCATCAGAGGGCCTGTACTTTGCTGTTACACCATGCACTGTATTCCATCAGGGGCCCTGTGCTGTTACACCATGCACTGTATTCCATCAGGGGGCCTGTACTTTGCTGTTACACCATGCACTGTATTCCATCAGGGGCCCTGTACTATGCTGTTACACCATGCACTGTATTCCATCAGGGGCCCTGTGCTATGCTGTTACACCATGCACTGTATTCCATCAGGGGCCCTGTGCTATGCTGTTACACCATACACTGTATTCCATCAGGGGCCCTGTGCTATGCTGTTACACCATGCACTGTATTCCATCAGGGGCCCTGTACTATGCTGTTACACCATGCACTGTATTCCATCAGGGGCCCTGTGCTATGCTGTTACACCATGCACTGTATTCCATCAGGGGGCCTGTACTTTGCTGTTACACCATGCACTGTATTCCATCAGGGGCCCTGTACTATGCTGTTACACCATACACTGTATTCCATCAGGGGCCCTGTGCTATGCTGTTACACCATGCACTGTATTCCATCAGGGGCCCTGTGCTATGCTGTTACACCATGCACTGTATTCCATCAGGGGGCCTGTACTTTGCTGTTACACCATGCACTGTATTACATTCAGGGGCCCTGTACTATGCTGTTACACCATACACTGTATTCCATCAGGGGCCCTGTGCTATGCTGTTACACCATGCACTGTATTCCATCAGGGGGCCTGTACTTTGCTGTTACACCATGCACTGTATTCCATCAGGGGCCCTGTACTATGCTGTTACACCATGCACTGTATTCCATCAGGGGCCCTGTACTATGCTGTTACACCATGCACTGTATTCCATCAGGGGCCCTGTGCTATGCTGTTACACCATGCACTGTATTCCATCAGGGGCCCTGTGCTATGCTGTTACACCATACACTGTATTCCATCAGGGGCCCTGTGCTATGCTGTTACACCATACACTGTATTCCATCAGGGGCCCTGTGCTATGCTGTTACACCATGCACTGTATTCCATCAGGGGCCCTGTGCTGTTACACCATGCACTGTATTCCATCAGGGGCCCTGTGCTATGCTGTTACACCATGCACTGTATTCCATCAGGGGCCCTACTATGCTGTTACACCATGCACTGTCTTTCATCAGGGGCCCTGTGCTATGCTGAACTGAGCACCACTTTTAAAAAGTCAGGAGGCGAGTACACATACCTGCTGGAGACACTGGGACCTCTGCCTGCCTTCCTACGACTCTGGGCTGAGTTTCTATTCATGAGGTGCGTCCATTCTTGTTTTGATCTCTATAATGAAGTCAAGTCATAGCAGCACATACTAAACCTGTTTCCCCTGTACAGGCCGGCAGCGGTGGCCTATATGTCCCTGGCGTTCGGTCGCTATGTGGTGGAGGCGTTCTTCACACCCTGTGCTGCTCCCACCCTGCTTATCAAACTGGTCAGCATCTTTGGAGGGAGTAAGTGGCTGTCTCTGCATTTCCCAAATACTGAAAGATTGCCATAGAAACTCTGTTTGATGAAATGTTTCTCTCTGTGCTCCTGTAGCGTTTGTAGTGGCGGCCAACTGCTGGAGCGTGACCCTGGCCTCTCGAACTCAGGTCACTCTGACTGTCCTTAAGATGTTGGCGCTGGTCCTCATCATCGTCCCCGGTGTCATCGCACTGGCCAAAGGTGGGAGGGAGGGTTTGATTGAGATAAATGCATGAATTAATTCAATAGAGTTGAGTTTTTAAATTCAGAATCAGAATCAGAATCAGAAAGACTTTATTGATCCCCGGGGGGAAATTAGGACAAGTTACAGTAGCTCGCTCACAGAACACACATAGCATAAAATAAACAGTAGTAAATGCGATAGTAAGCATTTAATTAAATCAAGCAATTAAATTATTATTATACCATTATAACTAAAGTTTGGGAACAAGGCCACGCCTCAATCAACCATTCAATCACTCACTCCACCCTACTTATACGCCCCAAACCATGATCCTTTCTCGCTCTCGTCTCAATTCAACTCATCCCTCTCACCCAACCCCTTAATCTTCCATCTCAGCATAAGAACCACAGGGGATAAGATGGAGCCATGAAGACCATGAAGAAGAGCGTCCATCGGCGAGGCAGTTCCCCCACCCAGAGTCTCATTCCCTGCTTCCTTGAGACACTTACTCATACATCCTTTCGAATCATCCCTTCCCCTCGATCCCTTCATCCTTTCCCCTCGACCCCTTCTAATAATCCATTGTGACGCAGTTAGTGAAAGGTCTATTCCACATGTACCATGTCAGTAATGCTCAGTCACTGTATCTCTGTATCTGCTTCTATGCAGGAAAGACCGAGAATTTCCAGAATGGTTTTGAGATGGATTCATTAACACTGGATATGCTGCCACTGGCCTTCTTTAGTGGTTTATATGCCTATGGTGGATGGTAAGCATATGAGCACTAGTTCAACATTCCTGTGCAGTTTTACCACGAGTGGAATTTTTCATGAGCTGAATGACACAGAATGCCGATAATATTACAAACGAGAATATGAACAATGCATAAAAAATGCCACACAATGAGACAAGATAGCAATATACGGTTAACACAACAGTGTCATCAAAATGACACACACAATGTTAAACACCTGACAATCAACTGTTTGCCTTATATGGACATGCTTTTCCTTTTCCCTTCAGGGGTAATCTGATTTCTTGCACAGAAGAGATCATTAACCCAAACAGGTATTTCCCATTTGATACCTGCTCTCCAGTTAATGCGTTTCCAAAAGCCATGCGACTATGTACTATGCATACTGTGTGTGTGTGTGTGTGTGTGTGTGTGTGTGTGTGTGTGTGTACGTGTACGTGTGTGTGTGTGTGTGTGTGTGTGTGTGTGTGTGTGTGTGTGTGTGTGTGTGTGTGTGTGTGTGTGTGTGTGTATGTTGTGTGTGTGTGTGTGTGTGTGTGTGTGTGTGTGTGTGTGTGTGTGTGTGTGTGTGTGTGCGCCCTGTCTCATCAGAAACATCCCACTGGCAATCATCTGCTCCATGGTGACAGTGATGATCTTCTATGTGCTTGTTAATGTGGTCTACTACACTGTGATGACTCCTGCTGAGCTGCTGCTGTCTGATGCCGTGGCTGTGGTCGGTGCCATACTGTATACTGCATGCATTTGCTGAAAAATAATTTCACTGTCTGTTGTTGTGCAAGTCTCATCCAGTGTCTGTGCCTCTGCAGACGTTTGCCAACCGCACTCTCCAGGGCCTGGCGTCTGTGATTCCCGTTCTAGTGGCCATATCCTGCCTGGGGTCATTGAACGCCAGCCTCTTTGCAGGGCCCAGGTAATCTAGTTCCAGAAAGGAACCAGACCCAGAAATCGACCTATAGGATGACTGATTATCTGTCTCTCTGTCCACGCTGCAGGGTCCTGTTGGTGGGAGCCAGGGAGGGCCAGTGGCCGGCACTCTTCTCCATGATCCACATCCGCAGACACACGCCTGTGCCGGCTGTGCTGCTACTGGTGATGTGCTTTCACACTCAATTGCATAGATTCTTTATCAATGTCATGTTGATGACAGAGGTGATATATCTCCAGTGAAGTAAGGTCAGTGTAGTGGCAAACAAATAGGAAAGTAAATTATGACCGTGGCGATCATCATAAGGACACTTTTTTTTCTTCTTCAAAAAAGATCAGTTTAGAAATGCAATAGTTCACACCTTTTCTCCTATCTTCATATAACGTGCATCACTTTAGCATGACTTAAATATGAAGAATATTAGGGTAATTGGTGCAATATTGGTAGTAGTGATAATGATAAAGAATCAATATATAATTAAATAGCCCAAATAAAATAATACATAAAGACACACTCACGCTCAAAGGCCTTGGAAAGCTTCTCTACAGCACCAGGAATATCATTCAATGCAGTGAATGCTTCATTGTCTATCATTGTTGGACTGAGTAGAGCAGGGGCGGACTGGGATTCTAATTCAGGCCAGGCATTAGATACCAAGCAGGCCAGGCCGATATGGGCCGACGCACGTGCCGGCGTCCGAAGGGCGGCGGCGAAAAATGTGGGCCATTTGAAGCCCAATTTGGGCCGTTTGAAGCCCAATTTGGGCCGTTTGAAGCCAGATTTGGGCTGTTTCAAGCCCAATTTGGGCCGTTTGAAGCCAGATTTGGGCCGTTTGAAGCCCAATTTGGGCCGTTTGAAGCCCAATTTGGGCTGAGTCCAATTTTACAATGAGATGCACCCACTTTAACCCTGAATAAAGTAATAAAACCACTAGTAAACCAGTAGGCGGCACCTGGCCTGCTAGTAGAGTGTCTTCATTGCCTTGCCTGTATATGTCTCCTCCAGTACCCCTCGATGGTGCTGATGCTAGCCACTGGAGAGATCTTCCAGCTCATCAACTTTGTGGCCTTCTCTGGTTGGTTCTTCATCGCCTTGACAACCTCTGGGATGCTCATCCATCGCTATCGCTTCCCCCTCCACCCCAGACCTTTCAAGGTGACCATATCTGCCTTTATTATTTATGCCAAATTACTGTATAAAGCATTCTCCATCCTATCTTACCTGTTTTCACTTGCTGTGTTCGACCCCCAGGTGCCTCTGGTCATCCCAATCATCTTCACTGCAGTGTGCTTCTTCATCGTGGGTATGTCTTTGTACTCGGACCCCTGGACCACGGGGCGAAGCGGCGCCATCACACTAAGCGGGATCCCAGTTTATTACCTGACCGTCCACCGCTCTCGCCTGCCTCAGAGATTGAGATGCATCTTCAGTGAGTCATGCGTCCAAATTTGATTGTGTATTTTCATCTCACCACACTATAATTGGAGAGGGAAAGGCGGTGCACAATTGCTCAACTACGCCTGCGTAAAGCACAGGCCAGCATGGGCTGCGTCTGCGAGCCCGGGAAACCAACAAAGTAGGCTACGGTAGACATGAGCGATGAGGAGGAGGAGGGCAAAGATGACGAGGACGAGGCATGGTAGGCTAGAAAGATCTCTCTGTTTCTAGTCACAATGGATTGCAGATTTCAAGCAACATTCAGTAGAGAATTTACCAGGAAGCCATTAAAAAAAGGTTTTGAGGTTTTGGCAACAAATGATATGAAATGCAGGGACTTTGCTAATGCTTAAATATTCATCAGAAACAGATTGTTTAGAACATGTGGTAGAACACTGACATGGTTGTTTAGCAGTGTGCTGTTCATCATGGAGATTGAAGAAGCCTTGACTCTATTATTCTGACTCTCTCCTACATTCAGACTACTGCAGTACACAGCTGCAGATCCTACTAGAAGTGGCTCAACAGGAGGTCCAGACATACTGACGACCCTGAGGACATCCAGAAATATCCACCTTTTCATCTACAGTTTTAAAATCATATTAGTCTTACTGCTCGCACCATTTCCTTGGATCAGATTTAATTTAATTGATATAGGAATTTTAAGATATTTTGAGTAAATTCCAGAAATAGTTTGCAAAAAAAAGATTTCAAGACTGAACATGAGAGTAAATAAGATGGACAATTTAGCAATAATGTATTGCACAAATGTATTCATCTGGCTCATACAGATTAACATGTTCAGTCAATAGCCTCTTTAGTGTGTGTCATCACTGAAGAAGTATTGCTAGGCGGAACATGATTATTTGTTATAAAATATATTGCATTTCTTTGTTGCTGTGTGTTTATAGGTATCACATTCAAAGTTGGAAAGAGCATCTATAAACCGTCATAGTTATGCCTACACCTGACCTGTGATGCTCTAAGCCAGTTCCTATACGAGGGATCAGACGAGCAGCATTTTGGTAAACAAATCGCGTCACTGGGTGGCAACGGCAATGGAACCCTATGGAGCCTGAGTTTGAGCGTCTGACTCTAGCCGGCTGACCGTGTTTACAATTTAAAAACTGTGACAGTTCACACAACTTTAACATGACATGCATATATACATCAAACTCTTGAGCTAATTCTGCTCTCACTCAGAATGTCAAAATATAATCAATGTGATGTATAGTTTTTTAAGATATTAACGTTTGTTTGGCACAACTCATACTATGTTGATGTTTTCTTTTCTTTCTCTTATGTGCATACTTTGTACGGATTATTGTTATTACTGGTATTGGTTTTCTGAGGTAGAGACCATATAAGCCCAGATAGGGTTTCATGTCTCACCTGCACATTGTTTTGTTGTTGTCGTTTGGTCTGTTTCTGTTTTTTTTTATTTGCAAATAAAGAAAAAGAAAATAAATTGTGCGACATATTGTGCAATAACAATAATAGCAATTCACAAACCAATTGCTGATATCTACACAGGGCAATTGATCCTACCAGTGTGCGTTCGTAAATCCAATCTGATGCTCTACAGTCTACACTGAAATGAGAGCACTCTGCTCTAGTCTGGATGTTAAAACCTCGCTCCGTGACTTCCGGCTATGGCCGGAACGTAGGAACCAAAGTGCTGTACTGTAATGTTATGGATCCGGCAAGTTTCTTCAAGTACTTCTTTGAATACTTCATTTGGTATGGCCATGCTTCTTATTTTTTCTCTAACTCGTAGCGACTGGCGAGGTTAGGCTGCCTACTGCTGCATTTCTATGGGGGAACGAAAACACTGCGGACCAGAACACAGGACCGGAACACGGGGCGGGACATCCTGCCTGTAGTAATCCGTACCAGGCTCTTCTCCTCGGGAAGAACCTGGTTAAGAGACATTCGAAATAACGCGTCTCTGACCAGGGTGGGGGGAGATGGCGGAAATGGCGTCGGAGAGTGAGAGCGCGAGCGAAATTGAAAATTTTCAGGATAAAAGGGGACTAGAGAATAAACGCAAAAGTCTGTCGTGACATAAGTCAGTCAGTGAAGAAAGTGAGGAAAGATAGATCGGGTCCTTTTGCTGTAGGAATAAAAGCGGTGGGCCACAATATAAATATAAACAATATCAATTATAAATAATAAATACTATAAATCATACATATTTTTAGGTGTTTTTTGGGTGTCTACAGGGCATGTTGATCTGACAGCAGTTAAATTGCTGTATCGGATAAGGCAACCTCTCTGAGCTGGAGGATGTTTTTCTGCAGACATTTTATTTTTGCACAGCCAAAAGCATTCAAATAAAGAGAAATACTTTATTACAAGTTGGTGACTTTATTGTGTTAATAGAAAGATTGCACCAGTGACCTTATGCGAGGACACAATTTTTAACTATTTAAAATTATTTTCTACTTTCTTTTTTTTATTAGTACTTAGTTTTCCGAAGTAATCCCAAATAGCAAAGAGAAATCAAAAATCTAATGCAGCTAATGGGGTCGGGACTCAGGAGGTTAAAACCCAGTCAATCTACTCTCCTTTGGAGCTATACCACGAAGCAGGATTAGTGGTTTAGCGAGGTAACTTCAGGTTTAACCCTGGGTTTGCCGTGCTAGTGCTACGACGCTAGTTCACTTCTTACCGAGATATATTTCCATGGCAATTTATGCTGCACGGCTAACCTGGTCCGGAGCAGGTTAAGTGCAAGGATAAGATTAAACCTTAAAGGATGGGTTTTCCGTGGGGAATATGAATATATATTAAATCTCACGCCCCTAAGGTTTTCGAATCCGTTGAAATTCTTGAAATTGGAGCTTCACTCCCAGAGATATCAAGCATCTCTCACATATTTTTTGGGCCAGCCGACGCGTTTCGCGTCATCTGGCCTAAGTCCGCCTTGCGGAAGTCGTGCACCTATGAACTACAACTGTTGTTGGCCATGGTCCCGCCTCTAGAGGTCCTCCACGCCCCTTCAGAGGCCTTGACAAAAACCAAAAGGCAGCCATCTTTCCAACCGCCTAGCCTGCTGTAGCTAATATTAGCTTCCCATAGTTCCTTGCAAAGAGACCATTATCTCGGGAACGGAAGCACTAATCGACACGGGACTGGCGGCATTGGAAAGCTCGTCAAATTTTACATCTAGTAGTAGGTGGGTTGAAGTAACGAAATCAACGCTGAGCAATGTACCCGTTTTTACACATTTTTACAGAAAATAGTTACAACATCAGATGCGCGTAACTCCTACGAAAATGCCTTAAAATGCATGAATTTTTTTTTATGAAGACATCTCCCGACATATATACTTCAGTTTAAATGTGGTGCAATTTGGAGGCAATTTATTTTCGATTTATTTTCGATTTATTTCTTCTTCTCTCCATATATTATTGTCGAAGCCTTCTTCTTCTTCTTCTTTGAGTTTTATGGCGGTTGGCAAACATATATGTGCATTACCGCCACCTACTGGAGTTTGATATCAGCCAAATGCCTGAGGGGTGGGCATAAAAACGAAGGCCACGCGAGCCCAGTGCATTGTGGGAAATGTAGTATTTCGAGTCCCCGCACCCGCACCTCCCCCCCACCACCCCCCCCCACACACAGAGTGGATTTCGGTTGATATCTCTGTGAGTAAACCTCCAATTTCAAAAATTTCAACGGATTCGAAAACCTTAGGGGCGTGAGATTTAATATATATTCATATTCCCCACGGAAAACCCATCCTTTAAAAGGCACGCCAACCAAGACTCATGCGTATCACCACCAGAAAGACTCCCTGTGGTGAGGGCTCAAAGACCTGGGACCGCTTCCAGATGAGGATCCACAAACGTCTGATCGATCTGCACAGCCCCTGAGATTGTCAAGCAGATCACATCCATCAGCATAGAGCCTGGCGTAGAGGTCGAGGTCACCATCGCAGATGCATAGAGATCACTGATGATGATGCAATAAAGAAAAAAAAAGTAAAAAAAAAAAAGCACTGCCCACGAACCAATGAGCTTCCTGGACAATTTGCAGTTTGGAAATGGCCAACCCCTTTCTGGAAAATATGCCCATCGAGGAAGGCGCACGGATAGTGAGGGGGCTCTCAGGAGAGCTAGGGAATCATACGACTCTAAAGTGACATTTTTCCAAGACATTTTTGGACAAATACAAACTACCAAATCGACTGTACTTGACTTGAAAGGTTGAATAATACACTAACAAACTAGGTTAGACCACCCAAACCAGTGTTTTTATTTCACTATACATCCTGGAACTTGACGCTAATGGCGTTAGCATACTCCATCCACATACATGAAACGGTTAGCATTTGAGCTACAGTAATGCATTGTAACATTAACAGCATGTGATTTGGGGGATACCCAGGGCCGATTTTACACTTCATGGGCCCTGGGGCTATTCATCTCTGGGCGCCGGCGAAAAAAATTTGAGTGTTTTTTTTTAACCTTTTTTAGCCGTATTTAAAGGAATATCTCATTTTAAATCAACATTAGGATTATACTGTTGTGATGTCATTATTCAGTATCTTCTCCTTTTCTCACTAACTTTCATGTCACCACCTGCTCTCCTGTCAGCATTCTAACTTACAAACACAAACTGTAGGTTTAGCCATCATGTTCTTTCATAAACAGCCTGATTGGAAAGAAAACATTGCCACTGAGATGTCACAACAAGCACTTTTATTTTTATTATTTAGTATTTATTATTGCTGTTATTATTACAGTGCACACACACATGGTTATTCAATTATTGCACAAATCAATCAAGCAGTATTCAAGTCTGTTCTACCTGAAATGTCTTCTTCCTGACTTTTGCGGTGGCAAAGCGTTTGACTAGAGTGGTGAAGTCCAATGTTCTAACAATGTCACTTTCCAATGACATCAATGTCAAGTGGGTGAGCCTTTCTTGTCCCATTGTAGACCGTATCCTGTTCTTGACAAGCCCAAGTTTTGAAAAGGAGCGCTCTCCAGAGGCATTTGTTACAGGGAGAGTTAAGTAAATCCTGAAGGCAATATCCGCATATTTGGAAAAACTGATGACAGGTTCCTCTTCCTTATTATTTGAAGCAAGTGCCGCACACTTTTATTGTTTTTGTTTTTATTACTTGTTTTTATTCTTTGTTTTTATTATTTATTATTTACAAAAAAACATTTTATTTTTATTTTTATTTTTTTTGGGCCCCTTGATGTCCCGGGCCCCGGTAAGCCCGTTGGTAAAAATCGGCCCTGGGGATACCCCAGCCTGCGCGGTTTCAAACCATGTCAAGCTAATTTGAATTCAATCTAGCTAAAAGCAAAGAAAATTGCAGTGCATTGTTTGAAGTAAAATGCGTGTGCATTTTCTTTTCAAAATCACCTGTCAAATCCCACTTGAACCCCTGTGCATGTGTCACAAAGGTAATAGACACTAGGTTCTTTAAATCTCTGGTTCACAAGCACATAGACGGAGGCAGTTTCAGGATCAAAATAATCAAGTTTATTTCTCCATAAGCAGCTGAGAAAGGTTTTAAAAGGCAGTGTAAGGCAGTCTTTATAAAAGTTTAAAGAGTCATTTAAAAAGGCAGCAGTCTCTTAAAAGGCAATACAAAAAGTGTCTTTATCCAGTAGAAGGTTCACTAAAAGAAGGGGAATTCATTCAGTCAATGGATCTTCCCAGTAGTCTCTCCTTACAGTCTGTGCTAGAAACCAGCTTCTCCAGCACTTTCCTCCTGCTGCTTTTCACCCAGGACAGGAGCTGAGGGAAGACTTTTCAAGTCTGTCCCTCTCTGCTGCAGCTCTCCTTGCCTTCTGCCGTTTTCCTCCTCTCTCCCTCTGGCTCTGGAGGGGGGGGGGGGGGGTACAAAGAGTCGTTAGAGTCAAATTCAAAAGCACACAAGTAAACACAGAAAACTGTTCTTAGTTTACCCAAGTTGTGACACATGCAAATTTTGATGTTGACACCCCAAGTTTAACCAATACTGTTTTACCAGTTTAAACCAGTCCCACTTGCTCCGTGACTCCATTCTGCCAATGTTCAAATAGAAATGGGAAAAGTAAAGGGAGGAACAGGAAAAGATCTTAGGAGCTTCTGTTTTAGGAAGTCTGTTAAGTAAATTCAAGTGTTTTGTTCCCTTCTCAGACAGAATGGGTGGGTCTGGGTCACCCTGCTTACTGCACTGATTTGCAAGAGCCAATGAGGGGAGAAACACACATGTGGATTAGATAGACTATAAAAATAAGGGGAGAGAGGGCCATGTTTGGTGGAGTCAAGCAGTTGAGGAAATGAGTGGGACAGAGGTGATGCCAGAGGGGGGAGAGGTGAAGGAGAAGAAGGGAGAGGAGGTGGTGCACCTTCGGCGGACCATAGGCCTGGTACCTGCTGTGTCCTTCATCATCGGGTCGGTGGTGGGCAGCGGCATCTTCATCGCACCCAAGGGGGTCCTGATGAACAGCGGCAGCGTGGGGCTCTCTCTGCTGGTGTGGGTGCTGAGTGGGGTGCTCTCCACGTTCGGTAAGACACCTCAAAACTAGGGTTTGGCTCATATGGATTTTTGAAGTTGATTGTTTGGATTGAAGCCTCAGATTGGTGAGAATCTGTATCTATCTTTAAAACTGACCATTTTCCTGCCAATAATTCCCCAAATTATAATTATTCTGGGTTTCCCACAGATTTTGAGTCTTGGCAGAGTAGAAAACTTTTTAGAAAACATTTTAGACCATGGGGCACATTGAAACCAAGGAGGACAATAATAGTAAAACATGCATACTTGTGGAATATGAATACAAAGTATCTCATCAGTCAACCCCATATAGACAACCACTGTAGTAAGTTTTAATAAAAGCAAATAGTGCAAAATATCGCAAAACTAAAACCCTGGATATTCTAACTAGTATTCCTCACTTTATGCAGATGTATGTTTTTTTCCCCAATGGCATACAAACATTTACATTCAGTCATCAGCTGGTCATTATGTGTCTTTTGTTAACATGAATGTGGAAGAAAATGTAATATACAGTAGGCTATGTGGGCCTATAACAGCGCGGGGTCTCCCTCTCAGAATGTACTTATTCAATTCCAAATACTTTGTTAGTCTCTCGAGGGGCAATTAGAGGCAGGTTGCAAACATGGACATATACACAGCTCATTCATACATGTTTAAGCATAACAAGAGAAGAGAAACATGATAATGTTAGAACAGGATTAATGGCAGCGACCCCTCTGATGAGAAATCACCCACTGTAACCTTTAACTGAATATGCCAGATGTCTCTGACTGTCACACAGTGACAGACATAACACATTTTGTTCTGTCAGCACATTCTGTACGTCCTTGGGAGAGCCTTTTTCTTCTTCTTACTTCTTTGACTTGACTTAATAAATATTCAAGTAGCCTAAAAGACAAACCTGACTCAAGAACCTTTCGCCCACGGGGTGGTGCATGAGGGAACGGGCACTGCACTAGTATCTAATAAAGGCAGAAGCGTCTGTCTGTACTGTATGTCTGTCCTTCGCGTATCTCGAGGCCGAATTTGGTGCAATTTGGTCTCACCAAAGCGGACATATTAATGTTCCACCCTGCTTTGCCCCACCTGCTGCTGCTACACACTGCAGTTGATACAAGCTCACACACTGCAGACAGAGTGCAGTGCCGAATTGACTTCAAACTTGGCGGGTGTGCTGCTGGGAACCCCAGAAAGTGCAGTGTCGAATTTCATGCAATTTGACCAATCAGAACACGGCTTTCATGTATCTCCAGAACCGTTCGACTTCGAACTTGGGAGACGGGCAGGCACTACACTAGTCTGTCTCTGTCTGTCTGTCAACATGTGGGCAATGTTTGTTTGTTCTGTTTGTTTACATTTTTGTACCATTGATGATGTCATAGGAGGCATTGTGACATTACTGATGATGTCATCACTGATGTCATAAGACTGATAATGTCATAAAAGGGAGGCAAAATCATCTTATGACATCACTGATGACATCACTGATGATGTCACAGGTACTGATGAATTAAAGGGCACACACACACACACCCACTGCAGGGCGGACGTAGCTTCCATCAGGGGCCCTGTGCTATGCTGTTACACCATGCACTGTCTTCCATCAGGGGCCCTGTGCTATGCTGAACTGAGCACCACTTTTAAAAAGTCAGGAGGCGAGTACACTTACCTGCTGGAGACACTGGGACCTCTGCCTGCCTTCCTACGACTCTGGGCTGAGTTTGTATTCATGAGGTGCGTCCATTCTTGTTTTGATCTCTATAATGAAGTCAAGTCATAGCAGCACATACTAAACCTGTTTCCCCTGTACAGGCCGGCATCGGTGGCCTATATGTCCCTGGCATTCGGTCGCTATGTGGTGGAGGCGTTCTTCACACCCTGTGCTGCTCCCACCCTGCTTATCAAACTGGTCAGCATCTTTGGAGGGAGTAAGTGGCTGTCTCTGCATTTCCCAAATACTGAAAAGATTGCCATAGAAACTCTGTTTGATTAAATGTTTCTCTCTGTGCTCCTGTAGCGTTTGTAGTGGCGGCCAACTGCTGGAGCGTGACCCTGGCCTCTCGAACTCAGGTCACTCTGACCATCATTAAGATGTTGGCCCTGGTCCTCATCATCGTCCCCGGTGTCATCGCACTGGCCAAAGGTGGGAGGGAGGGTTTGATCGAGATAAACGCATTAATTAATTCAATAGAGTTTAGTTTTTAAATGAAATTATACCATTATACTAAACTTCGGGAACAAGGCCACGCCTCAATCAACCATTCAATCACTCACTCCACCCTACTTATACGCCCCAAACCATGATCCTTTCTCGCTCTCGTCTCAATTCAACTCATCCCTCTCACCCAACCCCTTCATCTTCCATTGCAGCATAAGAACCACAGGGGATAAGATGGAGCCATGAAGACCATGAAGAAGAGCGTCCATCCGCAAGGCAGTTCCCCCACCCAGAGTCTCATTCCCTGCTTCCTTGAGACACTTACTCATACATCCTTTCGAGTCATCCCTTCCCCTCGGCCCCTTCATCATTTCCCCTCGGCCCCTTCATCATTTCCCCTCGGCCCCTTCATCATTTCCCCTCGGCCCCTTCATCATTTCCCCTCGGCCCCTTCATCCTTACCCCTCGGCCCCTTCATCATTTCCCCTCGGCCCCTTCATCATTTCCCCTCGGCCCCTTCATCCTTTCCCCTCGGCCCCTTCATCCTTTCCCCTCTGCCCCTTCATCCTTTCCCCTCGACCCCTTCATCATTTCTTCTCTGCCCCTTCATCCTTTCCCCTCTGCCCTTTCATCCTTTCCCCTCGATCCTTTCCACTCGGCCCCTTCATCCTTTCCCCTCTGCCCTTTCATCCTTTCCCCTCTGCCCCTTCATCCTTTCCCCTCGGCACCTTCATCCTTTCCCCTCTGCCCTTTCATCCTTTCCCCTCGACCCCTTCTAATAAACTATTAATCCATTGTGGCGTGGCCTTAGTTAGTGAAAGGTCTATTCCACATGTACCATGTCAGTAATGCTCAGTCACTGTATCTCTGTATCTGCTTCTATGCAGGAAAGACCGAGAATTTCCAGAATGGTTTTGAGACGGATTCATTAACACTGGATATGCTGCCACTGGCCTTCTTTAGTGGTTTATATGCCTATAGTGGATGGTAAGCATATGAGCACTAGTTCATGTTCAACAAAGATTCCTGTGCAGTTTTACCACGAGTGGAATTTTTCACGAGCTGATTGACACAGAATACCGATAAAATAAAAGACAAACGAGAATATGAACAACAATGCATACAAAAAAATGCCACACAATGAGACAAGATAGCAATATACGGTTAACACAACAGTGTCATCAAAATGACACACACAATGTTGACACACCTGACAATCAACTGTTTGCCTTATATGGACATGCTTTTCCTTTTCCCTTCAGGGGTAATCTGATTTCTTGCACAGAAGAGATCATTAACCCAAACAGGTATTTCCCATTTGATACCCGCTCTCCAGTCAATGCGTTTCCAAAAGCCATGCGACTATGTACTATGCATACTGTGTGTGTGTGTGTGTGTGTGTGTGTGTGTGTGTGTGTGTGTGTGTGTGTGTGTACGCCCTGTCTCATCAGAAACATCCCACTGGCAATCATCTGCTCCATGGTGACAGTGATGATCTTCTATGTGCTTGTTAATGTGGTCTACTACACTGTGATGACTCCTGCTGAGCTGCTGCTGTCTGATGCTGTGGCTGTGGTCGGTGCCATACTGTATACTGCATGCGTTTGCTGAAAAATAATTTCACTGTTGTTGTTGTGCAAGTCTCATCCAGTGTCTGTGCCTCCGCAGACGTTTGCCAACCGCACTCTCCAGGGCCTGGCGTCTGTGATTCCCGTTCTAGTGGCCATATCCTGCCTGGGGTCATTGAACGCCAGCCTCTTTGCAGGACCCAGGTAATCTAGTTCCAGAAAGGAACCGGACCCAGAAATCGACCTATAGGATGACTGATTATCTCTGTCTCTCTCTCCACGCTGCAGGGTCCTGTTGGTGGGAGCCAGGGAGGGCCAGTGGCCGGCACTCTTCTCCATGATCCACATCCGCAGACACACGCCGTTGCCGGCTGTGCTGCTACTGGTGATGTGCTTTCACACTCAATTGTATAGATTCTTTATCAATGTCATAATATGACATTGATTATGTTGATAACAGAGGTGATATATCTCCAGTGAAGTAAGGTCAGTGTAGTGGCAAACAAATAGGAAAGTCAATTATGACCGTGGCGATCATCATAAGGACACTTTTTTCTTCTTCAAAAAAATCTGTTCAGAAATGCAATAGTTCACACCTTTTCTCCTATCTTCATATAACATGCATCACTTTAGCATGCAAATATGAAGAATATTAGGGTAATTGGTGCAATATTGGTCCTTTATTAGAACTCATCATCAGTGTCGTTCACCTCTGATATGATGGAAATGATTACATATTTATTGTGGAATTACTCAAAAATTGTTGTTTATGGGACTCTAATACTGTACCATGTCATGTCAGCTTTATTTATGTAAATTAGAACAAAACACTGTTACAAAGCACATCGTAGCCTATGATCACATTTCTAATCCAGCACACATATCAGGATTGATTGACACTTCTTTTTAATAATAGTTTAAATAAGCAAGAAGGAGCGAACAACGCATTGCGCATAATTTGCATCATCAGTTTCACTTTCTAAATAATTTTTGTCAAAAGTAGCTTATGAGCCTATTAATAATTGGAGTTTACTCTATATTATTTTTGTGTGTGTCTAAAATACATTTAAAATGTTTTCACAAACGGACTTCCTGCAGTACCTCTGCGGACCCCCTAGGGGTCACAGACCCCTGGTTGAAGACCACTGATTTAGCGGACTGCTCTCTCCCTCTGCTCAGAAGCAGTGAAGGCACGCAGGGCACCTGACTCGCTTCGGATTCAGTCCCTCAACACGCCTACTTTTCAATGGTTAAATCAAACTTCAACACACGCTATGTCCCACCTCTCTACCCTGTTTCATTCAGAAATATGTATATTTACAGAACATTTATGGACAGTGAATTGAAGCGTTAGAACAAATCCTCACTCTATGGCGCTACACCACAAATAGATTTTGACCGCCACAATTTCAACTAGTTGACTGCAAACTCCTGCTTTAGGTCTTATATAGGTATTGTCTTGCCGGAACATCATTCCAATCAAGAGAAAATCCCCTGTTGTTCTTTTATTATTTTACTTTTGTTTATGCCTACAAAGCAAAATGTTACTTTGTACTTGAGTTCTCCCCTGGAAGTGATTTTGGTATAGATGGGCCCCCATTGTATTTAAGCAAGCAGTAATCTACCTACCATTCTACCTGTATGCAGAATATATAGGGAGACAATTATGTTTTCATCATTGTAAAGCCACAGAACAGTAAAGAGGATATTAATGGGATGTGTGTAGTTCTTCATAGATCTAGCCTCATTATTTTGCTCTCAAAGTGCACCAGATTGATTCATTTTTACTTTAAAATGTACAAAACTTTCTCCCGGGGCCGGGGGGGACCCGTAAAGGTCTGAACTTAAAACCGCCCCTGTGAGTCACATAATGTGCAAATGGCATTTACATATTATAGAGATACTATAGCAATATAATAGGAACATGTATACTAGCAGATGAAATATATATATTATAGGCGTATAGATGAAAATAAAAATCAATAGATATACATAGTAATAATGATAAAGAATCAATATACTGTATAAATAAATAGCCCAAATAAAATAATACATAAAGACACACTCACGCTCAAAGGCCTTGGGAGGCTTCTCTACAGCACCAGGAATATGATTCAATGCAGTGAATGCTTCATTGTCTATCATTGTTGGACGGAGTAGAGTGTCTTCATTGTCTTGCCTGTATATGTCTCCTCCAGTACCCCTTGATGGTGCTGATGCTAGCCACTGGAGAGATCTTCCAGCTCATCAACTTTGTGGCCTTCTCTGGTTGGTTCTTCGTCGCCTTGACAACCTCTGGGATGCTCATCCATCGCTATCGCTTCCCCCTCCACCCCAGACCTTTCAAGGTTACCATATCTGCCTTTATTATTTATGCCAAATTACTGTATAAAGCATTCTCCATCCTATCTTACCTGTTTTCACTTGCTGTGTTTGACCCCCAGGTGCCTCTGGTCATCCCAATCATCTTCACTGCAGTGTGCTTCTTCATCCTGGGTATGTCTTTGTACTCGGACCCCTGGACCACGGGGCGAAGCGGCGCCATCACACTAAGCGGGATCCCAGTTTATTACCTGACCGTCCACCGCGTTCGCCTGCCTCGGAGATTGAGACGCATCTTCAGTGAGTCATGCGTCCAAATTTGATTGTGTATTTTCATCTCACCACACTATAATTGGAGAGGGAAAGGCCTGCGTGAAGCACAGGCCAGCGCCGGCTGCGTCTGCGGGCCCGGGAAACCAACAAAGTAGGCTACGGTAGACATGAGCGATGAGGAGGAGGAGGGCAAAGATGACGAGGACGAGGCATGGTAGGCTAGAAAGATCTCTCTGTTTCTAGTCACAATGGATTGCAGATTTCAAGCAAAATTCAGTAGAGAATTTATCAGGAAGCCGTTAAAAAAAGGTTTTGAAGTTTTGGCACACAAATGATATGAAATGCAGGGACTTTGCTCATGCTTAGGATGTAATGTATTCTCCTCAAATATTCATCAGAAACAGATTGTTTAGAACATGTGGTAGAACACTGACATGGTTGTTTAGCAGTGTGCTGTTCATCATGTAGATTGAAGAAGCCTTGACTCTATTATTCTGACTCTCTCCTATATTCAGACTACTGCAGTACACAGCTGCAGATCCTACTAGAAGTGGCTCAACAGGAAGTCCAGACATACTGACGACCCTGAGGACATCGAGAAATATCCACCTTTTCATCTACAGTCTTAAAATCCTATTAGTCTTACTGCTCGCACCATTTCCTTGGATCAGATTTAATTTAATTGATATAGGAATTTTAAGATATTTTTAGTAAATTCCAGAATAGTAGCCGAACAGCATTTTGGTAAACAAATCGCGTCACTGGGTGGCAACGGCAATGGAACCCTATGGAGCCTGAGTTTGAGCGTCTGACTCTAGCCGGCTGACCGTGTTTACAATTTAAAAACTGCGACAGTTCACACAACTTTAACACGACATGCATATATACATCAAACTCTTGAGCTAATTCTGCTCTCACTCAGAATGTCAAAATATAAGCAATGTGATGTATAGTTTTTTAAGATATTAACGTTTGTTTGGCACAACTCATACTATGTTGATGTTTTCTTTTCTTTCTCTTATGTGCATACTTTGTACGGATTATTGTTATTACCGGTATTGGTTTTCTGAGGTAGAGACCATATAAGCCCAGATAGGGTTTCATGTCTCACCTGCACATTGTTTTGTTGTTGTCGTTTGGTCTGTTTCTGTTTTTTTAAATTTGCAAAAAAATATATATATTGTAGCGTATCGCTGATACGCCAAAGAACGGAGAGTTGTAGTTGGTACAGGGTCTTTATTCACAGGCTTCGTTAGCTCCTAGCAGCTAGCTTCACACCGCTAGCTCGACACATAACAACCGGTCTGCTCGCCCGCATGGCACTGACTGGCTTCCGCCCCGGCCGCTGGTCACATATATCCCCTTCCCCCTAGGAACACACCCACACACATCAGTTCCTAGCTGCGATCCAGACACTTAGGTTGCACATCACATTACAGGTAATACTTGGATTACCTGAACACGTTACATACTCCTCACCCAACAATAAGGTTAACGCCCACGTTAACACCCACAACCCACACATATCCCCCTGTACCAAAACACACCAACACAACATTTTTCCCATCACCACATCAAATTATAATTCCCC
This sequence comes from Poromitra crassiceps, assembly GCF_964638095.1. Taxonomy (NCBI): domain Eukaryota; kingdom Metazoa; phylum Chordata; class Actinopteri; order Beryciformes; family Melamphaidae; genus Poromitra; species Poromitra crassiceps. Next base: position 52,355,637 of record NC_139642.1, on the reverse strand, counting down.
AACAACCAGTCTTTTCTTTTCAGCACCCCCGTCATAATGTCCAGTTTTTCATTAGGTACTCCGTAATGTCTAGTTTTCCATTAGGTACCCCCATAATGTCTAGTTTCCCATTAGGCACTCCATAATGTCTAGTTTTCATTATTTCCTTCTTTTTCACACATTCATTTAAATTCAACACAATCTAATTTCAGTTCGACAACAACCCCAACATTTACATCATTCTTTTTCCATTACCTTCATTTAAACCTTTTTTCTTACTCACATTATCCCACTTCAACCACTATTTCCATCCCCCCTTTTAAAGCTTCTGTCCCATCTGAAGCACATTACAGTCAACACATGCACTGCAGTGTAAGTCAGCACGGTCCCCCCTCTGTGCCCCACAGTCCTCACACGCATCGCAGTATCTTCGCACATCCTCCTTTTGTTTGCCCCAGTAGAAATGTCCACGGATGCGGGTGAGTGTCTCTTCGGGCCCAAAATGACTGGAACCAGGGCCCTTGTGTGCCCCCTTAAGCGCCAACTCTCGCAGGTAACCGGGTACAACCGCCTGCCTCCCTTTTACCCCGTGCTCTGTTCTCTCCAACAGCCCGTCTTCATCTAGCCGCAGGTCGGAAAACATGTTCCACAGTCCTTTCGTGGCACCGGAAAACATGTGAGTCTCCTTCACCGGGGGCCGGCGTCCGGCCGCCACCCACGCAAGCACCGGACCGATCTCCGCGTCCTCCGCCTGCCTGCGTTTCCACTCACTCACGTCGACATCCTTGATGGTCGCTCTGTCGTCCTCCAGATCCACATCTGGACAGTCCTCCTCGTCTTCCTCCACCTCCTGCACTCGGTCGTCCTCCCGCCCCCCTTCCCCAGGGGACGGCGTGTTCAGGACAGCAGGGGGAACACAACCGGCCTCGCTCTCCACCTCGGCTTTCCGCACAGCAACCGTGGGGGGCGCAGTGCAGTTTCTGGCTAAGTGCCCAGGCGAACGGCAAGTCCAGCAGAGTCTCACCTGTCCGCCGCCTGCACGTCTCTCTTCTCCCGCTGCCCTCCGGTCCCCGACAGCCTTTTGACACTCTCTAGCCAGGTGTCCAATCTCGCCGCATGCCCAGCAGGCTCCCTGCTGACCATGTCGTTGTCCCGCATACCCGGTCCGTCTCCCGGGACCGCTTCTGCACCACCTCGCCACGTGGCCCGGCTCTCCACATGTCCAACACAGTCTCTTTTGCGGCTCCGCGTGGGGCCCGTGCTCAACTGTGACGCGGTATACAGTGATGTTATTGACGTTTGGTTGCTCCCCTGGAGCGGTGGGAGGGTGACCCATCTGGACTACCGGCCCCCCTGCAAACGTCAGTGTGCTCTTCCCTAGGTCTACTGTGCATTGGTTTAGCGTCAAGTAGTCCTCCCCCAAGATACAGGGCCCCGCCATCTCTACTACCCATACCGGAAAGTTCACTGTCTGTCCCCCCACAGTTATCATCACGGACCCCCTTCCCCTCATTGGCATCAACTCACCGGATACTGTCCTCAGCAGCTGGTCCGCTGGCTGCTCCAGAAGCGCTCCCTCTGGCATCATGTTGTAGTTCACCAGCGTTGCCGTACACCCCGTGTCCACCAGGGCGACACAGGGCTTCCCTTGCAGGCGGACCTGAACATGGCAGCCGTTCATCGTGTGCGGCCCGTTCTGCATGTTGACAGCGCCGGCGATGTCGTCTGCTTCGGGGGAAGGCGACGCCCCCCCTCCCCGTCTGTACCGCTGGGCCCCCTCCAACGGTGACGTGGCCATAGGGAATATGACGTAGGGGGCCCGTCTCGCCCCTCTTAGACGGGCCCCGCGCCGTTTCCCTGGTTCCACGCTCCTCCGCGGCACTCTCTGGCCCGATGCCCGGGGCGTCCACAGGTCCAGCAGCGCATGGCCCCGGGCCCCCTGGCCCCGGTATTGTCTCGTGGGGTGGGCTGCAGGGTCGCGCTTCGGAGCAGTTGTTCTGTTAACTGGCGCACCGACTCAGATAGCTCTTTCACCATGTTGCCTTGCTCTTTCACCATGTTGCCTTGCTCTGCTAAGGCCGTCTTCCACGCTGGCTCTTCTTGTAGCTGGCTCTCCGCTGCCATTCTCACCACTGGGGCGGCCTCCATTATGCCGCTGCTCTTATCCCAGCCTTCTACTGTCTCTATCTCCAGCGCCAACTCCAGCGCTGCTCCCAGTGTTTTTGGATGTCCCAGCGTTACCTTCTGGCTTAGACCCCGTGGCTCGATGGCCTGGACAAAGTAGCTTAGGGCTAACCCATCCAGCGCCTCCGTCGGTAGCTGGCTGTATGCGCGCCGGCTGAGAGTCTCAATGTCTGTTGCCAGTGCACGCAGCGACTCACCCTGCCGTCTGCGTCTGTTACACAGTTCCGCGGCTACGATGGCCTGCTCTTCACATCGTCCGAAGCGTCTCCGCAGGGCCCCCATCACCACATCCAAGTCCTTTGTATCCGCTATTGCCGACACGCACGCCGTAGCCTCGCCCTCGAGGGACATCACGAGATGGCTGGCTCTCTCCCTTCTCGTCCAGCCATTCCATTCTGCAGCCTCCTCAAACTGCTTGCAGTATGCCTCCCACTCGCCTTTACCGTTGTATTTCGGGACGAGCACGTCCTTCCTGGTTCTGCGGGCGCCATCCCCCGCCGTCGCGTGCCGTGCTTCAGCCTCGTCACTCCCCGCCTGTCTGCCAGCGGGGCCCGGCTCGGCTCCGCTCTCCTCCCGCCCGAGGTTCTCCCTCATCAGTCTGTATTCCTCTCTATTCTCCGGATACACCGAGGCTTCACCGGGCCGTGGCACAGCCTCCATGGCTACAGCGGTGTTGTCAACCCGCTCGATCTTCACTCTCACCGGCCTCGGCTCTTCCGCTCTCTCCGCCGCCTCGTTAGCCCGCCTGCTAGCCTCTTTGAGCCGCGGGGTAGCTTCCGTGGCTACGGGGATATCGCCGTTTAGTTCGGATTTTATCATCACAAACCCCAGGCTTGCTGCTGCTATCCCCGCCTGGATCTCTGTGGTAGCGGCCGCGTCTACCCCGTCTTCTTTCTCCTCAGGTGCTTGGTAGTCCGCCCCGGCTCTTTCTCTTCCCGCCTCCCGTTTGAGTCTTTGCTTCTCTCTCTTCAGGAACTTGTTAACCATCTTGCCGATTCTGGAGGTAATTCACCGTTTTAAACTTCTGACGCCAATGTAGCGTATCGCTGATACGCCAAAGAACGGAGAGTTGTAGTTGGTACAGGGTCTTTATTCACAGGCTTCGTTAGCTCCTAGCAGCTAGCTTCACACCGCTAGCTCGACACATAACAACCGGTCTGCTCGCCCGCATGGCACTGACTGGCTTCCGCCCCGGCCGCTGGTCACATATATCCCCTTCCCCCTAGGAACACACCCACACACATCAGTTCCTAGCTGCGATCCAGACACTTAGGTTGCACATCACATTACAGGTAATACTTGGATTACCTGAACACGTTACAATATATATATATTGTTTTGTTGTTGTCGTTTGGTCTGTTTCTGTTTTTTTTAATTTGCAAATAAAAAAAACCAAAATAAATTGTGCGACATATTGTGCACAATAATAATAATATAATAGCAATTCACAAACCAATTGCTGATATCTACACAGGGCAATTGATCCTACCAGTGTGCGTTCGTAAATCCAATCTGATGCTCTACACAGTCTACACTGAAATGAGAGCACTCTGCTCTAGTCTGGATGGTAAAACCTCGCTCCGTGACTTCCGGCTATGGCCGGAACGTAGGAACCAAAGTGCTGTGCTGTACTGTAATATAATGTTATGGATCCGGCAAGTTTCTTCAAGTAGTACTTCTTTGAACACTTCGTTTGGTATGGCCATGCTTCTTATTTTTTCACTAACTCGTAGCGACTGGCGAGGTTAGGCTGCCTACTGCTGCATTTCTATGGGGGAACGAAAACACTGCGGACCAGAACACAGGACCGGAACACGGGGCGGGACATCCTGCCTGTAGTAATCCGAGCCTGGAGACGCTATGGGTGACGCTCGGACTCGGACTGGCTTCTCCTCGGGAAGAACCTGGTGACGCGAGGTTACAGTGGCCAGAGCTGTGTAGATAGAAGAGTTCCGACATCTCCATTCACTCCATCCAATGGACCAGTTTTTTTCCAGGAAGTAGAAAGTGGAACTCTTGAGTAAAAAAAGCAGCACTGTCGAGTTGCAGCAAAATAGACAGTTTGTGTTGTACTCTGAAAGGGTTTTTCATCCCTTGAATCAAATTGTACATTATCAGCTTTATTTTAGCATGCAAAAGTAGCGCGAGACCAATTCCTGGCTGTTCATTGGCTAATGAGTCTCGCATTTTGGTCCTCCGCTGACGCCACTCTCTTACTAGAGGACACCAGAGGAGGAGTGGCTATTTGCATGGGGTCCCGCCCACTCAAGGCTGACTGCGGTTGGAAGACGGTCAGGTCTGTCAAATTTCAACTTCCGGGTGCTGAAGCGTTGCAAAACATCAGCAGGCAGGCAGCTGTCTCTACTCTGCTCTGCTCCCATTCACCCCAGTGGCAGAGGAGGACGCCCCCGTCAGCTACTGAGAAAACACTGGAAAACACCGCTTTACAGAGAGTGAGTGACTTTATACTCACAGCTGAGTCCACTCAGTCATTTTGCATGTGAAACGATGGAGGCATGTTGGTTGTAGGCCCCTCTTGAGTGTTTGCTAGCCTCTGTCCTACGTTAGCTTCTGGTGTCACAACATGATCAAGACTTGACTAACGCTAGCTAGTAGCCTAGGTCCAGGAGTTAGCTAGCGTTAAGTAGCAAATTAACTTATAAATCTAAGTAAATATATAGCTATAGCGTTAGGTCGTTGTTAGTCGACATGGGCACAACTGTCAGGGTGAAACATGGGGCCAATCAATCAATGGGCCAATCACATCCAAGGTGAAACCACATAGCAAGGTAACAGTATTGTGAAGAAACGATTTGGCTGTCAAAACAGTATTTAGATTTATTTAGAATAATCTTACATGTATCTTGCAAACATTTAATGTTACATGTTCATTTGATGAGTGTGTTGGGTGTGTCTGTTACATTGTAATGCAAACTTGTGAAATTTGGCTTTGAATGTGTCTGTTGTCTCTGCCATATAACACCAATTATCTCCTGTTGTCTCTGCCTGTGTAAAGTGATGCTGTCGGAGGTCCTGCAGGTGCTGCGCGGGGCAGCTAAGGTGGGGTCGGCCATGGTCACCACGCAGGGGGAGCAGCTCCAACTTAGGGCCTGCAACTCCTCCCTCGGGGCCGGGGTCAAAGCTGCTCAGGATGTGGTGGAAGGACTGGTGGGCACCGTCATGGGAGGCAGCCGTGCGGTGAGGATTAACACATTTGAAGTTGGATGGAGGTAGAATAATGTCAATTTGCAGTTGAGTGAGTGCTGATGTCCATGCAGTAGAATGGACAAAGGCTTAGAGCAGATGGACAAAAAGAATCACCTACGTCCTGAGGGCAGATTTTCTTAGTTTGGCTCTGTGAAACCTGTCAAACCTCTTAAGGAGTTTGTGCATTGTCATGCTAATTTGGTCACCAGTCCATCTTCTTTATGTAACAGGTTTTTCTGGTTCGCTTAGGGATTTAACCAAAACACCACAATTTCTTTGTTTTGTGTGTGAATTTGTTACTCGAGTGCTCTGTTGTTGCGTGGTGTAGGGTTGCCAAGTCATTGAATTGGAAATAAGGGACGGTGGTGGTCCGGGGGGGGGGGGGGTATATCCTTCACAAGTAGAACAGGTCTTACACCTGCTCAGTAGTGGACTTAAAGATATAACAACCACATAACTGCAACGGCTTCAGCTTCAACCATTTTCCCCATTATTATTATTAACACAAGCAAGCTCACAATCCTTTGGTCAGTTTTTGAATATTTGTGCAATAGGAATAATAAGCATGTAACACATCAAGAATTTTATTTTGGCATTACAAAACAAAGTTTCTCATTCTTTAGAATAAAACAGTGGTATGTTAAGAAAAAACAAACAGTAGTGCAAATGGCAAGCCAGGGTTATAGTAAATACATTTGGTTAAGTTATGCAAGTAAAACAACTTGGTTCAGGTTAGGAAAGTAAAAACATCCTGTTTAAGGTTAGGCAAATAAAACAACTTGGTAAAGGTTAGGCAAGTAACTCAATGTGCAAAACGGAACACACTCATTGGCTGAGTCACGACGTGATGTCGTCAGTCTATTTGATCTATAGCAACGCTGACAGCGCTTCTCATTGGTCGTGACTCACAAGAATGAGAAGTAGTTGAACGTAACATGACACCACAGCACAGACAGACAGGCCGAGCTGAGGGAGTCGTCTCGCTCACAAATAGCGTTTCACTCTTTTCACTGCAATGTTTCTCCAATACGGGACAAAGCGCGTCCCGTATCAGTTCAATACGGAACACGTCTTTTTGTTTAGAAATACGGGACGATTCCGTATTTTAAGGGACGGTTGGCAACCCTAGTGTGGTGTGAACGCACCCACGCTGGTGACGTCGCTTTGTGCACATGCGCGCAGCTCCGGAAACACAGTCAAATGGGAAATCGGAAATGGCAACGAGACGAGCTGCGTCGGTGATATCTCCGCCCGGAAACGCTTATTATTATTTATTGCTTTTTGTTTCATTTGTATCACAGTGTATGGAAACAGCGTTTTATTTGTTTTAAAATACAGTAAAGGAGCTTGAGACCCAGTACTGCCTCCTGACTTGTGAATGAACACAACGCAGGGGAAAAACACATGGGTTACACTTGCTTGTAAAATAGCTGGATGCTTTTTGAGATGATTCAGGGTTGATGTCGTGAAGTCAACAACCGTGTCTGTTACATGCAAATATTCACACCTTAGACTTGTTCCTTTTGTATTAAGCACTGCTTGGCAGCTGCACATGTCGGGTAGGGTTTGGGTAGGGACTTCCTTCATTCAGACAATGTGACTTCACTTTCTTTCTGGATGTGTACTAGTGTCTGCCCTTTAAGGAGGTGGAATGAGTATAGGGAGTCCAGTGCATACATACACTGTTCAGTCTACGGACCTCACCATATCATCACATTTCTGTTCAAATGCAAAAATTGTGCACACCCCACTAATATAATTATAATAATATAATAATACAATATAGGTATGTACACACACTACAGTGTAACATTTGCAAAAATTGCTTATCCAACTCTACTCTTTCTGTAGCAAAAGCCGATAAAGGAGGATGTGTTTCCGGATGTGGAGGGCTGGGAGGAGATGGACCCTGAAGAAGCAGCCAAATGGGCCGTAGGGGCTGAGTTCCCCCCCAACGCAGCGTGGCAAGACCAGGCTGGAACTGAGGCCGCAGCAGAGATGCCAACAGGTATTGTCAAGTGGTTTTATTAGCATGTACTGTACAGTAGGTGACACATAAGCCGTTTTCCCACATGCGTACCGGAAAATTACCTGTAAGTCAATATCGGACATTTCCCTTCACACTTCGGCTCGCGCATGTGGGAATCTATCAGCGAATTTGCCAGTATGTTGGGGGGCGGGGGGAGCTTATTTGGGGGGTCGGCAAAACTTGAAATAAGTTCGCTTGTCAGTTGTCACACAATAAATCACACTCGTTTGACTTAAGAGTAGCGTCAAGCCGCCAGCGTAATAAACACAGCCGATTTACCCCCTCCCCTCTCTGCTCGAGAGCAGCAGCCACGGACAGACACAGCGGCAAGCTGCTCAACGCTTGTATGTATGTAGAGAAAGCAAATGCACGAAGCGAAATGTGGAAGTAGTTTGCTTTGATGTGCGCGAATGATTAGATTATGCCCGCTGGAACATTAAGCAACGTGTGTAGGCTACACGTCGCCCATGATTGAAGGACCGCTTTCGCGGAAAATGACTGGACCCGTTTCCACTTGCGTCCCCTTAAGAGCATACCGCTCTTCTGACTGGCTCGAAACTGGTGAAATGTCGGGGACGACGGGGTCGCGCTTATACCGGCACGGCACCTTTCCCACATGCAGGCATTAGACCACGTTCCGGTCATTTTGCGGTACAAAGCGCATGTGGGAAAAGGGCTATAGATGCATTACTGAAGGGACAACAAGTCAAGTGTGTTATAAGAATATCATGATGCCATTGCCCCTCTCTGTAGTCATTGTCAAGGGTATGGCTGCATCCCCCCCCTTGATAAATCAGGTTTATACTTTGTTTTGGTTTTGTAGTTTTTAACTGTCATGTGCAAAACTGCTCATATTTCATTCAAGGTATTTCATTTAAAAGTCTTGGCTGTAACTTGATGAAACTTGCAGGCACCCTGCTTCATGCACTGCAGTGTAGCTTTGGTCATCATGCCTCATCAGTTGAGATTGTTTTTCTGTATTGCTCCGTCTTCTACTAACTATAGATATAGAGACAGTCGGCATGTGTGGGAACGCCCACAAAATGTTATACAGCTGGCGCGCGAGTGGGGTAAAACTGCACCATATATCTCAATGGGCTGACTCACCAAAGGAAGGTGTTGCGGCTCTACACTACAGGTTTGGGGATTCTAGAGCGGAACACAAGACGTCTGTTCAGATGTGCGTATGCTGCGGTGGTCGAATCCCCCATTGTGTCTGCCTGGGCTGGGCTAGCAGCTAAATTCTAACTTTGCTGAATGGATAGAACAGGGATTTACCCCATCCTGACCACGCCCCCCAGCCAGGCTGAGCCAGCTAACCCAGCTGCGATACAGTTATGGCCCAGACGGGACATCACCTCAACCTATAGATGTGACCGCTGCGCTGCATACTTGCACGAAGTCCAATTCCTCGTTTGTAATCTGATTACTTACTGTGGCTATTAAAGTGAATCTTGAATCAAGTTGGAGTCATTTGTTGTTCATTAACGCGAGCTATAATTCACATCCCCTCCTCTCCCTACCACAGAAGTGCCTCCTACCCCCGGGGCGGCTCCAGGAGGGGCAGGCTGGCCGGGGCAGAGTGCCCGGTTCCTCCACACGGGCCCTGGCCTCCAGCGCCACCGCTACCACCAGGCCAGGTTTGTTCACGACACGGTGGTGGCCAGACTCACACCAGAGGACATCCAGAAGGCCAGGGAGGCCAAGCAGGCTCTGGTCAAACCGGTCAGACAGAAGGTGGGTTGGATGGCTGCAGCTACCAGCCGATTCAACAAATTGATTGATACTTTTTTTTGTTTATATTTTTGTCCTCATAAGTATGAGTATTTTAAGCAGGCTACTAAATGGAGGTGTAAGGAGGAGACGGTATTATCATCTAGTCACACTACTCAATGTTTACACGCACGCACATGCACACACACACACACACACACACACACACACACACACACACACACACACACACACACACACACACACACACACACTTATTTTGCATGATGGTCATTTTAGTGACTGTTCCAGATAGAGGAAGGTGCCACTAGAATCAGCGAATCTGTGAATGTTTAGGGTGAAAGCAACATCATTGCATGTAAACATGGAAAACATGAAAATGGAACGATAAGCAGAAGAGTAATTATTCACTACTAGGAGTTACTACTCCTTTTCCACTGTCATACTCCAGATTGGCTGTGTTGAAACATCTCCTCATTCTTTAGGGCGTTGATTGAATCATTCCAGATTAGATCAGTTTATTGAACAAAGAATATGTTTGAAATATTAATGTAATCCAAGTCAGATAACGGGCATCCTTCTCTGTGATTTGTGATGGATGTATTGTATTTTTGTCTCGTCTTTGCACACATTTCACTAGAGATATTTGACTTGTATTCCTCCTGGTGTGCTGGAGATGAACCACTGCCAGGTGCCAAGGACCTTATTTTAAGTAGAATAGTTGTGCGCGTGCTTATGACAGCGATGTGGTCTTTCTTCCCCAGCTGAGTGACCGTGCCAGAGAGAGGAAGGTGCCTGCCACTAGGATCAGCAGGCTGGCTAACTTTGGCGGTAAGAGCAACTCTATTTTAGCTGCATACAAACACATCTTGGCAATATATATTGTTCACGGTGGTCTGAGAGAGAATCCGTGTCTGTCCTCTCCAGGTTACCACATGATTATAAAAGCAGAGAATTGTGACCTTGGACAGTAAAACTGTCTTAGCGTGCCATGCACACCCTTACAGCCTGCATTAAATATAGCCTGAAGCCTCATTATACTTAAGTGTCGCCATAATGTCACATATCATAATATATATGTCTTCTCAGAATGCGTTGCTATGGGATTACATACTGTAAGTCTAGGACAGGGCTGTCAAATTCAAATGTACTGAAGGCCATGCTGAGGGGTGTGAATAATCAGGGCCGGGCATTTATCACAAAGATTATTATATCTTTTTTATTGAAGAGGTACGCACCATAATTAAGTAGGCTAGTAACTATATAAAATAATATTGCATGCATTCAGTTCAAATATTATGGTTTTTCCATGTTTGTGGGTAATTCATACCAGCAAAACTGATTAATAAAGCAAAATAGTATTTCATCAAGTACTGAAGTACCGTAAATTTCGGACTAGAAGCCGCGGCTTTTCCCCCGTTTTTTGGCCCTGCGGCTTATATAACGGTGCGGCTTATCTATGGATTTTTTCGGGGAAAAAAAAAATTCTCTCTTTTTTAGCACTCTTTCTAACTATAAATCCACTTCTGTTTTAATTTCCTCTCTTGCCCTCTTTTCACCACACCGCGGACACTGTGTGCACTGTAAAAAAAAACACAGGTGGTGTTGTGTTATGTTGTTTTGTTGGAATGTTAATAAATGGGAGCTTCCTCAAACAGCCATCTCTTTCCCGACAATCCCCTCTGTGCATGAACCCTTACATATGGTAATTAAACATTAAAACACAATTAAAAAAAAAACATTAAAACACCTGCGGCTTATAGTCCGGTGCGGCTTATATATGTAACAAACAGGCAATTTTGCTGCTGCGGCTTATACTCCGGTGCGGCTTATAGTGCAGAAATTACGGTACTGTTTTCGTAACTGATAACTGTGCGTCATAGTCGACTAATCATGACGCTATTTCACATACCCTAAGAAAGTCATTAAGAACAATTTTTTTATATTTATTTATTTATTTTTCATTGCTAAGCTGCACTCAATTTACTCTGTTAAAATGTTAAACGTCTCAATATTATCTGAAGGTATTTGGGGGAAGTTGGATGGGGTAGTGAATGAATCACCCTCTGCTCTCCCTTGACAACTGCTATCCTTGTTTACAATGGAAAGGGCATGCGTTTCCATGTTCCCAGCAGCACTGAGAATTTAACACGTTTTCAGTTCTCAAGTGCCAGAGGTTAAAAAAAAACCTTCAACTTTTAGCAAAAGGGGGCTAGAAATTTAAATGTGATCTCATTATTCTCCAAGCAGCAAGAGTCAAAGCAACATTTCCCACAAGCGTCTGCTGAGTGCTTCGAGCTAAGAGTCCCCAAACTAAACTCAGTCAGGACTTGTGTCTCTGTCTCTTCGCTGCAGGTCTGGCAGTAGGCCTGGGGCTCGGTGCCATTGCAGAGGTGGCAAAACAGTCGCTGGGAGGGAAACGACCAGGAGGTAATGATGTTCTCTCCTCTCCTGACGCCTCCTCTACAGCTCTCTCCTCTCCTGACGCCTCCTCTACAGCTCTCTCCTCTCCTGACGCCTCCTCTAGAGTTCTCTCCTCCCGTTCATATAGTCTCTTTTGATCCAGTGCGGACTTGGCAAATCCAGCAGACAGATGGTCAGCCGGTCGGCCCTGGAGACTGCCAGGCAGTGGACTGGCATTGAATCAAACCTGTTAACAAGCCTGTTGACAAAAGTTTTAACAAAGGTTTTACTCTGTGTTAAATCATCAGTGTTTGTTTATTGATGATGGATGTACCACTGCCCCGGTGGTTCATTCAAGTACTTCATTCAATTACTTTTGTTTTTGGTCTACTTCATTCAATGTGAATTTGAACGTCTTGGTGGCATCTCGGTACTGCTGCGGTAGTAGTGGGCCAATCACACGTTGACTCACCAACACATGAAATATCTTAAAAATAAATACCCAGACCTAGCTGTATGGGGCTTCTCTTCCTGACCCTCAAGTATAATTGATGACGACATTATAATTCCAATATTACGTATTCCAATAGTTTGCATTTGTCTCATAATCTGTGTGTGTGTGTGTGTGTGTGTGTGTGTGTGTGTGTGTGTGTGTGTGTGTGTGTGTGTGTGTGTGTGTCATAGAGGCGGGTGCCCTTCTAGACTCTCCCCTCCTGTCAGAAGCAAACGCTGAGAGAATCGTCAACACGCTGTGTAAGGTCCGCGGGGCTGCACTCAAGATAGGACAGATGCTCAGCATACAAGGTAAGGTATGCAATGCAGCATTAGGAGCACTGCACAATGCTCTTTGATGCTGACGTTCAGAATACCCTCACAGAGATTTCTTTGGCCAGTGAAAAGGTTTATCTGGTGGCTTCCTGAATGTCTCTCCTCCTTCCAGACAACTCCTTCATCAACCCCCAACTCCAGAAGATCTTTGAGAGGGTCCGACAAAGCGCAGACTTCATGCCCACCTGGCAGATGAATGTAAGTGGGTATAGTTGCTGGGAACAGCAGCTTCTCTGGCAAACACCCACTCGGGACTACATCTCAACAAGTCACGTGACTTCATCCCATGGCAAACACACACTAGGGACTACATCTCAACAAGTCATGTGACTTCATCCCATGTGCTTGTCAGGTGACTTTTATTTATTTGTCAGAGTTAGTTCCTGTTGCACTCATTACCACTGATGACGGTGTTTGGATGAACACCGAAACATCTCGTTTGTACTTTCTTTAGTCCATTGTTTTTACAAATCAATCATTGTTAAACTTTCTATCACCTGGATGTTTTGAAAGTGAACCTACACAGATGTAAGGGTATAGTTACATTACCTTACATTACCTTGTGTGTATTGTATGTATGTTACGGTCAATGTAGAAGGAAAATGTATATATGGGACATCTGTACATTTCCCAGCAGACCGGGGAATGTGGATGAATAAGGAAGCCCCGCACAGTGGCATGAGTGGGTTGCGGCGAGTCGAGTGCCGAGCTGCCGTGGGCCCGAGCAGGTCCCAGCTCGCGAGCCACAGGTCCCAGCTTGCGGGCCACAGGTCCCAGCTTGCGGGCCACAGGTCCCAGCTCGTGGGCCACAGGTCCCAGCTTGCGGGCCACAGGTCCCAGCTTGCGGGCCACAGGTCCCAGCTCGCGGGCCACAGGTCCCAGCTTGCGGGCCACAGGTGCCAGCTCGCGGGCCACAGGTCCCAGCTTGCGGGCCACAGGTCCCAGCTCGCGGGCCACAGGTGCCAGCTCGCGGGCCACAGGTGCCAGCTCGCGGGCCACAGGTCCCAGCTTGCGGGCCACAGGTCCCAGCTCGCGGGCCACAGGTGCCAGCTCGCGGGCCACAGGTGCCAGCTCGCGGGCCACAGGTGCCAGCTCGCGGGCCACAGGTGCCAGCTCGCGGGCCACAGGTGCCAGCTCGCGGGCCACAGGTCCCAGCTCGCGGGCCAAAGGTCCCAGCTCGCGGGCCACAGGTGCCAGCTCGCGGGCCAGAGGTCCCGCTCGGGCGTGACGTGACACAGGAGTCAAAGGCAACATATACATATATATACAAATGGGCTGTGCAGCTGACACTTTGATCCACCAGCCTGCACCTCACCAACATTGGTGTGCGACGTTCCACTCTGTCCAAGATATTGTGGCTTTGAGTAAGACCTTTGTTTGTCATTAAATATACCAGAAAAATATACCAGTGTGTGTGCGTGTGTGTCTAGAAAGTTCTAGAGGAGGAGCTGGGGCCGGGCTGGAGAGAGAAGCTGTCATCCTATGAAGACAAACCGTTTGCTGCAGCTTCCATCGGCCAGGTGCATCACGGGGTCTTACACGATGGTAGAGAAGTCGCCATGAAGATCCAGGTAGGAGGGGCTTCACAACTTCACACACTATTTGAGGCAGGCAGCCTCAAACACAAGGTTCATTGACAGCTCTATAATTCGCACAATAGCAGCGGATGGAAACGCGAATTATTTCACGTTTTTCTTTTGCAGACTTTCTGAAAATTTGATTAAGATTTGTGATCCCTTTGGATGGAAACCCAGCTATTCACTCACTTTGCATTCGTATTCTTTGTTTCACTGTCTGTTTTTTTCCTGATGTTTCTGTCCATCTCAGTACCCGGGAGTAGCAGAGAGCATCCGCAGTGACATCAACAACCTGATGTCATTACTAAAGATGAGCGTGGTCCTGCCAGAAGGTAAAAGATCAATCCATTTTCTATTTCAATGTTTGTTCATCCATTCAAGACCAAAACCTTGGTTCAGGGGAAAACTGTTAACATACCCGTAAGTGAGTGCTTTTAAAGTCAGAGGCATAAATCCACATTATGGCAGGCCTTAGCAGCAGTTGCCATATCCTTGTGTCATATCCAGAAATATTTTCCATTACATTCATCCATTATTTCATGCACAAATTAGCTCTAATCATCTGTGTCCAAACTTCAAACTCATCTACACAATTGGCTCGGAAAAGCCAAACCATTAGTAGCTCTATCGTACGTGATTTTCCTCTTAAAGTCTTCTCAATTTCCGTTTAGAATATTATCTACTAATATAAGCACATTTAAAGAGCTACAGGGATGGGAAGCAGTGTGATGCAGTGGTAGATCACATAAGTCAGGTTTCCATCCAAATGTATCGCATAATCGGCATAAGAAAATGCGAAATTATGCGCATTTCCATCCACTACTATTATGCGAATATTCCGATTTGATATGTGCCTAATTTTGTCCGGCCGCGGCTGTGCCGTTTTACGTGCGATCGGGCTGACACTTTCAGGGAGTGTAAAGAGCATCCCGTGCGGATGACCTGACGGAGCCAGATTTTTGTAATTCGGTGATTGCCCTAATTACCTATTGATGTGATGTCATCAGTGATGATGTCATCCTTCCTGGCTGAGCAGACTGGGTGGGTCTGTGATGTCATCCTTCCTGGCTGAGCAGACTGGGTGGGTCTAACTCCCGGGTGGGGGGGCAACTCCCATGGGTCCACTAGTAATAAAAATTGGCTGTGGGAAGCCCCAACATTGAGACTGACGCATCATGTCCAACCTGTGCTACAGTCTGTAGTACAGAGAGCCTGGATGAAATGGCTGCGTGTTTTAATCGATCGTGTGCGAGACGTCAAGTTCACCGCCCGGCTCAAACTACAAGTTGGCATGATCATTCTCCACAAGGACACATGTATCAGTTTGGCATTTGTGGATTTGATATTCAGCCCGAATGTCCTGCCTGAACTACCGCAGCCTCCATTTCAGTCATGAAGGGGAGAGACAGGTTGACGAGTAGGGGTGGGAATCACCAGATGCCCACGATACGATACTAAAACGATACTTGAGTCACGATACGATAGTATTGCGATATTGCGATATCGCCGATATTGCGATATATTGAATATTGCGATATATTGCATATTGCGATATTTCGATATATTGCGATTTCTTACTTCTTCAACTGCAAATGATGTCCCCAAAGGAAAACTTTGTCAAGATCTGGTTTATATAAGAACAATTTTTCAGTCTGTACATCTGACTTCAACCATTTTATTGCAGCAACATTGTCAAGTAGACAGACCAACAACTTTCATAAAGTCATGTCATAGTTGCATGCACCTGACAAACTGAACTGTTTGTTACGGTCTACTTACAGTCCACCTTAACTGGATGTGTGTGTGGACTACTGTACTTAGGTAGTTTTTGAACAATGCAACTTCACTTCACTTACACAAAACATCTTGTGCAGCCCATTCAGTAACTGGGGAATTTGTAAATTACTGTTATGACAAAACTGTTACTCTTAAAACAAAATGAAAATATGCTACAGTTTGTTTACTGCTGGCCTTGGAACTAAAGTTTATAGTAGCCCAGTGGCCTGGTATGGCCTGCAATTTTTTTTTTTTTTTTTGCAATATCGATACAATATCGTCCGTCAGGCAAAATATCGCGATACTATGGTGTATCGATTTTTTCCCCCCACCCCTATTGACGAGTGGAGGCAAAAGACACGTGGTTTGTGCAAATGGCCATCCAACTCAGTACTGTATTCAGGAAAGTGGTCGTACTACTTTGTACAGTGTATTATTGTATGCCATGACCTTGTCATATATACCTTAGGTTTTGTACAGTGTAGTATTGTATGCCATGACCTTGTCACACCTTAGGTTTTGTTGAAATGATGCCGGTTTTTAATCCATTTCTAGGGAGGCACAATGATATCTGCACATCATAAAGGCTTTAAAATGAACATATGCTGCTGTTGTGACAGGCCGATGAAATGACAATTTAATTATGCCCAAATGCTCGATGCTTGACTTAACTAAGTTGAAGTAGTTTTCTTATTTTGCCCTGTGAATGTGCACATTTTGAAAAGCATTGCATTTATAACAGTGGGCCCGTCACAATAACAGTAGCTCTAATAACGTGTTAATTCCACTACAGGAGCGACTTGATTTGATCTTAAATTAAGTGGAGAAAAATGCACACATATATCTGTATCGGCAATCGGCCAAAAGAGTTGGAAAATATGGGCATATCCGATATCGGCAAAAAGTCCTACTGTATATTGTCAATCCCTGTTTCATTCCCATCCGTACAGATTTGTTTTGTGTGGCATTAATTTGCAGCAGCCAGGCTGTTGTGAGTGAAGATGACAGAGAGCGAGTGTGTTTCCTTCAGCTCCCCCCTTTTGAGTGTTGTACTGTTTGTCTTTCTGCAGGTCTGTTTGAGTGTTGTACTGTTTGTCTTTCTGCAGGTCTGTTTGAGTGTTGTACTGTTTGTCTTTCTGCAGGTCTGTTTGAGTGTTGTACTGTTTGTCTTTCTGCAGGTCTGTTTGAGTGTTGTACTGTTTGTCTTTCTGCAGGTCTGTTTGAGTGTTGTACTGTTTGTCTTTCTGCAGGTCTGTTTGAGTGTTGTACTGTTTGTCTTTCTGCAGGTCTGTTTGAGTGTTGTACTGTTTGTCTTTCTGCAGGTCTGTTTGAGTGTTGTACTGTTTGTCTTTCTGCAGGTCTGTTTGAGTGTTGTACTGTTTGTCTTTCTGCAGGTCTGTTTGAGTGTTGTACTGTTTGTCTTTCTGCAGGTCTGTTTGAGTGTTGTACTGTTTGTCTTTCTGCAGGTCGGTTTGAGTGTTGTACTGTTTGTCTTTCTGCAGGTCGGTTTGAGTGTTGTACTGTTTGTCTTTCTGCAGGTCTGTTTGAGTGTTGTACTGTTTGTCTTTCTGCAGGTCTGTTTGAGTGTTGTACTGTTTGTCTTTCTGCAGGTCTGTTTGAGTGTTGTACTGTTTGTCTTTCTGCAGGTCTGTTTGAGTGTTGTACTGTTTGTCTTTCTGCAGGTCTGTTTGCAGACTCGTGAGTGTTGTACTGTTTGTCTTTCTGCAGGTCTGTTTGCAGACTCGTGAGTGTTGTACTGTTTGTCTTTCTGCAGGTCTGTTTGCAGACTCTTGAGTGTTGTACTGTTTGTCTTTCTGCAGCTCTGTTTGCAGACTCTTGAGTGTTGTACTGTTTGTCTTTCTGCAGGTCTGTTTGCAGACTCGTGAGTGTTGTACTGTTTGTCTTTCTGCAGGTCTGTTTCCAGACAGCAGCCTAGACGTGATGCAGAGAGAGCTGGCATGGGAGTGCGACTACAAGAGGGAAGCAGAGTGTGCCAAGAAGTTCAGGTGCCTTTCTGTGGAGCGTCGCAACATAAAACCCTCTGCACACAAGTCAACCTGGCTGACTGTTACACGCTTGAAGCCAAACAACGTTAATATTAATATTATTATTAATATTAATCATCATAATAGATTGCTTTTCTAAGTACTCAAAGTGCTTCACATATGGTCGGGACTCAGCCAAGTTTCAGGATGCTTACTCTATTTGGAAGAGATTTCATTGAGTAATGGAGTACTGTAGGGATGACGTATTTTTGTAGGCTTTATCCAGAAATCGCCGCCATTTGGTTCTTCAGTGGAAAAGTCTATGGGGTTTTAGAATGGGGAGTTCACATAAATGCATAAAATAAGGTCTGTGGTAACGCGAGTTTGGGTTCAGCATGATACTCTTCACAAACGTGAATAACTTTTATGCCTTTTGAAGCGTTTTCTAAAAATCGCGTTAAAAAAACGCATTTACGTTCCAAAAGTCATAAAAGTTCTTCAGGTTTGTGAAGATTATCATGCTGAACCCAAATTCACGTTTCCATAAACTTTTGTTAACCACAGACCTTATTTTATGCATTTAAGCGAAACCCCCATGTTAAATCCCATAGACTTTTCCTCTCAAGAACCCGGAAGTATACATGCGGACTCATTCCTGCGGCTCCCTATAATTATAATATAATATAATATAATATAATATAATATTTGTCGTCTTCTCAGGTGATGTCAGGCCTTCTTCTTTTAAACAGTGTTGTGTTGTGGCCGGCCCTCAGGTCCCTGCTGGACGGAGACAAGTTCTTCCAAGTCCCCGAGGTGATTGAGGAGCTGTCGGGCCGCAAGGTGCTGGCCATGGACCTGGTGCAGGGAGTCCCACTGGACCGCTGTGTGGACCTGGACCAAGAGACCAGGAACCAGGTAGGGCCTCACTCACCAGCCACAGGCCTCCCGCTCCACACTGGCTGTGGAATTTCTGGAATATTACGGCAGGTTTCAGGTAGGGGGAACATCAGGGAGTTCTATCAAATTCTCTGGGGAAGTTTGGGAATAGCAGCAGATTTTACAAATGGGTCACTTTGCATTAGGTGGTGATTTTCAGCCGGTTTTATCGAGCTGAGTCACATCAACAAGTCAGGAAGGAATCATATTTTTAAGACATACATTTGCTCCAATCTAGTTATTGAACCGGTCATGCAACCTTACACCAGGGACACGATGGAAACCATTGATTTGAACTTTAACATTCCATGGTGTTTCATGTATTTCATGGCTCCTGTCGCTATTGATGAATGAAAATATATGGAAGCTCCACTCTCTCTTTGGTGATGACAACCAGAATCACAATCACTTTTATTTGTGATTTGTGACACATTTGTGACGCAGTAATGTGACGAGTGTTGGAATTTGTCTTTGAATCATTGAGGAGACCGAGACAGAAGCACCTCGTACAATAACAGCAGGTCACACACAGGGTAAAAGATTCCATGGAAAATATACTGTACTCGAAATGCCCGCTGCGTGGCTTTGCCTGCCCTGCAGCTCGCCCGCTATGCAGGCTCGCATTCGCAGCTCAGCCGCTATGTGGCCTCGCCTGCAGCTCGACTGCTGCGTGGCCTCGCCTACCCTATTGGCATGTACAACGCACAATTGCTCAACTTCGCATTACTGATTACATCACTCACTGATGACATCACAATTGCTCGAGTGACCATCACTCAGCGCACAGTTGCTCAACTTCGCATCACTGATGACGTCAGTGAGTGATCAGTAGTGAGAGAAAAGTACAGTCCACACATTAACTGAACTCTCCTCCCAAAAACTTCACATTCACATTTCTCTCCTCTCTCCTCTAGATCTGTTTCAACATCCTACAGTTGTGTCTCAGAGAAGTGTTTGAGTTCAGGTTCATGCAGACGGATCCCAACTGGGCCAACTTCTTCTACAACGCAGACACCAACAAGGTGAGAGAGGAGTAGACACACACACACACACACACACACACAGCGCACCCACAGACACAGCAGGGATCTCAATTCGCGTTGGTTTTCTTGGGAATATTTGAGAAAAAGGAACCATTAAAAGGTCCTTAAATGCAGTTGCAATGAAGTATCTCATTAATAATTAAACATAGTAGTTTCAATTTTGCACTTTGAATTTTGAAAACATGCCAGCTTGACCAGTCCAGACACAAACTCAAGAGTTTAGCCAAACGTTAGCAACAAGAATGATTCATCACCTTATGATTTTGTGTCCGCAGCAGCGACATCATACTCTCTCTGTTGGGTGTGACTCGACCATGCACTGCTTTTTACCCACGTATTCTATCTTGTCTCTAGGTTATTCTATTGGACTTTGGAGCCTGCAGAGGCTACCCAGAATCCTTCACAGATGACTACGTACAGGTACGATGAGTCACAGATGAGAACACACTCATCAGGGTGGCCACACATCATTTATACAACACTTGTTTTTGATATAATTCAGCACCTGCAGAGCCGGCAGGAAAGACACATAGCTGGGTGGGCCTTCAATGTGAGCATACTGCGCAACCCCCCCCCCACCTTTGGCCATATTTTCCAGCAGCTTTGGGAGAATTATAATGCATTTACACACACACACACACACACACACACACACATGCGCACACAGACACAGAGAAACGTGCACACACACACACACACACACAGAAACACTCGCCCAATTGGAGCCACTTCAATTATGTCGATGCCTTAATGGGAAGCCGTTTAAATAAACATCAGTCCTCTCTCTCATGCTGGATTCATTGTGTGTGTGTGTGTGTGTGTGTGTGTGTGTGTGTGTGTGTGTGTGTGTGTGTGTGTGTGTGTGTGTGTGTGTGTGTGTGTGTGTGTGTGTGTGTGTGTGTGTGTGTGTGTGTGTGTGTGTGCGTGCGTGCGTGCGTGTCCGTCTGTGTGTGTGTGTGTTCAGGTGGTGCATGCAGCCTCTGTGGGCGATCGAGCCACTGTTCTCTCCAAATCGAAGGACCTGAAGTTCCTGACGGGCTTCGAGGCCAAGGTAGGGTATTTGAGTCCCTGCTCACCCTGCTGTGCTCATTCATTTTTCATAAGGTTTATCCTCTGCTGCCTCCTCTCCCTTTTTCTGTCTCCTCCTGCCTCAGCCTCGCCCCGTGCGCTCGCTCACTTTCCCCTTCAGCCAGAGTGCATATTCGCCTACTCGTTCTCTCCCCATTCTCCCCATCTCCGCATTTATTTTGACCTCCACCGAGGAGCTTGTTCACAGCCCTGTTAGTCTGTCTCTTTGTCAGCACTCAGCAGGATATCTCAAACGCGTATGAACGGGTTTCCATGAAATGTGGCGAATAGATAAGTGTTACACCAAGAAACATTGTTTTGATTTTGGTGGTGAAGTGATCCAGCTCTGGGACTATTAACTATGAAACTAATGGATATAGAGACTTGATTCCATTTCTTAAGGGTATATTTGCAGTATGAAGAAATCGATTGTAACTTGTAATTTCACTGATAGGAATCATGTCTCTGGTGCGACAGCAAGATTGAGAATTGATCTCTGGAGTGCCGTATAGTTCTGTCTCTTGTTTGGCTTTGCTTTTCTTTCTCACAGTATATGATCATTAAAATGAACGGTGTGGAGAAGAGCAACGAGTTTCCTACGAGGCAAATATTCACAGAATAATGAGAGGGGATGCACTTCCAATTCATAAAAGAGCACAAATTATTCAAGATAACGTTGGAAAAAATGGAAATGGGGACACTGTTCCTCAGGCTGCCTCAGAGTGTATCCACTCAAAACACATTGCCTAAAGTGTATGTATTGCGTAGCCATATTTACTATTCCACTGCTTATGTCTGCATTTTCATCTTCACAAGTGTTGGCTTGAATATTGAACTTTTTGCATTAGAAGTGATTCCCCTCTTATTCTCATGATGACATGCTGCTGATGATACACCTCTATGCCCTTCCCTTTTGAGTTTTTTGAGCTTGCACATCTGATTGTTTTCAAACACACCTGTATTTGCAATAATGGATTCATTAATACACGCACGCACGCACACACACACACACACAGAGGAAGACGCGCTATACATACAAGCAGCCATCCTAACCTAACAGCTCTCTCTCTCCCTCCTCTCCCAGACTTTCCAAGATGCCCACGTGGAGGCGGTGATGATCCTGGGCGAGGCCTTTGCCTCAGCAGAGCCGTTTGACTTCGGCACCCAGAGCACCACCCAGCGCATCCAGAGACTGGTCCCCGTCATGCTGCGTCACCGCCTCACCCCCCCGCCCGAGGAGATCTACTCCCTCCACCGCAAGATGGCCGGCTCCTTCCTCATCTGCTCCAAACTGAAGGCGCGCATCTCCTGCCGGGACATGTTCCTGGACATCTACAACAACTACAACCAGCGGAGGCAGGCCGGGGAGGCGGCACAGGCCCGCGCTTAGGGGCGCAGGGGAGCACACCTGCATCCCCCCACAGGAGAAGAACCCCAGACTGGTTCAGAGGGGGACTTCTGGTCCAAGTGACGGGGATCGCCAGATGCTAGGCGTTGGATCAAGGTGTGTCTAATGTAAGACTGTGCAGCATGTAAAGAGATACCCGACTATGCCCTGTGTGCACTGCTGTGGACTATGGGTATACTTGATTTGCTCTGCCTGCTGTCTCCCTTCAGTGCTATGGTCCACTGGCATGAGACACTAAAGAGCTGAGGTATCCCACCCAAACCTCTCACTCAGTGGCTCAATTCCTCTGATTCTCTGAAATGCTCTTCACTTTGGGCTGCATTAGGCCCCAACAGCTATTAGACAAATATTGAAGAGTAATGGTAATGGATGAATTGAATCCCTATAAGATTGATATGATGGTGATAATCTTATCAAGAGCAATACGGGTCCAAATAGCTGTTGTTACTGTTATGTTACTGGATGGATCTGTCAGTTAAGGGGAAGAAGATCATATAATGTGTTTTGAGTGTTGGTTTGTGTGTTTTGATGACATTGGCCAATAGTTTTGCATCTCACTGTCACAGCAAATGCACAACTCAAGCCTGCCGTACAGTGAATGTTTGCCGACGTTTATGTCACTACATGTGTGCATTCAAATGATGAGATGTATGATAGTTCCTGTTATTGCTTGAAGGGCTGTAAAAAGGATGGCTCAATTTCATTTAAACTGGCTACTGCTCCATTTTAAAACCAGGTTCACCATATTTCCAGAAGTGCGGGTATCTTCTGTCTCAAGGACACGCAGGTAATGAGCCTGCGTTGTGTCGTCGATGCTGCCAAATGTCCTGCTGTGTTGACGGGACTTTGTGTGATGTCTTTTCAGAGGAGAAATAAAGCTTTCGTTTCAATGTGATGGAATGGCAGAAGTGCAGATGATCATAGGAATCACTCAAGTCAGTCTGATGGAACCCCATTAAGTAATGACCTTGAATAATATATTTGATATCAAACTCCAGAATGTAAGATACTGCTGCCGGGTCTCATTGCAACTGAGATTTTCATATTTGTCATAAAATTTCTAACGGCCTATATGCTGTAAATGTACAATGTCATATTGATATAAAACTCCAGAATGTAAGATACTGCCGCCAGGTCTCATTGCAACTGAGATTTTCATATTTGTCTGTCATAATATTTCCATATGATATACAGTGTTGGGGGTAACTTGTTACAAAACATATTATTTGTAATATATTACTTTTAGCAGTAACTCAGTAACTTATTACTAGTAGGATTTCAGTAATATTATACCAGTTACTTTGTCAAGTGACACAAATTACAAATTGGGTTACATTTGTTTTATCAAAGCACATTTAAATAAGGATACAATCATTTCCTAATCAAATTGTGTTTTTATGCAAATAACCACTATAGATGACAATAACAAAGGAAAAGGATAACATTAAGAATTTTGGACGGTTTACACTGACATCACGACGGTGTTTAGTTTTTATGGCTCAAGGCCGGCGATGTCATTCTGCTACTGCTGTTAGTTTGGTGAAAGTAATGCAAAAGTAGTGTAACAAGTAACGAGTTACTCTACACAGACAGTAATATTGTAAAGTAACATTACTTTCAAATGAAATTAACTAGTAATATGCACTATATTACAGTACATTTATGAAAGTGACTTGCCCAACACTGATGATATAGCAGCCTATATGCTGTAAATGTACAAAATATGAGAAGGACGAGCAAGGCTCACCGATCACAAATGGAACTTCACTGGCAGGTGTTAAGAAGAGGCTACATGCCAAGGATGTCTTTCACTTCGCATCGATCTTTCCATTTCAGTGTGAGACCTCTGAGGAAAATGTCATTGACTAGATGCCATAATTGATCTCTGCCCTCCACATTCTCTCCTTACACTGTTCTTGTATTGACCGTTGACTGTCCTCGGCTCACGAGGTAAAGACGGTGGTGCTGCTGATGTATCTACTTTTTTCAGGAACTGCTTTGTTTCAAGGCTGTTCGTCTTCTATCGAGCCGTTCGTACACCACAGACTGTGTGAAAGCTGCTCGCCAAAAACTTCATCGTTCACTCCGCAGTAGTTGAGATGTCCGTCTTTCACTAAGACCATAAAGACCTTGACGGAGACAGATCTTGCCTCTTGGTGTTCTGCAATTGAATACTTTGAGCATCCTGTACAGTTACAGCTGCTAAGCTATTTGTACAATAAGGTTGGCTGTGGTACGCGATACATCAGAATCACAGTTTGCTTTTCCTACAGTAAGTTTGGGGGGAATGGGTCTCGGTTAATGACTCCAGCACATGCTGAGAGAAGAAAAAGGACATTCTTCTCCCGTAGTTGAACGCAATGGAAAGTTGGACCCTTCCTCTGCTTGTAACAAGCAGCTGGCTTGGGTTTATGGGAATAGAAACGGGCCTTTTTGGCCCTGCGTTAAGGCTGCACAGTGCACAACGCTGGACTGGCCAATGTTGATCTCTACCAGGAGCCGTTCATCTGCGAAGTGGAAAACATGATGGAACCGTGGAGGAGGCGAGGCCACCTTCTGGAGTGAAACGTTCACAGTGTCCACAGTTTGTGACTGCAGCAGCAAATGTCAGGACGTTCAGCACAAGGTCCAGCAGCTGCTTTTGTTTGATCACTCTACTGCTTAATAATGAAAAAGTATGTGTCACATTCTTACAGTTGAGGCCTTATATACCGGCGTGGCCACAGTGTTGACATTAACATTGGCTGGCTGCCCACTGTGCTCTGCCTGCTAGGCTTTTGCCATTCATCTCATGATGCAGACAGAACTGACTGCAGAATAGGAGCTACGCTGTGAGTGTTGCGTCTCCTGCTTTCATCAACACAAGACCACCCTGGGGTGACTGGTGCTGCCTTAGTGCTTATAATATACCTTATTGGTCTGTCTGTATGGTATTGTTTTGTACATCCTATGGTGTCTACAAAATATCCCCATTGAGATGTATACTGTAGATCAGTGCTTCTCAACCTTTTTCATATCTGGGACCCTCATTTAGTACACATCACCCCCCCCCCCCCCCCCATTTGATGAGATTTTCTCTGACCCAAATTTGTGAAGGTTTTTGTTGTTGGATATAGGCTACATTTGGTCCCGGGTTGCATTCCTATTTGTATTGTAGGTGAAACAACAGTGAAGCTATGATTAAAGCAGTCATTCTTCTACATGTAACGTCTAGTTAATGAAGAAAAAAAATCATCAGTTTGCGGGGGACCCCCCCCCCCCCCCCTTGACCCCCCTCTCAAGGACCCCAGGTGGGTCCTTGAGACCACCCCAGGTGGGACCCCACTTTGGGAACCACTGTATTGCTGTGCTATTTGTATACACTCCTAAAATGTATCAGTCATCAAATGTGTCATCTATTTCCAGATGTAAAGTGTTATTATCTTGAAGGCTGGACATGAGACTGAACCATATGCAGCCACCAGTATATCGGTATTATCTGCAGTGCACATTTTTGTCAATAGTTGTTGCACTGCTCTGCTCCCTAGGGTGGCGATCTGGATCTGCTCTCACACTCAAAGCAAACGAGAATTTCCCTATTGGACCAGTAGAGTACACATCATAACGGGTACGCTGCCACACGGTGGCGCAGTGGAGCCAGTGCAACCTGCGTTTTTGTCTACTACCCCCCCCCCCCCCCCTTTTTTTTTTTTTTTTGGAAAACATCAATGGGAAGAGTGTATTTGCATGTCCGGCCGGCTGTGCCAATAGGCGCACAGGAAGGCTGGCTCTAGCGGGTGGAGCCGGGGAGGGAGCGAGCGAGCAGTAAGTGCACAGTCAGTCAGTCAACAACCAAAGCATCCGAGATAGGCTACTACCGATACAGCAATTTGATCGAAATCTCCCTTTCATACCCCGCCGTTTTTATTTTTGTTTTATTGCATGACTGAGCCTGAATCGCTGTTGTATTATAGGCTACATCTTTCTTCTTTTTGTGCACCGACCCGGGGCTCCATATCGCCTCCATACATCGCTCCCATACTACTACTAGTGTGGATGAAGGAGAAGAAATTGTGAAATTACAAATTACAGACCGCCGCTCTGTCTATATCGTATCATCTATTTTTGGTCCGGGTGCTTTTGGATTTACACAACAAGGAGGTCGCGGGGGAGTCGATAATCCGTCGTTCTCTTGGGTGAGTTTCTGGTTTCCCTATATTTATGGAGACTTATTGGGGGGCTATTTGAAGATGTGTTAATGGGTTCATATTAATGAATGAAAACGTCTTGTGCCATTCTAAGGCGCACTCACTCAAAGCGGTAGACTATAATGTGCCTAATTGGATCGGGAGTATGGGTGATTTTTGTGTGTGATGTTTAGATACAACTGGACTGCAATGTTCTTGGAAATGCATCTTGCCGGTGGGCCCATATGTGAATGAATTGTAGCAGAGCCTGCCAATGCCTTTATAGCTGTAGTGTATCGTACGCATCCATAACGAAGAGCTCATTATAACCCTACAATACATTTCAATTAGGTGTCTTATCAGATATCAAAACTATAAGCAAAAGTCTCTAAAGGAATATAAACGTGGGAATATTTCATCCCATAGGAGATTTTTAAAAAAGTATGATAAACTCACTAGGAGCTCACTACCTGGATTGAGTAAGGTTATGCACACACTGTAAGTCCCTATAGGAAATTCATGTTATAGGCATATAGTGATTATAGCCAGGCCAGGGGTGGGTGATTTATAGTTGAAGTGGGAATGAGATATGCACTGCTTGTAAAGAATGACGTTAATTTGCTTATGTTTGATTTATAGACATGTTTTCTAGGTATTTGCTCTGGGACAGCGTGAAACGCGCCCAGAGTTTGAATATGCAGGCCAATGATCCTACCTGTCTGCAGGTCTCTCTCTCTCTCTCTCTCTCTCTCTCTCTCTCTCTCCATTGCGTCATGCTTTGTGGTTCTCCTATGAACTTGACTCTTTTGGGGATCGTTGCATCATCTTCAAAGTTCTGCAGGGCCTACTCCTTTGTAGGAGAACGTGCTGCAGACAGTTCACAGTGATCTCTCTCACTGCATGCCATGGCTCTCGGACAGATATGGAAAATAACATCTCAGAACATGAATGCAGAAGTGCCAAAGTGTGGCATTCAAATGGCTCAGAGATTGCCATTGTATCTCTGACAATCACACACACACACACACACACACACACACACACACACACGCACACACACACACACACACACACACACACACACACACACACACACACACATTCGGCACATGCCTCCATAGGCCTAGTAAATGCATGCGATTCTATTGTCTGTTGCTCCATCTGTTCCATGACATGGCATTCCTCAGACAGCCAGTCATGCTGTTAGGGGTGGTCTACCCTGACCTATGCCTCTCAGAGAGAGAGAGAGAGAGAGAGATAGAAAGAGAGAGAGAGAGACACGTGTGTGTGTGTGTGTGTGTGTGTGTGTGTGTGTGTGTGTGTGTGTGTGTGTGTGTGTGTGTGTGTGTGTGTGTGTGTGTGTGTGTGTGTCACATGCAGAGTATTAAGAGAGTCGGGGCTGCCCCCCAGCCTATAGCCCAGCAGCTGTCTAAGCAGGTGGTCCAGGGCTGTGGCTAGTGGAAGCCTAGGTTTGGCTTTGAGCTGGGGCTAGTGGAAGTCCAGGTTTGGCCCAGAGTTGGGGCTAGTGCTATGCTCATGTGCTGGCCTGGCCTCGCTCGGTAGCCCAGCGCGGAGGGGATTGCATTTATTTTACAATAGGGCTACCTGCTTGAAGGTGTGTCTTAACTGAACATTTCATTTCTATAAGTTCTTCACAATAAAAAGCCTTGTTAGTTTGTCAGTGGAAGGCTTTTAATATGAAGAAGCAGCAGCAATAAATGTTTTCATAACACTGCCCCGATAAGCCATCAGGAAATGGTCAAATAAAGCAGATATCTGAATGTACACACAGAAACACAGGAGCGAAACTAAACTTCAAACCACACATAGATTCACTCAGAAGCTACAAGAGTAGCCTACTGAGAGCTGAACACAGGGGCTTTCAAAACTTTCTCTGGTCTCCAGACATGAGACTGAGAGTCTCGCAACCGCCTGCAACACGCACTTTTTTTTTTTAATCAAGTTTTTCCCCGGATTGCCCTAGTTTTCTCCCCAATGACTTGGCCATTTCCCCCTGCTGTCCCACCCCCTCTGCCGATCTGGGGAGAGTTGTACTTGCACATGCTTCCTCCAACACATGTGCAGTTGCTAGCCGCTTCTTTTCACCTAACAGCGAGGAGTTTCCCCGGCAGGACATACAGTAGCGTGTGGGAGGATCACGCTATTCACACCAGTTCCCCTCCCCCCCCGAACAGGCGCCCTGACCGACCAGAGGAGGCACTAGTGCAGCGACCAGGACACATGACATAACCTTAATCCGGCTTCCCACCCGGCGCACACACGGACGATTGTGCCTGTATGGATGCCCGACCAAGCCGGAGGTAACACAGGGCCTCAAACCTGCGACCCTTGTGGTGGTAAGCAGGGAATCTACCGCTGCGCTAACTGGACACCCACAACACACACTTGTTTTGAGGGAGAGAAGGGGGCGTCGTCACGGGTTGGCCATGGTTGGCGAAACGTCACTGCAGCCCACTTGGAGGCGGGTCTGGCGCGTCTTGGCCCAACTCAGGAGATGATCCATCTCGGCGCAGCGTGGCACAGCTTGGTGCAGCTTGGTGCAGCTTGGTGCAGCTTGGCACAGCTTGGTGCAGCTTGGCACAGCTTGGTGCAGCTTGGTGCAGCTTGGTGCAGCTTGGCACAGCTTGGTGCAGCTTGGTGCAGCTTGGTGCAGCTTGGCGCAGCTTGGTGCAGCTTGGCACAGCTTGGTGCAGCTTGGCACAGCTTGGTGCAGCTTGGCGCAGCTTGGTGCAGCTTGGTGCAGCTTGCTTGGTGCAGCTTGGTGCAGCTTGGCACAGCTTGGTGCAGCTTGGCACAGCTTGGTGCAGCTTGGCACAGCTTGGTGCAGCTTGGCACAGCTTGGCGCAGCTTGGCGCAGCTTGGTGCAGCTTGGTGCAGCTTGGCACAGCTTGGTGCAGCTTGGTGCAGCTTGGCACAGCTTGGTGCAGCTTGGCACAGCTTGGCACAGCTTGGTGCAGCTTGGCACAGCTTGGTGCAGCTTGGTGCAGCTTGGCACAGCTTGGCGCAGCTTGGTGCAGCTTGGCACAGCTTGGCACAGCTTGGCGCAGCTTGGCGCAGCTTGGTGCAGCTTGGTGCAGCTTGGCACATTTAAATTGGTAAAGAAAGCGCAAATCGGCGCAGCACGGCCAAAAGTGCCAATGGAAAAGGTGTATAGGTTTGGCAGAGAGTTGAGGCTAGTCTAGTGATAGCCTCGGTTTGACATGGAGCTGGGGCCTGTGGAAGTGTAGGTTTGGCCCAGAGTTGGGGCTAGTGAAAGCCTAGCTTTGGCAATGGCACGGAGCTGGGGCTACTAGAAGCTTAGGGTTTGGCCTGGTACTGATTGGTGCTAGACCCAGGAGTCCAAACCAAGGAACTAGAGCTGCTGAATGTGGATTGGACCTGATGTAATTACTGCTGCTACACTGTGTCATGCAATTGCAATTAAACCATATTCACCCCCCCCACACACACACATACTCTGTCTGTCTGTCTGTCTGTCTGTCTGTCTGTCTGACTGTCTGCCTCTCTCTCTCTCTCTCTCTCCCCATTTCCCCTTAGACCATTTCCCCTCTTCTCATGCTCTTGTTGCAGCATTTGGACTTGGCTGTCTTTTGTTGCACACACACACACACACACACACACACACACACACACACACACACACACACACACACACACACACACGGGGGAGGGTTGGGCCAGCTGGGTCCACAATATGACGGGATCAGAGGTCATCCAGCCGGCCAATCAGGAGGCTGTCTGGGTTGGCTGGTGGCGGAGGAGGGCGTGGCCCCCCCCTTTGTGCCGGTCAGGGTGGGTCTGCTAAACAAGCCGCTCCACTTCCACCCCCTGCCTGCCCTGCTACTGCCGGCCCCACAGACACACGGGCTTCCTCAGCCACAGACCCCCTCACACACACACACACACACACACACACACACACACACACACGCCGGCCCCACAGACACACGGGCTTCCTCAGCCTCAGACCCCCTCACACACACACACGCACGCATGCACGCACACACACACACACACACACACACACACACACACACACACACACACACACACACACACACACACACACACACACACACACGCCGGCCCCACAGACACACAGGCTTCCTCAGCCACAGACCCCCTCACACACACACACACACACACACACACGCACACACACACACACACACACAGGCCCCACACACACACGGGCTTCCTCAGCCTCAGAACCCCTCACACACACACACACACACACACACACACACACACACACACACACACACACACACACACACACACACACACAGGCTTCCTCAGCCTCAGACCCCCTCACACACAGGAGCTCATCAGCTGACACGGGATTGCAGTTCAGAGCAATTGTGGACTGGATTACTGTTTTGTTATACTGTATATAAATATATAACACTGATGATGCGTCCCAGTGCATCCACAATAAGATGTATGTTACACATTCATCCTGGCCTAGCCAGTGACTCCTAGGAACAGTCTGGCTGACAACCAAGAATAGCTTGGTGACTACTGGAGAGACAGTTGACGGCACGGAAAGACCGCACCTGGGACAGGATGGGTTTAGCACCCCATTCTGAGTCTTTTGTGAGAAAGAACCCCACACGCTATGGAAAAGTCTTCTGATGCATCAGAAGATGCATCTTCCTGCCTCTGATGCATTTGATGCACCTGCTGAATGTTGTGTAAGAACCAACGTGGCCAAAATCCATCAGGCCAGAGTGAAATGCTTGGAGCGGGAGTGGGAGGTGCAGCGCGCGCAAGCCTCGAGCCCGAGCGACTGGGCGGGCGTCGAGCTTGGTGAGACGCACGAGGCGCCCGGCCGGGAGTCAACCCACAGAGCCTAGTCCCTCCATCGCACCTGAGTCTCCCAAACCCTGCGGAGTAGTTCGACAGCACCGGACTGGGTGGCTCTTGATAGCCTGCAAGCCATTCAGTCCGCAGGCGACGCCGCAGAGAGAGCCACTGGGTGGCTTCGGATGAAGAGGGCTGATCCGCGAGCGGTTGCTACTGGGAGGCAAGTCGGGACTTGATCAACCTCGGCTGGGTCGCCTAGGGAGAGGGTGTCTGTTGAAAGACCCGAAACACCCAGTGACCCCTAGGTCACAACACTGATCATGCATCCCAGTGCATCCAGAATAAGATGTATGTTACAGTACACATCTCTTTTTTAATCAGGGAATTTTATCTTTTATTAAGTATAGATTAATCTATGTCAGTTGAATCATCCATGTTTCATGGAGAGAGGTTACACAATCATAAACATGTATTGTGTAAACTGTAGAATATGTGTCAGCAGCACAGCTAGTAGGCTACTGAGGTGCTAAATGTGTGGGAATTCTGTGAAAAGTTTGTCAGTTTGTAATTTTACTTGAAATCGGTACTCGTTAGTACCGAAGTAATTCGGTCGGTACCCTTAAAAGTAACCAATGTCGGTACCCATCCCTAATGCTGCCCAAAAGCATGCATAGCTCTCTGTTAGCGACTCCAGCTGAAGATACACACGGCGTGTTTGGGCTTTGGCGGAGGGGCGGAGCTAGCGCACCGCTGCAAGGGAAAGCTGTGCGCTGGATTTATAACACAAGACCAAACGATCAAAGAAAATAAAGATGATTTTTGTTTTGTTATTCATTGCATTCAGGCAGTCTTTGCGATGTGTTCATTGCGCATGTTCATATCGCGATGGCGTTGAAAATACGATTTTTTTGTGTAGCCCTACACTGTATGAGTCCTGTAGTTTGCACAAACGTGTGTGGTGTGTGTGTGTGTGTGTGTGTGTGTGTGTGTGTGTGTGTGTGTGTGTGTGTGTGTGTGTGTGTGTGTGTGTGTGTGTGTGTGTGTGTGTGTGTGTGTGTGTGTGTTAATGGATGAAACCAAGCCCCGCTACTAAGCCCCCAAATTGATTACAGAACTCTATTTCTGGTGGTGGGATTAATTAAGAGTAAGATGGAGAGATGAGCGACTTAGACTTTAGAGACAGAGCGAGGGGCCCAGGAGGAGAGAGAGAGAGAGAGACAGCATGACAGAAAGTAGGAGAGGCAGAGAGAGAGAGAGAGAGAGAGAAAGACTGTGTGTGTGTGTGTGTGTGTGTGTGTGTGTGTGTGTGTGTGTGTGTGTGAGAGAGAGAGAGAGAGAGAGAGAGAGAGAGAGGCCGAACAGAAGGAGAGGAAGAGAGAGCGGAAAGTGGGAATTAGCCAACAGGGCCAGAAAAGCCATTTGTTCCCTGGTTGCTGTCTCTGATTTGTGGCACATCCTCCTCTGGTCATTGGTCTGATTTGTGGCACATCCTCCTCTGGTCATTGGTCTGATTTGTGGCACATCCTCCTCTGGTCATTGGTCTGATTTGTGGCACATCCTCCTCTGGTCATTGGTCTGATTTGTGGCACAGACTCCTCTGGTCATTGATCTGATTTGTGGCACATCCTCCTCTGGTCATTGGTCTGATTTGTGGCACAGACTCCTCTGGTCATTGATCTGATTTGTGGCACATCCTCCTCTGGTCATTGGTCTGATTTGTGGCACAGACTCCTCTGGTCATTGGTCTGATTTGTGGCACATCCTCCTCTGGTCATTGATCTGATTTGTGGCACAGACTCCTCTGGTCATTGGTCTGATTTGTGGCACATCCTCCTCTGGTCATTGGTCTGATTTGTGGCACAGACTCCTCTGGTCATTGGTCTGATTTGTGGCACAGACTCCTCTGGTCATTGGTCTGATTTGTGGCACAGACTCCTCTGGTCATTGGTCTGATTTGTGGCACAGACTCCTCTGGTCATTGGTCTGATTTGTGGCACATCCTCCTCTGGTCATTGATCTGATTTGTGGCACAGACTCCTCTGGTCATTGGTCTGATTTGTGGCACATCCTCCTCTGGTCATTGATCTGATTTGTGGCACAGACTCCTCTGGTCATTGGTCTGATTTGTGGCACAGACTCCTCTGGTCATTGGTCTGATTTGTGGCACATCCTCCTCTGGTCATTGGTCTGATTTGTGGCACAGACTCCTCTGGTCATTGATCTGATTTGTGGCACAGACTCCTCTGGTCATTGGTCTGATTTGTGGCACATCCTCCTCTGGTCATTGGTCTGATTTGTGACACAGACTCCTCTGGTCATTGGTCTGATTTGTGGCACAGACTCCTCTGGTCATTGGTCTGATTTGTGACACAGACTCCTCTGGTCATTGGTCTGATTTGTGGCACAGACTCCTCTGGTCATTGGTCTGATTTGTGGCACAGACTCCTCTGGTCATTGGTCTGATTTGTGGCACATCCTCCTCTGGTCATTGGTCTGATTTGTGGCACATCCTCCTCTGGTCATTGGTCTGATTTGTGGCACAGACTCCTCTGGTCATTGATCTGATTTGTGGCACAGACTCCTCTGGTCATTGGTCTGATTTGTGGCACATCCTCCTCTGGTCATTGGTCTGATTTGTGGCACAGACTCCTCTGGTCATTGGTCTGATTTGTGGCACAGACTCCTCTGGTCATTGGTCTGATTTGTGGCACAGACTCCTCTGGTCATTGGTCTGATTTGTGGCACAGACTCCTCTGGTCATTGGCCTGATTTTCACCAGTAGCGAGGATTTTCACCAGTAGCACGTCGGAGCGTGTGGGAGAATCATGCTATTCCCCCCAGTTCCCCTCCCCCCAAACAGGCGCCCCGACCCACCGGAGGAGGCACTAGTGCAGCGACCAGGACACATACCCTTAATCCGGCTTCCCACCCGCAGAGACGGCCAGTTTTGTGCCTGTATGGACGCCCGACCAAGCCAGAGGTAACACGGGGGCTCGAACCTGTAACCCTCGTGTTGGCAGGCGGGGAATCTACCGCTGCACTACCTGGATGCCCCGTTGTCTTCTATCATTTATATCGACGTCATCCTCTTCGTCATTCCTCCTCGTCATTTTCTATCGCTCTCTCTCTCTCTCTCTTGCTCACACACTCACACACACACACACACACACACACACACACACACACACACACACACACACACACACACACACACGTACCTATAGGCTTCCATCATTGCTGTCTGATGCCTAAGTGGCTGTGTGCTGAGTGGAGTTATCTGATTTCTGCAGGCTAGTTAAATGCAACCACTCCTTTCCCCCATATATTTCCATTACTGCACACTAATGGCTGCACAATGGCACGCTGGTACAAAGACACAGCAGAGCAGAGCAGAGCAGGCCTACCCTGCCGTATCCTGTGTGTGTGTGTGTGTGTGTGTGTGTGTGTGTGTGTGTGTGTGTGTGTGTGTGTGTGTGTGTGTGTGTGTGTGTGTGTGTGTGTGTGTGTGTGTGTGTGTGTGTGTGTGTGTGTGTGTGTGTGTGTGTTTCGTCTGGCGCGCTCTTATGTGTGTGCATTAAGCAGATATGGATGGATGGATGAATGGAGGGATGATTCCAATGCATGTGTAAGCGCACTCATGTGTGAAGGCACAGATTGATGTGTGTGTGTGGGTGTGTGTGGACGGAGAACGCTTACTTGCTTGTTTGTGTGTGTGTGTGTGTGTGTGTGTGTGTGTGTGTGTGTGTGTGTGTGTGTGTGTGTGTGTGTGTGTGTGTGTGTGTGTGTGTGTGTGTGTGTGTGTGTGTGTGTGTCTGCGCCTGTTTCCCCGGCGATCAGCAATTTATTTCTTTGCTTCAGTGGCGTTTTTTTCTGCAGATAACAAGGAAAAAGTGGAAATGGGTCTTCTCAGCAGCAGCCAGAACGCCCGACTGGAGCGCTCATCGCAGCTAATAACTGTCATTTTTTTCTGCTTGTCTCATTGGGCTCTGATTTTTTTTTTTTTTTTTTTTTTTGTGATGACCTATTTGAGCATGTTTAAAAGCAATGCGACGAGGAGGAACACTAAAGAAGGAGGGAAACGCTTCTCCGCTAGAATAGAAATGTACATTTGAAAAGGGCCCTAAAAAAGTTGCATAGTATACCTTTTAATAAAGGAACAGTTCACCCCAAAATGAAACTTCTGTCATCTCCTCCCCCTCATGCCAGTAGAAACACAGGTGAAGTTTGTCCATACGACACACAGGCAGGTTGACGGCACAACTAGAGAGAGAAGCATTCACTATTGACTTAGTTCAGTGCTGTTCTCTCTCTCTGGAGATGTGCTGTCAACCTGGCTGTGTGTTAGATGGACAAACTTTGCCAGTGTTTCAACTGGCATGAGGGGGAGGAGATGATGACAGAATTTTCATTTTTGGGCGAACGGTTTGTTTAATCCCAGTATCTCTCTGTGCCGTATGGAGACAGTGTGCTGCCAACAGGCAGGCAGGCAGGCTTTCCACAGAGACAAGTGTCAACTGCTTCAAAGGGAGGCCCAGGGCAGTCTGACTGCCAGAGTTATGATGACACTCTCACCAAATGTTTCATCCTCTACAGCAGTGCTTCTCAAATGGGTGGTCCGGGGACCCCCGGGGGTCCTCGAGGGGGTTCCAGGGGGTCCCCCCAGCCAAAAAGGGGGGTCATTTATTTTAGCTCTAATTCCATTCATAAGTAACACAATGACTATTTTGGTCATGGGTTTTGTTAGCCGCAAAACGCGACTATTTCACTCGAGTACCTCTCCCATCATAGTCGCGCTCGCCCGACCCCTTTATCGAGGGAAAGTTGCACATTTAGCGATCTACAAGCTTCAAACATGCACCAATCACTAATATAAACTACGCACCTTGTTGCCACGGATGTTGTCGAGCAGGCCGCGCTGAGGCCGCGCTTTGTTAACTCGTATTTTAAGAAAGTTTGGGTTATTTGTGTGTCCGGAAACATTATTTTCCCTTCTCCAACGACTCTTCTTCTTTTTTGCTGCTCACCGGTTCAACTGCTCAACTGCGCCACCGCATCATGAAACCTGTGACTGACAGAACGACACAGGGCAAACCCCATACTTGACACATGATGTAATACCCCATGATGCGGTGGCGCAGTTGAGCAGTTGAACCGGTGAGCAGCAAAAAAGAAGAAGAGTCGTTGGAGAAGGGAAAATAATGTTTCCGGACACACAAATAACCCAAACTTTCTTAAAATACGAGTTAACAAAGCGCGGCCTCAGCGCGGCCTGCTCGACAACATCCGTGGCAACAAGGTGCGTAGTTTATATTAGTGATTGGTGCATGTTTGAAGCTTGTAGATCGCTAAATGTGCAACTTTCCCTCGATAAAGGGGTCGGGCGAGCGTGACTATGATGGGAGAGGTACTCGAGTGAAATAGTCGCGTTTTGCGGCTAGGGTTTTGTACACTTTCTGTAATAAAACATCTAAAAGCATCAATCTTATTATCATATGGGGGACCGTGGGACAAAATCCTATCAAATGGGGGTCCGTGGTCTAATCTTTGTCAGTTTAGGGGTCCCTCATGTGAGAATATTTGAGAACCACTGCATTACTGCACTACATTACATTACTGCGAGACATTTTGTGAAAAACGCGGGCGCTGGTACGAGCCTAGAGTTTACAGAAGCGGGATTGTGACTGGAGGGTTGCCAGTTTGATTGAATCCCTCTAACCGGCTAGGAAGATCTGGGGGGGGGGGGAGGTGAGTAAGGCTCTCCTGTACCTGAACAGCTGCCCTTGAGCAAGGCTTTGAATGCAAATCAGGATTCGCCATTTGATCTGGATGACGGGGCAAATGAGCCCAGATGGCCTGTCTGGGCTGTAATACACCAGGGGAAAACTGAGTGTTGTGATTTACAGCCGCATCCGTCCTGTGATGCTCCTCTGTTCTTAATCCTGAGTCTGTGTGAGAGCCTGGCTTTAGTCTGTTTTTAATCCTGAGTCTGTGTGAGAGCCTGTCTTTATTCTGTTTGTAATCCTCAGTCTGTACAGTATGTGAGAGCCTGGCTTTAGTCTGTTTGTAATCCTCAGTCTGTACAGTATGTGAGAGCCTGGTCTTAGTCTGTTTTTAAACCTGGCTTTAGTGTGGAAAAGCCCCTGGTTTAGACTGTCGCCGGCTCCTCTGCTGCCCTATTTCAGAGTGATGGCGAGGGAGAGAGATTGTTAGTGACAGACAGAACCCAAAGTTAAATCTTCCAGAGCACAGAGGAGCCCATTCACTCTGCTGTGTGAAGACTGAAGAGAGAGAGAGAGACAGGGGGGGAGAGAGAGAGAGAGAGAGGGGAGGAGAGGTTGCTGACGGGGTGGAGGAGCAGGGTGACAGCACTTTTTATGGTTGTGTGTGTGTGTGTGTGTGTGTGTGTGTGTGTGTGTGTGTGTGTGTGTGTGTGTGTGTGTGTGTGTGTGTGTGTGTGTGTGTGTGTGTGTGTGTGTGTGTGTGTCTCCGTATGCATGTTTGTTGTGGGCCTGTCTGAAGTGGTTAGTGTCCCAATGACAGACTGAAGAATGGAGGACGGCTGATCTGATGAGTCTTTTACTACTAGAGGGAACACATAGGGATCACACTGCATGAGAGACAGACAGACTCACAGACAGACAGACACACAGACAGACAGACAGACAGACACACAGACAGACACACAGACAGACAGACAGACACACACACAGACAGACACACAGACAGACACACAGACAGACAGACAGACAGACACACACACAAACAGACAGACACACAGACAGACACACAGACAGACAGACACACAGACAGACAGACAGACAGACACACACACAGACAGACAGACAGACAGACAAACAGACAGACAGACAGACAGACAGACACACAGACAGACAGACACACAGACAGACCAGACAGACAGACAGACAGACACACAGACACACAGACAGACAGACAGACAGACAGACAGACAGACAGACACACACACAGACACACAGATACACAGACAGACAGACAGACAGACAGACAGACAGACAGACAGACAGACAGACAGACAGACAGATACACAGACAGACAGACAGACAGACAGACAGACAGACAGACACACAGACACACAGACACACAGACAGGTTATTTGATAACACAGCACAGCCACATGTTGCCTCCACAGCTGTGCACTGCAGATAGAACAAAGCTACTTCACTCATTCACTCTCAGGACTGGAGTGAGAAGGATCAAGGCTATGCTGAAACAGACTTCAGGACTTTGGGTGGAGAATGAGGAGGTGATGGAAGAACATTTACTGCTACGATCATTTAAAGGGAAACTTCACAAACAATGCTGATTTATTTTGCACATGATCTGTCACACATATCCAAAAACTGTAATTAAGACCTGTAATTAATACAACACAACTATTCGGTGCCTTCTGATGACATCACTGGTGCTCAAGTCGATTCTCAATGACTGTCAAACTAAATGAATGTCTGCAAAACTGCTTTGAGATCATGTACTGTACAAAATCAATCAGTATTGTCGGTGAAGAGCTGCTACCTTGTCTGCTAAAGTCTGATCTTAAAAACAAACGACAATATAACAAAACGCCGCAAAGGAGCGTTCGGGGCAAATGTAATACTTGATCACATTTACCAAATCCAAATATATTTGTCAGCCAGTAATAAAAGATATACAAGCAAGTTTTGAAGTGTTCATGTCAAATGATATGAGATACAGGGCCTTCACCACAACTTAGTATTCAGTGAATTGACTCCCCTACTTAAATTCATCACAGATGCCAGGAAACAACAAGGCATCTTTTGTGTTTTGGGATCAGAGAAACCCAACGGTTGCTGTTGTAAATATGTAAGGGATAATCAACGACTAGGTGTGCCTTATATGATTTTAATGCACAACGTCACGTGCAGGCAAATAACCACCCGACGCTGCAGGCGGAGCGTGGTTGTTGCCTCCGCGAAGTGTATAAAAATCATATAACGCACACCTAGGAGTTAATTATCCCGCTTATACCATGGTCATTTGCCAACAATTTAAAATAAAAACATTTGTGAATTTTTGGTGCAAGTTTAGGAATTCAAATCTAAGGTTTTTCACAAGCCATAACTCTGTTTACCTAGCACCACTTGGGAAACCGACTAATACCTGGAACAAGCGTTACCATCCCGTCAGCTTCTCATGCAATGGAAACGTTGTTTGCTGTTCCAGTAATTAGGACGAACCTTGGATACGAGCCGGTATGGTGCAGGGAAGCTCGTCCGCTCAGCTCAGAGAAGCTGAGGTAGCGAGTTGAACAACGTTAGCTGTGCTGTTTGACTAAACAGCTGTGCAGGTTGAGGAGCGGATTAATTAATAACATGTGATTAGACTTGAGCCGGACTACGTGTGCATTATACCGTTTTAATGCACACCTGCCGGCCAATAGAGACGAACGCCCACAAAATGTTACTGCGGCTGGCGCGCGAGTGGGGTAAAACCC
Source organism: Poromitra crassiceps (assembly GCF_964638095.1). Lineage (NCBI taxonomy): Eukaryota > Metazoa > Chordata > Actinopteri > Beryciformes > Melamphaidae > Poromitra > Poromitra crassiceps. The sequence goes on along the minus strand of NC_139642.1, from coordinate 52,315,996 downwards.
CCCATATATCTCAATTGGCGTACTCACCAAAGGACTACACTACAGGATTGGGGATTCTAGAGCAGGTACTTAGACGTCTGTTCAGATGTGCGTTTACTGTGGGGGTTAAATCCCCGATCCCGTCTGCCTGGGCTGGGCTAGTAGCTAAATGCTAACTATGCTGGATCGATAGAATGGGGGATTTACCCCACCCTGACCATGCCCCCGGCCAGCTACCCCAGCGTCTATGACGAGACACAGACTGTCTCTATCAGAAACAAGTATTCACCCAGACTAATCTCTCAGTAGTAAATCCACATGTAAAAGAAAAACAGGAAAGTATAGCGGCTAAGGGAAAGTATACCTCAGCCTGTGTTCTTTTCAGCGGGTTACCTCAGGGTCGTAAAACATGATGTCATGCCACGGTGGTGATTGGTGAATGTGCTGGTTGAAAACGTTCTCCCCGCTTACCGGCGCTGCCTGTGACTCATGGTTGCCATGGCGAGGAGCTCCGACATCAACACAGCTGATTAGGAGCATCTGACTTCACATGACTGTACTCTCTCTCTCTCTCTCTCTCATTCAAATTCAAATCGCTTTATTGGCACGGACAAAAACATGTTGCCAAAGCAGTTCACAGAAGATTCACATTACATACAGGGTTCACACAAGAGTCCTTGAAATCCTCGAAAGCTTCTGAATTTCGGGGGGGGGGGGGGGGGGATAAAGGCCTTGAAAGTATTTGAAAATAGACATAAATAGACATGGGTGCTTGGATTTATATATTTTGTGCAAGAATAGACATTGAAGTTCTTGTGATTGATATATTTTTTTTAACTTCATGACGTGTAACAGCACAGTTGAGAAGTGTTCGCACGTAAAGCCTTCTGTAAAGCCTGCTAGTTTTCATCATAAACATTCTCAGTGTTGTCACAGTAATTAACCTTGACCTGTGTGTCAAACTAGGCTGTGTTGGGTCCTTGAATTTGAGGGAATTGGGCCTAGAAAGTAATTGAATTGTCCTTGAGTTTGATGTTTAAGAAGAGGTGGGAAGCCTGTGTCAGTCAGACCGTGTCACATATGCAGACAGCTTCTTCTATGCAGTCCATTCTTTGACAATACAATACAGTGCAATACAATTTTAGACAGTTTTAATATACCATATAGTTTAATAGCAGTTTGTGTCCCTCAGGCTGTGGCAGGCAGAGACATATATTTAGCTGCCAGAGGAGTTGTTGCTGGGCATAACATCGGAACTAAGTTTGGTATTTCCTTGGCTATTTCTGCGTAGTGGAAGTGTCTTTATTGAAGATAACTTCTCACAGTGGAGGACAAGTGCATTTCTGTCACCGTCTCCCTCTCTCTCTCTCTCTCTCTCTCTCTCTCCTCATCATCGTCTTCTGTCCTCTGAGTGAGCCCTCACTGACTTCTCTCTTCTCCTCTCTCTGTCCACCTCTTCTCTCCATTCTTCCATCCTCTCTGCACAGTGCTGCTGTCCCTCCTCTCTCATTTAACGTCTGCCTGCACCTCTCCTCTCCTCCCTCGCCTTCAGCCCTGCAGCTCTCACTGACTTTTAATATACCTTTATATAGATTTCCTATCCTTATAGCGCCATCATCCTTCACTCCTCTCCTCTCTTTCCGTCCTCTCCTCTCCTCCTCTCAGCCTATCCTTCTAGCCAGTGTGGCCAGCTGCTCGCCAGATGTGGCCCGCTCTCCCAGCTGTTGGCATCATGATCACAAAAGAGAGAGGGATGAGATGGAGAAGAGAAATGATCCCCTATGAAAAAGAACTAGGCTATAGGCCCAATAATCCTTATAATACTGTACATTTGACAAGGATGCTATTCACCTTATGTAGCCACGCCCATTTGACCCGGTTGTGTGGTCGTGTGACGACTTCCGGCAAAAAAAAAAAAAAAAAATGGCTGGCTGCTCCAATATCATCTAACTCTGAATTAACTAATCATTTAGCCAATTGTATGTAACATACCAAATAAAAGCAAACGGCAATGTCTAAGAATGCAACGCCATGTAACTGGCTCGTTAATTCTCGCATTCCAGGGAATTACGTTAACGTCTGCGGGTCTTATAGACGTAAGTGGCTCGCGCTGCGTCGGAGGAGAGAAAACCATCTGAAGCTTTCTTTGTTGGAGTCCAGGTATGTTTTACAAGAAAGTGCTCATCATTGTCGACGATAACGTTATCTGACCTGGCTAACAGTGGATACTCCGCTTGCTGGCTGTGTACCGAGCTCAAAGTATTAGGCTGTTTTACCCCCTGCACTGTCCTACAAAAACAACTCTCTTATTCATGACGTTCACTTGTATTTCGCGCCGTGACCGCCGGAAGTGTTAACACGACCCGGAAGAATTTGGCCCACCCCCACGTCTGAACATAAGGTGAATAGAATATCACAGCAAAACAACAGTATTAACTATAGGCTACGCTAGGCATGGGTCGATTTCCGGTTTTACCGGTTCGGTTCGGTATACGAGCCCAAACCGGTTTGATCTCGTGCAAACCAAAAAAACCTAAGTTTTTTTAGTTTTTTTTTTAGTTTTTTTTTTAGTTTGTTTTTTAGTTCTTTTTTTTGCCAGTCCATTCTGATTGCACTATTGTTCGTATTAGCCTCTTCTCAAGTTGCACTAGTAGGCAAAAGTCTTATTTTGTTTATTATGTTGATGTTTGAAGAAAAGTTAAGCTGAATAGTTATGAGAAATAAAAACAGTGTGTTGTTACAGTTAAAAGGTTCTGCTTATTTGTATTCAGTGTTCGTGCTGGTTGGCAGCATACCAGCTTAGAGGTGCATTATCGCCACCAACTGCAGCCGCTTTGATACGTTTTTTGGGGGAATATCGAACCGGTTTCAAAATGTTCAAACCGACCCATGCCTAGGCCCTATATTGTGTGAATTTGTGAGTTTTGAAGTTTATAAGGCAGCTCAGCTGTAAGCCAATCCATTCTGATTGCACTGCTTGTGTTTTTATTAGCCTTTTTCTCAAGTTGCACTATAGGCAGAAGTCTTATTTCATTTATTATTTTGATGTTTAGAAGAAAAGTTGAGCTGAATAGTTATGAGAAATAAATACAGGGTGTGTTTGTTACACAGGTGTCCTGCTTCTTTTTATTCAGTATCATTGCTGGTTGACAATACCAGCTTAGAGGTGTATTATCGCTATCAGGTGGACTGAAGTTGCACTACAGACAGTTATGGGCCACAATCGGGAGCCCTGCTTGAATTTTTTTTTTTTTTTTTTTTTTTTGATTACAAAAAAAATCGGTATACCGGTTCGATCCGGTTTAGACGGCAATATCGAACCGGTTTTAAAATTTTCAAACCGACCCAGCCCTAGGCTACGCTAGGCTATATAATATAATAGTATAATGATACAGTACCATATGAGATCAAACAAAATATCATAGAGTATGATGAGGTCACTAAAAACTAGGAATAGTGATGTGATACCATAGGAGATAAAGTAACCTACCATAAAGAGTCACTCTAAACACAACTTGAGTAGGCTACCATAGACAGACTATGATAGTCTATGAGGCTCTGTAGTCATATTATTTATTTGCAGTTGCTGCTGGTGTTGGTGCCATCATCATGGTAGTCTACCATCATGGAGGCCCATTGGAGAACTGTGTACAAATACCTAAAATATAACAATCAGCATAAGAGAGATAGCCTACCTGAAAATGAATGTTGTGGTTTGGCTGTAACATTAGACGTAAATGTGAAAAGTCTGCAAAAGTAATTTACCATGACAGTAAACTGTCTTGTGTTTTGTCCTCGTGTTGTAGCTTGAGAAGAGTCAGCTAACCTGAACAAACTGTGTTAGCTAGCAAACTAGCCAACCGGCTAAGTACTGTAGGCTAAGCCCTGCAATGTTAATGTGCACGTGCAACTACTAGCCACTACTTAGGCTACACGTTAAAGTTGAGATTAAATGCCATTCGTACAGTATGTGACTTCCTTATCGTGACGTATTTCTGAGTGAAACAGGGAGGAGGCGGGACATTAGCGTGTGGAGGACTTTGATTTGACCGTTGAAAAGTGGGCGTGTCTGGGACGAGGCGTGTGTCTCTGCCGTCTGGACGCAGAGGGACAAAGCAGTCCGCTAAATCAGCCGCTCCCAACCTTTTCCCACTCATGGCCAACTTGAAAACCTCACAAATGTTCGCGGTCCACATCTGACCGAAACAGTACAGAGGCCAAAAAATAATGCGTTCTCACTCTCAGAGCACTTTTTATTTGAATGATAAAAGGAGCTGGACAGCAACACACAGAAATCGGAAACTAAAAGTGAGGGGCTGTCTGCGATAGGCTAATTAACGAATAATTGATTACAAATTAAATAAACGGTATCAGCAATGGAGAAATGCATTCTTCTCATACATAACAGTAATAATTAAATAATGATAATGATAACTTTTTTTCATGAAAATGTTCATGTTTAGCAAATGATTTGGCGGCCCGCTTGCAATACCTTTGCGGCCCACGAGTGGGCCCCCCGACCCACAGGTTTGGAATGGCGGCGCTAAATAAAGTATTTTACCCGGCAAATCTGAATGTGATGTGACTACGGTACTAGTAGCCACTACTGATGCTGCTAACTTATACTAGATGTTAGCTAGTATACAGATTAGATGTGTTAACCAGCGGACATGATCTAAACACAAAATCTCTCCAGATGTGTGCTGCCAGAGTGTTTTATCTCACCTGAAAGCCCTCTATTTGAGAGAGGGAAAGAAGATCGATTAAGAAAAGAGGGTGACTAGTGGACAATAGATGGAGAGAGGATGGAGGAGGGGAAGGAGGAGGGGGATTGAGAGAGGAGTGTTTGCACAGGCAGAGGGATGGAGGAGGAGGAGGAGGAGGAGCCAGACGGCTGGCCGGGTGCAGGCGAGATGGACCGAGCCTAGGGAGGGAGGGATGAAAGGAGGGAGGGAGGGAGGGAGAGAGCGAGGGATGAAAGGAGGAAGAGGTGTCTTATTTCGCAGGCTCACACAGTGAGCAAGCTGCAGTGAAATGCCACCAGCAGCACCACCATGACAGAAAGGAAAGCTCCTCCGTAGCGGAGAGGAGATGGAGAGACTAGCTGATGGTGTTGGCTTTTAGAGTGGACTGCTCCTGTCTGCACCGCTTATGAGGCAAACACCTTGAAAGGCCAATAGCAAGCGGCCTTGTGATTGATGGTAGGTCATTACATTACAGCCAGACTGGACTGTATAGGACTAATAGGCAATGCCTGAGCGGCTGCTGGAGCGGTGGTCCCCAGACCTTCTCTCTCTCTCTCTATCTCTCTCCTTCTCTCTCTCTCTCTCTATCTCTCTCTCCTTCTCTCTCTCTCTCTCTCTCTCTATCTCTCTCTCCTTCTCTCTCTCTCTCTCTCTCTCTCTCTCTCTCTCTCTCTCTCTCTCTCTCTCCATCTTTTCCTGTCCTAGTTTCTGTCATCCCTCCTGCCTTCTCTTGACTGCCCTCGCGGCCCTCGGCCTCTAAAAGACTCCCTCTGTCTAGTTTTGTTCTGTTCACTATCTTTCTCAATCTTTCTCCCTTCCTCTCTGCACATCCATTTCTTCATCTCTCTCTCCCTCCCTCCCTCTCTCTCTCTCCCTGCCTCCCTCTCTCTCTCTCTCTCTCGCTCTCGCTCTCTCAGCCAGGGGAAGTGGCGGTTGCTGCCTGCGTTCTCTCCCAAAGGAACAGACCTGCCATTGTCTGTCTGCACTGTAGGAAGATGAGTAGCCAGTCAGCCCAGTGAATTCAGGTTTCTCCTGCTGCGAGGCTCGAGCTAGCCACCCAGAAAGCCAGCCAGCCAGCCGGCCAGTCTAGTCCAGGGCATCCCAGGTCTGCACAGCCAGTCTAGTCCAGGGCATTCCAGGTCTGCACAGCCAGCCTAGTCCAGGGCATTGCAGGTCTGCACAGCCAGCCTAGTCCAGGGCATTCCAGGTCTGCACAGCCAGCCTAGTCCAGG
>NC_139642.1:52292540-52295040 GCF_964638095.1 Poromitra crassiceps | reverse complement strand
AAATAAGCTGGGGTGTGCTAAGGGTGCAAAACGCTTGCCTTCCATGGTGGAGAAACGTGTTCAAAGTCTACTTTTCAACCATAAGTCACATTTAACCTTTTTGTTAAGCCAAACCATAACCCTAACTTAACCAAGTTGTTTTCGGCCCCTAAACCTCAACAAGTTGTTTTCGGCCCCTAAACCTCAACAAGTTGTTTTCGGCCCCTAAACCTAAACAAGTTTCAATCAGTTTTAGTTGCCTAACCATAAACACATAAGCGGTGGCGTTGGAAACACTGAGGAAAGTGTACCCTCTACCCTGTGTGTTATGAAGTGATGCTTCTCCTTCCTCATGAAGTGATGCTTCTCCTTCCTCCTCTCCTCTCCTCTCCTCTCCTCTCCTCTCCTCTCCTCTCCTCTCCTCTCCTCTCCTCTCCTCTCCTCTCCTCTCCTCTCCTCTCTCCTCCTCTCCTCTCCTCTCCTCTCCTCTCTCCTCCTCTCCTCTCCTCTCCTCTCCTCTCTCCTCCTCTCCTCTCCTCTCCTCTCCTCTCCTCTCCTCTCCTCTCTCCTCCTCTCCTCTCCTCTCCTCTCCTCTCCTCTCCTCTCTCCTCCTCTCCTCTCCTCTCCTCTCCTCTCTCCTCTCTCCTCCTCTCCTCTCCTCTCTCCTCCTCTCCTCTCCTCTCCTCTCCTCTCTCATCCTCTCCTCTCCTCCTCTCCTCTCTCCTCCTCTCCTCTCCTCTCTCCTCCTCTCCTCTCCTCTCCTCTCCTCTCTCCTCCTCTCCTCTCTCATCCTCTCCTCTCCTCTCCTCCCTCCTCTCCTCTCCTCCTCTCCTCTCCTCTCCTCTCCTCTCTCCTCTCTCCTCCTCTCCTCCTCTCCATGTCAAAGTGACTATTGTTGACCCTCTTTCACTCTGACTCTTTGTTTTCTAGCAACAGGCCCAAACACCAGCCCACTTGTCTTTCATCTCTCTCTCTCCCTCCCTCTCTCTTCTCTCTCCCTCCGTCTCCTCCTGTCTCTCTCTCTCTCTCTCCCTCTCTCTCTCTTCTCTGTCCCTCCGTCTCCTCCTCTCTCTGGCCTGGCAGGACCCAGTCGTGTTGAAGGTCTTCACCTCAGCAATGTGTTTACACTGGTTCTTCACAGTCTCCCACCACTTCCCTTTTTCACAGAGAGCCACTTGCATGTTCTGAGTTCTGTAACAGGGTGAGTTACAAGTCTTTTTCACAGAGAGCCACTTGTATGTTCTGAGTTCTGTAACAGGGTGAGTTACAAGTCTTTTTCACAGAGAGCCACTTGTATGTTCGGAGTTCTGTAACAGGGTGAGTTACAAGTCTTTTTCACAGAGAGCCACTTGTATGTTCCGAGTTCTGTAACAGGGTGAGTTACAAGTCTTTTTCACAGAGAGCCACTTGTATGTTCCGAGTTCTGTAACAGGGTGAGTTACAAGTCTTTTTCACAGAGAGCCACTTTCTGAGTTCTGTAACAGGGTGAGTTACAAGTCTTTTTCACACCAGGCACTTTCTGAGTTCAGGGCAAGTTATTTTCACAGAGAGGGACTTTTTCTCCCTCTCCTCTCTCTCCCTCTCCCTCAGTCTCTCTGTGTGTGTGTGTGTGTGTGTGTGTGTGTGTGTGTGTGTGTGTGTGTGTGTGTGTGTGTGTGTGTGTGTGTGTGTGTGTGTGTGTGTGTGTGTGTGTGTGTGTGTGCGTGCGTGCGTGCATGCATGCGCGTGTCACTGACTGATTGTGACAATGATGTCACAATGCCTATGTATGACATCGGTAATTAGAGCAATCCCCTAATTAAAAAAATTGGCCCGTCAGGTCACCCGCATGGGTGCTCTTTACACGCCATGAAGGTTTCAGCCTGATCGCACGTCAAACGGCATAGCTGTGGCCGGCACAAAACATGGAAACAGGCAGAGAACAGCAGACAGAGGACATTGCCCACATTGCCAAATTTATATAAGCTTTCAAAAGTAATAGCAGATATTCAGTTTGTTTGATTACATACTTAAACGTTACATGTATATGGCGTGAAAGTGGTAAAAAAAAATATATATATATATCAGCACAAGTGGGGCGGCTGTAGCTCAGGAGGTAGAGCGGGTCGTCCACTAATCGCTTTGGATAACAGAGGTCGCTGGTTCGATTCCCGGCTCCTCCAGTCTGGATGTCGAAGTGTCCTTGGGCAAGATACTGAACCCCAAATTGCTCCTGATGGTGTGCCAGCACCCTGCATGGTAACCTGCCGCCATCGGTGTGTGAATGGGTGAATGTATACCTACTGACTGTAAAGCGCTTTGGATAAAAGCGCTATATAAATGCAGGCCATTTACCAAGTGGCCAGTGGAGCCCTGTAGTCTGAACCTTTAACCCCCACTTTCTCTGTGTGTGTGTGTGTGTGTGTGTGTGGGCTTTTAGTGCTGGTCAATAGGACATGGTGAAGGTCACAGCAGTCTAGCCTCTGCAAAACGACCACAACAAAACATCTCAAACCAGTGCAAGTCCAGCCGCTGGCATTGA
>NC_139642.1:52275040-52282540 GCF_964638095.1 Poromitra crassiceps | reverse complement strand
GTTGGTCTCTGAACCCTCACAGACATGTTGGTCTCTGAACCCTCACAGACACGTTGGTCTCTGAACCCTCACAGACATGTTGGTCTCTGAACCCTCACAGACATGTTGGTCTCTGAACCCTCACAGACATGTTGCTCTCTGACTGAACCCTCACATACATGTTGCTCTCTGAACCCTCACATACATGTTGGTCTCTGAACCCTCACATACATGTTGCTCTCTGAACCCTCACATACATGTTGGTCTCTGAACCCTCACATACATGTTGCTCTCTGAACCCTCACATACATGTTGCTCTCTGAACCCTCACAGACATGTTGCTCTCTGACTGAACCCTCACAGACATGTTGCTCTCTGAACCCTCACATACATGTTGGTCTCTGAACCCTCACAGACACGTTGCTCTCTGACTGAACCCTCACAGACATGTTGCTCTCTGAACCCTCACATACATGTTGGTCTCTGAACCCTCACAGACACGTTGCTCTCTGACTGAACCCTCACAGACATGTTGGTCTCTGAACCCTCACAGACACGTTGCTCTCTGACTGAACCCTCACAGACACGTTGGTCTCTGAACCCTCACAGACATGTTGGTCTCTGAACCCTCACAGACACGTTGCTCTCTGACTGAACCCTCACAGACACGTTGGTCTCTGAACCCTCACAGACATGTTGGTCTCTGAACCCTCACAGACATGTTGGTCTCTGAACCCTCACAGACATGTTGGTCTCTGAACCCTCACAGACACGTTGCTCTCTGACTGAACCCTCACAGACACGTTGGTCTCTGAACCCTCACAGACATGTTGGTCTCTGAACCCTCACAGACATGTTGGTCTCTGAACCCTCACACACATGTTGGTCTCTGAACCTTCACAGACATGTTGGTCTCTGAACCCTCACAGACATGTTGGTCTCTGAACCCTCACAGACATGTTGGTCTCTGAACCTTCACAGACATGTTGGTCTCTGAACCCTCACAGACACGTTGCTCTCTGAACCCTCACAGACATGTTGGTCTCTGAACCCTCACAGACACGTTGCTCTCTGAACCCTCACAGACACGTTGCTCTCTGAACCCTCACAGACATGTTGCTCTCTGAACCCTCACACACATGTTGGTCTCTGAACCCTCACAGACATGTTGCTCTCTGAACCCTCACAGACATGTTGGTCTCTGACTGAACCCTCACACACATGTTGGTCTCTGAACCCTCACACACATGTTGGTCTCTGAACCCTCACAGACATGTTGCTCTCTGAACCCTCACAGACACGTTGGTCTCTGAACCCTCACAGACACGTTGGTCTCTGAACCCTCACACACATGTTGGTCTCTGAACCCTCACAGACATGTTGCTCTCTGAACCCTCACAGACACGTTGCTCTCTGAACCCTCACACACATGTTGGTCTCTGAACCCTCACAGACATGTTGCTCTCTGAACCCTCACAGACACGTTGGTCTCTGACTGAACCCTCACACACATGTTGGTCTCTGACTGAACCCTCACAGACACATTGCTCTCTGAACCCTCACAGACACGTTGCTCTCTGACTGAACCCTCACAGACACGTTGGTCTCTGAACCCTCACAGACATGTTGGTCTCTGACTGAACCCTCACAGACACGTTGGTCTCTGAACCCTCACAGACATGTTGGTCTCTGAACCCTCACAGACACGTTGGTCTCTGAACCCTCACAGACATGTTGGTCTCTGAACCCTCACAGACATGTTGGTCTCTGAACCCTCACAGACATGTTGCTCTCTGAACCCTCACAGACACGTTGGTCTCTGAACCCTCACAGACATGTTGCTCTCTGAACCCTCACAGACATGTTGCTCTCTGAACCCTCACAGACACGTTGCTCTCTGAACCCTCACAGACACGTTGCTCTCTGAACCCTCACAGACACGTTGGTCTCTGAACCCTCACAGACATGTTGGTCTCTGAACCCTCACAGACATGTTGCTCTCTGAACCCTCACAGACATGTTGCTCTCTGAACCCTCACAGACACGTTGGTCTCTGAACCCTCACAGACATGTTGGTCTCTGAACCCTCACAGACATGTTGCTCTCTGAACCCTCACAGACATGTTGCTCTCTGAACCCTCACAGACACGTTGGTCTCTGAACCCTCACAGACAATGTTGCTCTCTGAACCCTCACAGACAATGTTGCTCTCTGAACCCTCACAGACAATGTTGCTCTCTGAACCCTCACAGACATGTTGCTCTCTGAACCCTCACAGACATGTTGGTCTCTGAACCCTCACAGACACGTTGCTCTCTGAACCCTCACAGACATGTTGCTCTCTGAACCTTCACAGACATGTTGGTCTCTGAACCCTCACAGACATGTTGCTCTCTGAACCCTCACAGACATGTTGGTCTCTGAACCCTCACAGACATGTTGCTCTCTGAACCCTCACAGACATGTTGGTCTCTGAACCCTCACAGACATGTTGGTCTCTGAACCCTCACAGACATGTTGCTCTCTGAACCCTCACAGACATGTTGGTCTCTGAACCCTCACAGACATGTTGCTCTCTGAACCCTCACAGACATGTTGGTCTCTGAACCCTCACAGACATGTTGGTCTCTGAACCCTCACAGACATGTTGCTCTCTGAACCCTCACAGACATGTTGGTCTCTGAACCCTCACAGACATGTTGGTCTCTGAACCCTCACAGACATGTTGCTCTCTGAACCCTCACAGACATGTTGCTCTCTGAACCCTCACAGACATGTTGCTCTCTGGACCCTCACAGACATGTTGCTCTCTGAACCCTCACAGACATGTTGGTCTCTGAACCCTCACAGACATGTTGGTCTCTGAACCCTCACAGACATGTTGCTCTCTGAACCCTCACAGACATGTTGCTCTCTGAACCCTCACAGACATGTTGCTCTCTGAACCTTCACAGACATGTTGCTCTCTGAACCCTCACAGACAATGTTGCTCTCTGACTGACTGTAGCTGTTTGAGGGCAGCAATGAGCTTAGGGGATTAACTCAGATCAAGGCTGAGATGTGAGAAGAGAGACATACGTATACACACAACACAACCCTATAGTCTCTCCAACCTGGACAAGCCTACACAGAGAGAGAGAGACAGAGAGAGAGAGGAGAGAGAGAGAGAGAAGGAGAGAGAGAGAGAGAGAGAGAGAGAGAGAGAGAGAGAGAGAGAGAGAGAGAGAGAGAGAGAGATAGCATTCACACACAACACAACCCTATAGTCTCTCCAACCTGGACAAGCCTACAGCATCAGCCTCAGTCCTAGCCTACAGAGAGAGAGAGAGAGAGAGAGAGAGAGAGACACAGAGAGGTTTTAGCTTGATTCATTGTCCCTCGGCCCAAACCCCAGTTAGCCTTCTTAACTCCATCCATCTCTTCAAGCCCCAGGCTGTTTTCCTCCCAGCCCCATGCTCAGGCCTCCTCCTTCCCAGCATCAGTCATCCAGCTTCCTGTGCTAGTCCTCACTAGCGCCCTCTAGCTCCACTCCTACAGCCCCAACGCTATAGCCCCAAGCTCAACTCCTTCCTCCAGCTGTTAGCCCTTAAGCTCCAACTGACTCTCCTCCAAAGCCAGCTCTTTTGGTGACTGATAGCACATAGCGGTCATGTGGAGGCTGGGTTTACCCAGGCTAGCTCTTCATCACTCTGTTCAGCCCAATCGTGCAGCCTGTTCTGCTAGCCCATTTTCTTCTAGCCCCAGCTCCAGCCCTGCTTTGCCCCTAAAGCCGTCTCCGTCCAGTTCTCCATCACTTCCACCAAGCCCAGATCACTAACTCACCTCACCACTTGGCTCACACCAGAAGCGTCGAAGCAGGATCGCCATTCACACCAGAAGCACTCTGTTTTGCTCCACACCTCGCTCTGTTTTGCCCCGCGCCGGTCACAACTTGTATTGACTTCATGCGTGGTTTCACACGGCCGCTCGCGTCACAAATAGTCCCAACGCGACAACTCTCGCTGCACGCATCGCGAGGCGGGGTGATGCGCTGCGGCCGGTGGGATCGGTCTCCCCCGTTAACAAGGACGCTGAAATGAAACTGCCTCTGCGAGGCGTTGCTTCAGTGTCGGATACGCGCCTGGTGTGTTTGAGCTGTTAGCCAGAGCTGCAGCCTATTGGTCCTCCTCACTCTAGCATACTTTCAGTCCCGGCCCAGTCCTTGGCCTACCTTTATTCTCAGTCCTGGCCACAACCCTACCCTAGATCCAGCACCCACCACCACGGTCTTCGTCCGAGTCCATCAGCTCCAGACCTCGAGCACTAGCTGCAGCCCTCATCCTAGTGTAGCTCCAGCCCTCACCCTGGCCGTAGTTTCAGCACCAGCTCTCAACACAAGGACTGGACCTCCCTGCCTGGCCCGGTTCTCTATCCCCAAACTCCAGCCCCAGTTCTCGCCCTCTCCCCTAGTGCACTCTTGACCAGTACGTCCACAGCAGATGGAGGCGAAGAGAAACTGTGTCACCACCACCCGCCATGACTCGCCTAACCAGCCCTCCTCTCTCTCTCTCTCTCTCTCTCTCTCTCTCTCTCTCTCTCACTCTCTCTCTCTCTCTCTCTCTCTCCCTCGCTCTCTCTCTCTCCCTCACTCTCTCTCTCTCCCGCTCTCTCTCTCTGCATGGGCGGGCATACTGTATTTGTTTGTATGTGTGTGTGCATCTGTATGCTGCACGGACTCAACCCTGGGTCTTGGGCAGTTTGATTGTTTGCGTGTGTGTGTGTGTGTGTGCGTGTGTGTGTGTGCGTGCGTGTGCGCGTGTGTATGAACGAATGTGTCGGGCCGCCTTTTCCAAGTTAATCCCTTAAGAAGAGGTGTGGTTCTCTCTCTCTCTCTCTCTCACTGCTCTCTCTCTCTCGCTCTGAGCGCAATATCATCACATGGTCTCTCGCTCCTCTCCTCTTCTCTCGTCCCCTCATCTTCATTTTCTTCTGCTGTTATTGTTGCCGTGGCTGCTAATCTGAGGGAGTTCTCTCTCTCTCTCTCTCTCCGTCTGTGACTCTGGTTGTCATCTCTCCATCTCCTCTCCTCCGCTTGTGTTCAGTCCTTCCTGGTGTGGCATGAGTTCTTGTGGCGAGATGGGGGAGGCCATCGAACTCAGGTGAGTCAAATGCCTAGTAGGGGGGTTTTGTACCATGTGTGTGTGTATGTGCACAATACATGTAGGTGTATATGTGTGTATCCGTTTGCGTGCGTTTATGTGTGTTTGGGTTTTAAACTGGGTCGACTGTTACCGTAGCGATACGGCACCTTGGGCTATGTCTCTCAGCCTCTCCTCTTTTTTTTCCTATCTATCAAGTTGACCCTGTTTTCGCACGCCAGCTATCTGCAGGCTCTATAGAGGTCAATGGGGAATCCATGGTTTTAGCGTTAGCCATAGCTGCGGTTTGTTGTTGTTGTTTTTGTCATTGCGTTATTTGCTACAGTGGTATTTACAGTCACTGCCAAAGTGATGGGGCGTCTCGTCTAGTCTGTAACCACAGGGCTCATAGCGGCTAATAGCCTTAGCAGATGCATTAGCCCCCGAGCCCATATGGAAGAGATTAAACGCGCCAAATTTTTGTGTGGGATTTGCGTGTGCATGTGTTGTTCGTGTGTGTGTGTGTGTGTGTGTGTGTGTGTGTGTGTGCACCTGTCATACGCCCTTTTTGAAACAGAAGAGAGGTGATATTCCCCAACGCGCCACTAAATCCTATAGGTGTGTCCTAGCCAAGTCAAGCTGGAGGGTGGGACTGGTTTTCCTGAATTCCCTCCATTTATCACTTCCCGTTGTTTTGGCTCCGTCTTTGTCTCTGTCTCACGCTGTCTTAATGAGACATGTGCGAGAAGGACGCCTCTCAGTGACACAGACTACTAGAGTATTGAAGAGAGGACACACGATGGATGACATGAGGAGAGACAAAGGAGAGAAATACACAGATAGCAAGTTTATTTATAGCACATTTTGTACATCAGAATCAGAATCAGAAATACTATTTTGCCAAATGCATCACAAGGACACACAGGAATTCATTCTGGTGTAAAAAAAAAAAAACAACAAAAAAAAACTGACAGGACACAGTCAAGAGAAGACACTCAGGACATGAAAAATGGACATAGTCAAATTGAAAAAAAAAAAGATAATTTTTGAATAAAAGATACGCAGCTAAAAACACCCCTAAAGGTAAATTAAAATCATCAGGGGCAATTCAGTGTGCTTTACATAAATAAAAGCAAAAAGGAACATATAATATATTTAAAATAAAGTACAAAGTACATAAAATTGTCATTAAAAGAGAGTAATATTAAGTAATATAAGAAGAAAATACAAAGTACATCAAATAGAATAACGACCTAGTGGAAGTAGCGCTGACTGGAAAACCTAATTGAGAAGCATAGAGCAAAGGTCCTCCATAGAGCTTAGATGTCACTTCCCCGCTGGGAGTGACATGGGGACTAGCTCCACTGGGAGCGACATGGGGACTAGCTCCACTGGGAGTGACATGGGGACTAGCTCCTTCCAGAATTAGCCTCAGTAGAGGAATAGAGACAGTGCAAGTTGGAGAGCTCAATCGTAGGCACATGAAAAGACCTGCATTTAAAAAATGTTATTGGGGCTTTTCTGGCAGTTTGTTCCAGTTGCCTGCAGCATAACCGCTAAATGCTGCTTCATCATGTTCAGTTGGGACTCTGGGCTCTACTAGCTGACCTGAGTCCATGGAGCTAAGAGCCCTACTATGTTTAGACCCCTTAGGATAATGTAGATGTATTCTGGCACTAAAGCATTCAGTGATTTATAGACTAGTAGCAGCACGTTTAAATCTATTCTGTAACTATCTGGAAGCCAGTGTAAAGATCTTTCAGAACTGGAGTCATGTGCTGTGTTCTCTTGGTCCTGGATGAAACAGCAGCAGCATTCTGAGTGAGCTGCAGCTGTTTAACAACCTTTTTGGGAAGAGCAGAGGCCGACAGTGGTCCAGCCTACTGGAAATAAAAGCATGGATGAGTTTCTCTTGGTCATGTTAGGACACCAAACCCTTGATTCTGGCTACAGTATATCCTTAAGATGATGGAAGGCTGTTTTACTGATTGCTTTGGCTGGCGAAAGTGAGATCTGATTCTATTAGAACGTCAAGATTTCGGACTTGGTCTTTGTTTCTGAAGGCCCAAGAGTTGAGTTGTTTACTGATTCTCTTCTTTTTGTTGCCAAACCGTAAACACAATAATCTCTGTTTTGTCCTTATTTAATTGCAGGAGATTTTGGCTTCTCCAATTATTTATCTGGTCTCTAAACAATGACAATGGGGCTGGAGGCATCTGCTGGTGAGAGAGCCAGCTGAGTATCATCTGAGTATTTACACTCATCAATGTTGTTCTGACAGAATTTGTCCCAAAGATGAAACAGAACACGCCCCCTTTAGATGTGGCCAATAGGAGGGAGAGGATGAGAGGCGGGGTGAGGAAGTGAAAGAGGGGTCAGAGGGAGTTTGAATAGGGGACGGGTG
>NC_139642.1:52262540-52267540 GCF_964638095.1 Poromitra crassiceps | reverse complement strand
TTCATCCGACTGTGTCAGACATCATAATTCATACTGGGTTGGCAAATACAACAGAATCAATATGACTAACATGGAGGGTTGGGCTGAGGACCTGTCTTGCATTACGACTGTTAGGTAACGTGCCCTTTTATACCACCTCAGAAATGACCTGTCGGCCAATAGAAAACAAGTTCACTGAAGTGTGTCAATTCAAAAAGTTAAATTTGTAAACGCTGATGTTTGTCGAAAAAGAAATAATTGGTAATTACGGCTCTATGATTAGTGTCTTAACTATTCTTTTAATTTGTCTTTTGATTTGGTTGAATCAGTATCAATGTTTTCAACATCTATTTACTCTGAGCCTCAGTTCTGCACCACAATTCGCTTTCTAATGTATTCAAATATCACGGTACAGTGGCTTCTAACCTACATCCTAAAAAGGAAAATAAATTAACTTTCTGTGCGTGTGCATGAGCGCGCGCGCGTGTGTGTGTGTGTGTGTATGTGCGTGCGTGTGTCCGTGTCTCTGTGTGTGCGTACGCGTGTGTGTGTGTGTGTGAGAGCGCTGGTGTGCTGGCGTGATTGAATTATTCGACGCACTCTCACTGACACTAACGTTGATGAAAGGCGAGAGAGCGAGTGTATCTGCTCTGTGTCGCACGCCCGCCTCCGCTTCCTCTGTGTTCATTTGGAAAATATTAACCCCTGATTGAAAAATCTTTTATGGGCTACTGACTTCAATTCAATTCAATTTGTTACTACACAGCAGCACAATATGCAGTGTTTACAGTTTGTTACTACACAGCAGCACAATATGCAGTGTTTACAGTTTGTTACTACACAGCAGCACGATATGCAGTGTTTACAGTTTGTTACACAGCAGCACAATATGCAGTATTTACAGTTTGTTACACAGCAGCACAATATGCAGTGTTTACAGTTTGTTACTACACAGCAGCACAATATGCAGTGTTTACAGTTTGTTACACAGCAGCACAATATGCAGTGTTTACAGTTTGTTACTACACAGCAGCACAATATGCAGTATTTACAGTTTGTTACTACACAGCAGCACAATATGCAGTGTTTACAGTTTGTTACACAGCAGCACAATATGCAGTATTTACAGTTTGTTACACAGCAGCACAATATGCAGTGTTTACAGTTTGTTACACAGCAGCACAATATGCAGTATTTACAGTTTGTTACACAGCAGCACAATATGCAGTGTTTACAGTTTGTTACTACACAGCAGCACAATATGCAGTATTTACAGTTTGTTACTACACAGCAGCACAATATGCAGTGTTTACAGTTTGTTACACAGCAGCACAATATGCAGTGTTTACAGTTTGTTACTACAGAGCAGCACATGCAGTATTTACAGTTTGTTACTACACAGCAGCACAATATGCACTATGCAGTGTTTACAGTTTGTTACTACACAGCAGCACCCTATGCAGTATTTACAGTTTGTTACTACACAGCAGCACCCTATGCAGTATTTACAGTTTGTTACTACACAGCAGCACAATATGCACTATGCAGTGTTTACAGTTTGTTACTACACAGCAGCACAATATGCAGTATTTACAGTTTGTTACTACACAGCAGCACACCATGCAGTATTTACAATTTGTTATTACACAGCAGCACAATATGCAGTATTTACAGTTTGTTACACAGCAGCACAATATGCAGTGTTTACAGTACAGTTTGTTACTACACAGCAGCAAAATATGCAGTGTTTACAGTTTGTTACACAGCAGCACAATATGCAGTGTTTACAGTTTGTTACACAGCAGCACAATATGCAGTGTTTACAGTTTGTTACACAGCAGCACAATATGCAGTGTTTACAGTACAGTTTGTTACTAGTACACAGCAGCACAATATGCAGTATTTACAGTTTGTTACTAGTACACAGCAGCACAATATGCAGTGTTTACAGTTTGTTACTAGTACACAGCAGCACAATATGCAGTGTTTACAGTACAGTTTGTTACTAGTACACAGCAGCACAATATGCAGTGTTTACAGTTTGTTACTAGTACACAGCAGCACAATATGCAGTGTTTACAGTACAGTTTGTTACTAGTACACAGCAGCACAATATGCAGTATTTACAGTTTGTTACTAGTACACAGCAGCACAATATGCAGTGTTTACAGTACAGTTTGTTACTAGTACACAGCAGCACAATATGCAGTATTTACAGTTTGTTACTAGTACACAGCAGCACAATATGCAGTGTTTACAGTTTGTTACACAGCAGCACAATATGCAGTGTTTACAGTACAGTGTGTTACTACACAGCAGCACAATATGCAGTGTTTACAGTTTGTTACACAGCAGCACAATATGCAGTGTTTACAGTTTGTTACTACACAGCAGCACAATATGCAGTATTTACAGTTTGTTACTACACAGCAGCACAATATGCAGTATTTACAGTTTGTTACACAGCAGCACAATATGCAGTGTTTACAGTTTGTTACACAGCAGCACAATATGCAGTGTTTACAGTACAGTTTGTTACTAGTACACAGCAGCACAATATGCAGTATTTAGGGGAGAGTGGGGTGAGTTGTGCCACTTTTTACTTGAGGTGTCTTTAAAGTGAGGGCATGACAGTAATGCCTTCAACTACAATATGTAAATATATTTCAGGATGTTGTGCACCACTGGGAACACTCCCTTTGGATCTTAAATAAACTGTTAAAAAAATATGGCTATTCTTAAAAAAGTGGTCTCTTGGCACAACTTGCCCCCGGTGCGGGGTAAGTTGTGCCTTTGGAGAGAATACGTTGGGTTAAATTGTGCCATTGATTACTGAAGTAAAACAGAACATTTTAATCTCATATACTGTAATGCTATATCAAAGCAAGACAAAATAAAGATAACACTAAAGTCCAGTGTACTATAACAGGGTTAAACAAGGCTAAACGGTAGCAGCAGTTGACCTACATATTTAACATTTTCAGAAATAAAAATGATGTTCAAAATGAACAAAATCAACTATCACAGAGCCAGGCTACACTTGCCAATACTGCAATATTCTTCAACAAGGTCTATTTAAACATTTAAGAACAAAATGAAATAAAATTTCACTAAATCAACTGCAACTGCACTGGCACAACTTAACCCAGGCCTTTTGGCACAAATCACCCCATCCCCACCATTTTAACAAACTTGTATCATATAGCTGGTTTGGAGCTAACATCATGCTAACAGTATAGCCTCATATTGTAGCTTACTAAAACACTAACACATGTGTGAAATGTTTTCAAGCTTGTCTATAATTGTTCAGACACAACAATCAATAAACCTTGATCATAAAAAAATTACTTTGAGAGGCAAAAAACTGTTTTTTTTTTAACTTAAATGTGCTTAGCTCTTGTGCAATCTGCCTCCCTTCTTTGCAGAGTGAGTAAAATGGATGCCTCTTCAAAATTTCTTCTATGGTTTTCGAGATACAAGGGGTGGCACAACTTCCCCACTGGCACAACTCACCCCACTCTCCCCTACAGTTTGTTACTAGTACACAGCAGCACAATATGCAGTGTTTACAGTTTGTTACTAGTACACAGCAGCACAATATGCAGTGTTTACAGTACAGTTTGTTACTAGTACACAGCAGCACAATATGCAGTGTTTACAGTACAGTTTGTTACTAGTACACAGCAGCACAATATGCAGTATTTACAGTTTGTTACTAGTACACAGCAGCACAATATGCAGTGTTTACAGTACAGTTTGTTACTAGTACACAGCAGCACAATATGCAGTGTTTACAGTACAGTTTGTTACTAGTACACAGCAGCACAATATGCAGTATTTACAGTTTGTTACTAGTACACAGCAGCACAATATGCAGTGTTTACAGTTTGTTACTACACAGCAGCACAATATGCAGTATTTACAGTTTGTTACTACACAGCAGCACAATATGCAGTATTTACAGTACACTGAGAATTTGAAATGCATAGCAGAATTTGCTGCAAGAACGATGCATTGGAAATTATGTAAAATGTGGGAAGCGCATAGCAGCACTCTGCAGTGTGTGAGCCACACTACAGCAGCATAGACACACCTATGGATCTGTGCTGAGTTTAAAGCACAGGCAGTATGTGAACCCAGCGACCCTTTCATGGAGTGGCGCCATGGATGTATTAAAATAACTGGATAGGGGACGTGCCACGCCCACCCATGCATTCGGACGGAGGTTGCTCACTGGCGCATGAAGCCATCATGGGGGCTTTTTCTTCCTGGTTTTACTTCCTGACCATGCAGCCCAAGGCGAAGTGCGCATGTGTGCCATGACGTATTCCATGACGTCTCCCACCCCTCCCACCCATGGATGTATTCAAAGAAGAAAATACACCCGTATACGGCTCTTAGTGGCTTCTGAAGAAAAAATGCTCCATAAAAAAATAGTTGATAATTAAAAGAGTCGTTTTATACTTTGAGTGACACCCGGAAAAAATTCCCCTGGGTTTAACAGCTGCCGGGGTCCCCATGCAAGTGGATGGGAATTTTCCTTCCTGGGCTGCATGGCGTCACGTGACTTGCAATACAGAGCTTCGCCACCATGTTCAAATGGCTTCACAGCCCAGCGCTATTCCTGGGGGCTTGAGTGGCGGAATGGAGGAAGCTGAGGTGTGTGTGTGTGTGTGTGTGTGTGTGTGTGTGTGTGTGTGTGTGTGTGTGTGTGTGTGTGTGTGTGTGTGTGTGTGTGTGTGTGTGTGTGTGCGTGCGTGCGTGCGTGCGTGCGTGTAAAGTATGAGTATGAGAGGGTGTGTGTGTGTGTGTGTACAGTATGAGTATGAGAGTGTGTGAGTGAGTGAGTGGGGCAGCCTGTCCTAACAGTACATTCGTGCTAATATAAACACAGGTCAGCCATGCGTGAAGTGGTGTGTGTGCGTGCGTGCGTGCGTGCGCGCATGTCATAACTGATGCACTGTGGATGCGTTGGCTGGGGGACAGTACACTACCCAGTACACTACACACTACTACACACT
>NC_139642.1:52247540-52252540 GCF_964638095.1 Poromitra crassiceps | reverse complement strand
AGATGATGGCTGTATGATGAGTGTGAGCTACTTGTTACAGGAATGAGATGATGGCTGTATGATGAGTGTGAGCTACTTGTTACAGGAATGAGATGATGGCTGTATGGTGAGTGTGAGCTACTTGTTACAGGAATGAGATGATGGCTGTATGATGAGTGTGAGCTACAGTAATCAATGGCAGCGGTCTCAAGTCGCTCATAGTTCTGTGTGACATTCAGAGCTACATTCTTCTATGGAGTTCTCATGCGGCCGTAACACTATAGCACACTAGAGTCTCTTCCATCATGGTGACACCTCTTTCTTGACAGCTCACATTATAAAAGCATTTTTAATCAGCCTGTAATTAATGAGCTTTTAATTGGAGGGTGAGAAGATGGATGCAATATGTTTTTCTGCGCAGCAGGAAGTTGGTTATTTGTCTGAAAAGATGACGGTGAAGGGTGGTGATGATATTCACAGGCCCCCCTCCCTAAGCTGCTAACCAACGCCCCCCCTCTCTGTGTCCCCCTCCAGTACCAGGGAGCACGTGACCCCGGAGATGAACAAGCTTCGTCAGAGCCTGAGGAGGAAGAAGCCCACCTACGTGCCAGAGGCCAGCAGACCGCACCAGTGGCAGGCCGACGAGGAGGCTGTGCGCAAGGGCAAATGTAACTTCGCTGTCCGGGTAAGCATGGACGGTGGCTCAGTGGTTAGCACAGCACAGCAAGAAGGTCCCGGGTTCGAATTCCGGTCCGTCCCAGGTCCTTTCTGTGTGGTGTTTGCATGTTCTCCCCGTGTTCGTGTGGGTTTCCTCCGGGTGCTCCGGTTTCCTCCCACCAACAAAGACATGTATGTATAGGGTTAATACTCCTGTCAGTGTCCCTGACCAAGGTAATAGCAAAAGTACTGGAGTTGTTCTCCAGATGCTGCACTGTGGCTGCCCACTGCTCCTAGTTGTAGGAAGGTTCCTGAGGATGGGTCAGATCAGATGCAGAGGATGAATTTCCCCATGGGGATAAATAAAGGATAACTTAACTGTTGGACCCTACTGTAACACATAAATCTAACCCTGATTGACTGTTAACCAAGCAGCCGAGTGTTCAGAGTTGGCTGACTTTTCCAATTTACATTCAGTGATGTAGCGGTAAATTAAAAAGTTGGGTAAAAACAATGACTTGCAGTTGGTGATCATCATAAGGCCATAAATCACCATAATAAACAAAAAATCTATTATATATGGGGGGGGGTACATTCATTTATGGTTATCTTTTCCCAAAATACCCTATCGTCATATAACAGACCTCATATAACATCTGCAGAGTATCAGACTAACGTTTCCATTCACATCTTCATCACTCTGGACTCTGATGAAGATGTGAATCGAAGCGTTAGTCTGATACTGTGCACCAAATAAAGGTAGCTGCCCTGAGCTGCTCCACGTTGTCTCCTCTTTTATTGATGCTGTGTTCCTTTTTTTGTGATGCAGCGGACTTGCCTCCTATAGCTGAAGCTCTCTACTTCATATAACTTATATCAGTTTGATACAGCTTGAGATTACTATTATGTGTACTATGAATTTATACCACTTTAAGATTTACAGTATGTCGGTCTAAAAAGGTGAACTATTTTGTTAATGAAAAGGTGGGTTTAGGTCTACTGTATTACTACCTCCCTGTATCTGGATATAAATCTAACTATAGACCCTTTTCACGGGGGCCATTTTGTGTCAAAAAGGCAGGGTAAACACAGGTGCAAACAAAACACTAATGAGGGTTTCCAACTTCCATGATCGTAATTTGGAAACCCTCATTAGTGTGTTGCTTGCACCTGTGTTTACCCCGCCTTTTCAGCACAAAATGGCCCCCGTGAAAAGGGTCTATTGGACCCAAACCCTACCCTGACCATTACTGAACATACTACAGTATAAGAACAAAAGCACAACCTCAGCAGGTTTTCTGTCAGGGCAAGGCTGCTAATATAATAGCCTGAGCACACAGCAGACAGACGGCCGTACAGGCAGACAGTCCAGTCCAGGGACAAGTGCACCCTGCCTGGGGAAGGAGTTCTGCATTACATCCCAGCACCAACCTCAACCCAATAAATCAGCAGGCCGCGCCCAAGGGCAGCAGAAAGTTCTGTGGGTCCAGGCCTTGACCACAGTGCATTAATCATACCTAACAGGCTGTGCTGTATGAACAACAGCTGCACCGGATCCTCACTTATTCACTCGTTCACTTCTAACCATAAGCTGTGTGTGAACATCACATAAAGGAGAGCAAGATAAGGGAATCTAAGATGCCCTATTTTAAACCTTACAGGCCTGTTCCATAACTGCAGTATTATGTACGCCACATTGAAACACTGGCAGCCTATCACTGGGTTAGTTTGCATAGAGAGCATCATTTTTGCATGCTGGAATGGCTGAGATGTTGATAGAAGCTTTGACAATGTGACAGCTAAACATTAGTTTTCCATGTCTTTTAGCACTGTAATATCGGTAGTTTAGTCTTGTTCATAACATAATATATGAGTTTTGAAGTAGGAATGTGCCAAACAGATTATGTTTCCATGATTCCATCTATAAAGTGGCCAATTCCTCAACCGTTATGTGAATATACCCCAAAATCAGGTGTTCAAAGAAATTGCATGCGGATTCGGATTGTATCAGAAATATAATAGAAATATAATAATATATACAAAAGCTTAATGTCTTCAGTGCATATGACAAAGTTATTCTACCACGCTTCTAGCTAGCACTTGCATAGTGCCTCTCATGATCAATCTGAATACATGGATATTCGTCGGAGCGCTGTGGTTTTGACCTTTGACCTCCTTGTATTGGTTGCTTGCACTATTGGCGATCAAGGAATGTAAGCCTTATGCTACACACACTCATAACATAAATGAGTAAAATGTTAGGTATAATGTGATGTAAACTATCCATACCCTCACTACTACTGCTACTACTACTACTACTACTACACTAAATACACTAATTCAAATGCAAATGTCTAGATATAGAAAAATCACAATTAAAGAGACCGTCTATAACCTGAAACCTCACAGACAGGTTTGATCCTTACAGCAGCAGCAGCAGCCGTGTCTCCTGCCAAAGTGTCCTTGAGCAAGGCACTGAATGTCTAAAATGTAAATAGAAGCAATATTAATGGGCCAATTCATTCATGACTTGCTCCGGTTTCAGCATGTACAGTACTGTATGCCGAGTGATTTGCTGGAGAGCTGGAGAGATGACAACAGAAAGACATGGAAGGGAGGGGAGAGAGGGAGGGAGAGAGGGATGAGAAAAGAGGTGGAGTTATGGATGAAGCTGAAGAGAGGAAAAGACAGGGTGAGGGATGAGGGCACGCTGAGGAGACAGAGAGAGATATCAAATGAGAGAGCGAGAGAGAGATGGGATCGGAATAAGAGAGGCAAAGAGAGGGAGGGCGGAGGTGTGGGAGAACGAGAGAATAGGGCTGGGCAATATATCGATATTATATCGATATCGTGATATGAGACTAGAATTCCTCTTAGATTTTGGATATCATAATAAAAATATAGAAAATATAGAAAATACAGAGATACTGTATATCATGTATCGACATTCAGCCAAAAAATACAGAGATATGATTTTGGGTCCATATCGCCCAGCCCTATGAGAGAATGGAAGAAAAGGAGTTGGAGAAGACAGAGAGGCAGAAAAAGGGTGTGTCGTGTAGGAAAAGACTAAGTGGTCGGAGCAGGCTAATGGAAAATGGTCCTGATGGTAATGCTCCACAGACAGTGGAGTGCCAGGCGATATTCTTACAGCAAGAGGTGCAAGAATATCTCTCTCTCACTCTCTCTCTCTCTCCGTTACTGTTTCTTTAGTTTTCCTCTGTTTCCATATTCACATTTTCTTTCATATATTCGTCTTTAGCTCCAAATGGATTGATGTGGCTCAAAATATGAAATATTATTAAAACAATATAACCACATAAAAGAACGTTTCCATTGTATTAGCATGGAGCCGACTATCACTCGACATAGTGTATGCTAAAGTGTTAGCATGGAGCCTACGATCACTCGACATAGTGTATGCTAAAGTGTTAGCATGGAGCCTACGATCACTCGACATAGTGTATGCTAAAGTGTTAGCACGGAGCCCGCTATTTCTCGACATAGTGTACAGGTATGCTTAAGTGTTGGCATTTTGGTGTAAGTTGACCAATAGGCCTATCTCTGAAAAACTCTGTGTACAAACTACTACTACTTAAACTAGCATCATTGTCTTCCTCTGTCCCTGTCACTTGACTTGCGGCTGGGGGCTGAGCTGTGGGAGTTTTAATTGTGTCCCTGTGGGCTTTCCGTAGGCCACAGGCCAGGACAGAGACTAGACGAGGGAAGGGGACGTGAGGCTGCATGCTCTTCCTCCCTCTCTCTCGCTCGTTATCAGCTGCAACATGTGGCTGTAAATAGTAAATACAGTGCGAGTGCTTATTAGCTGCTCACTTTACAACCGCCTGTCAATTTCACAGCACTTACTGAGAAGATACTGTAGGGACTAATGAAGCTTTAGTTGGTTTTGTGCCAATTTTCTCCCTCTCTTGTTCTGACTCAATTGTGTGTGCGTGCGTGTGTGTGTGTGTGTGCGTGTGTGCGTGTGTGTGTGTGTGTGTGTGTGTGCGTGTGCATGCGTGTGTGTCGCCAACAATTTTGGTAATCAATTAATTGTCTTGAATATTATATAAGAAAAAAGTAAAAAAAAAGAAAAATCTCCAGCTTCTTAAATTTGAATATTTTCTGTTTTCTTTACTCTATGACAGTAAATTGGGTTGTGGACAAAAGAAGACATTTGAGGACATCATCTCAGGGTTTGGGAAACACTGATCGTCATTTTTCCCACATGTTCTCACATTTTATAGACCAAACAACACATCGATTAACCAAGAAAATAATGGACAGATGAATCGACGGTGAAAATAATCGTTACTGTAGTTGCATCCCTTTTCTTTACGTGTCTTTCTTTGTTCTCTCGTTAT
>NC_139642.1:52241531-52247340 GCF_964638095.1 Poromitra crassiceps | reverse complement strand
AGATGCATATCGGCGTCAGTTACAAACACGAAGAAACTGAGTTTCATGTGTTTACCCTCGACATTTAAATCACTTTCTTCTTTTCTCTCCAACTGCTTCTTTACTTCATCTCATGTTTGTGACAATATGTCAAGTGGATTTCAAGCGAACGCTTGAAAAAATGAAATTAAATAAATAAATTAGGTGCGTTTCCATTCAGACAACAACACATTTAATAGTATTTGTTTGAAAACAGAAACACCTGCAGCGTGGGGATATCCGGGATGACAGCAAAAACACTGCTATATGTCAAATGAGTTTTCATTGATATGCATCACATAATTTCTTCATCATTAGCTCTTCCGCTTCAAGCGAGTGTAAAAACGAGGAAACTTGAAATTCTAGAGAAATGATATCAACGTTTTTCTTTCCCATTCAGCATTTGTACTTCAATGCATCATAATTAGCATAAATATACTTGCTTTTAGCGCTCACTTTTTCCTCCTCATCCATCTTCAATCAGCAAGGAAGCACCCAATACCACCCACACAGCCACTATTCAAAGCCTTTCCCAGAAACCTGTGTGTGTGTGTGTGTGTGTGTGTGTGTGTGTGTGTGTGTGTGTGTGTGTGTGTGTGTGTGTGTGTGTGTGTGTGTGTGTGTGTGTGTGTGTGTGTGTGTGTGTGTGTGTGTGTGTGTGTGTGTGTGTGTGTGTGTGTGTGTGCGTGCGTGCATCCGAGCTCCACACATGACCTTTATGAACCAATGGGTGAATAGAGCGAACAGTGAAGTATTATTCTGTTCAGTGCCCATGATGAGACACCGGGAGTCACATGTGTGCTCCTTTCAGTGACGCTGGTGACATCAGTCTGAGTCACCTTTACACACACACACACACACACACACACACACACACACACACACACACACACACACGCGCGCACACGCACACACTTCACCTAAAACACACAATACAACAGAAGCTTACAGAATAGGATGAATCAGGGTGACATCACGACAACAAAAAGCACTTCCCGGTGCCACTGCAGCAGTTATGAAATAAAGCTGAAAAGCTTTGTTAAAATGTTAATAATGCAGTGGAATCTGCTTATAGTGATCATCCGCTTATATTGATCAAAAAGCTTGGTCCAGAATCATTCCTAGACACATGCTGTTTCAATAATTTGCTTATAGTGATCAATACTCCGCTTACAGTGATCATTTTGGGCCTTGTCACACCTGAGAACACTGGACAGATTTTTTTTAAACTACAGTGATTCTATTTTTTTTTTACTACTCCTAGACTTGTTCCGGGCTTCGATAGCTAATTTCACCGTTCATAACAACTGTATGGGGGTGATTTTTTTCTATAACTCACCCGTTTACACACACACACACACACACACACACACACACACACACACACACACACACACACACACACACACGCGCGCACACACGCATGCTCTCTGCCCAGCCTTTCACCTCGGTACCAGCAGCCCCCTTCATTCACTAATTGGCGCACAATGAATGGGCCGTTATTCTTCCACCTCTTATCCTCGCATCCCTTCTTCTCTTCTCTTTCTTTCCCTCTCTCATTTCCCCTCCTCGCCCGCTTCCTTCCTCTCCTCTCATCCTCCCCTCCCTTTGTTTGCCACAACACTGGAGGAGAGGAGAGGGGCGCGAGGAGAGGAGGGAGGGTGAGGAGAGGAGATGAGGAGGGAGGAGAGGTGAGGAGAGAGGTGAGGAGAGAGGAGAGGAGAGGAGGAGGAGAGAGGAGGAGAGAGGAGAGGAGAGAGGAGAGGAGAGGATGAGAGAGGAGAGAGGAGAGGAGGAGAGGTGGAGGAGAGGTGAGGAGAGGAGATGAGGAGGGAGGAGAGGTGAGGAGAGAGGAGCGAGGTGAGGAGAGGAGAGGAGAGAGGAGAGGAGGAGAGGTGAGGAGAGGAGGAGAGAGGAGAGGAGGAGAGAGGAGAGGAGGAGGAGAGAGGAGAGGAGAGGAGGAGAGGAGAGGAGGAGAGGAGAGGGAGAGAGGTGAGGAGGAGGAGAGAGGAGAGGAGAGGAGAGGAGGAGAGAGGCGAGGAGAGGAAGGAGGAGAGGTGAGGAAGTGTGTGGATGAGTGTGTGAACCCTCTCTCTCTCTTGTCTTCCTTTCTTCTCCCTTCCCGCCTGCCTGCGCTCTTGTGTTGCCTCTCTGGGTGAGTCAGAGGGGTGAGCGCGGGGAGAGGCAGGCTCTTTAATGTACACAGAGAAAGAGAGAGAGAGGGGCCCTCTCACTCTCCTCTATAGTGGCTCTACACACTGACACAGGCTGAAAGAGGCTTTTATAGATGCACAGACAAGTGGAGGAAACATCCCAGGGTTTAAAAGGGGGTTCCCTGTCATTAGGCTGCAGTCATGTTCTGTTCTTTCACTGCTCGCTGTGTAAATAGGAGACAGTGAGTAGGGCTTCAGAGGCTAACAGAGCCTAACAGATGGTGAGTAGGGTTCCATGGGGCTAACAGAGGCTAACAGAGGCTGAAAGCAGCGTGTCAAGGTGCTGCATCCGCCCACAAGCTCAGTATTGTGCACATGTTTCCCGTCAGTCATCGGTTGAGCCGATGGATTGAAAAATGAAACCGTGGTCAAATGCAATTTGAGGCGAGCTAACTGCTGAAGAACTTGATTGACTTGCTTTGTGGCTGCTGTCAAATCGGATTCTCTCTGACCTTCTCCCTCTCCCTCTCTCTCTCCTCTCTCTCCTCTCTCTCTCCCTCTCTCTCTCTCTCTCACTCTCCCTCTCTCTCTCTCTCTCTCTCTCTCTCTCTCTCCCTCTCTCTCTTCTCTCTCAGGACCTCATTGTGGACCAGACCATAGAGAAGGTTTCTTTCTGCGCTCCGGATCGTAACTATGACAAGGCCTTCTCCTACATCTGCCGAGATGGCACCACAGACGGTGGATCTGCCACTGCTTCATGGCTCTCAAAGACTCGGTGAGGGGCCAATTAACCTTCCAACTGCCCTTCACCATCTTCCTCTGTGACGTGTATCAGTTACACTTCAACTTTTATATATATATATATATATATATATATAATATATATATATATATATATATATATTTATATATATATATATCGCAGTACACCAAGTCGAAAAAAATGGTCTGTAAGCTTGAACACAGACTTATTGAAACTGACCAGTGCTCAGGACCTGACAGGAGCAGACTAGTGACATCATTTGTGAATCTCAGCCCATGATTAAAAGTGAGGCTTTATTCTATAGTGAACATTGGAGAACTTGACAGTAGAGTGAAATCTTGCAAAAATGTCAACCTAGGATGACCTCAATCTGCATTGCTTACCGTACATCCTGCCATACATGAAATCAGAGACGTGCAGTGTTACAGTAGATACAGTTGAAATCAATTCATCGCATTGTTCAATTGTATAATAGCATAATAGCACTGCAATACATATTTTGCTCATTGTTGGCTCTGATACAGACACTTGCTCGTATGGGTTGCATGATTCCAAGCCTCTGGTGTTTCCACTTGAGCAGCCATGGGAGCTTCATGGTAAAATCTAGAGTAGGATTTGAACCTGTACCGTAATGGACCCGCTGTGGTTTCAAAGCCGCGGCGGGTTTCATCAACTCGCCTATTTTAGACCGCCAGAGTCAGATTATTAATCCGGACAGAAGATCCTCCGGGGATTAAGAAAATGGGATTAGACAGGAGCCTGGGGAGCTATCTTCCCATCTAGCTCCCTCTGTCTGCCTCTATCTCCATCACCGCACCTCTCCATCTCTCCATGCCTCTCTGCTCATCTCAAACCCAATGTCACGCCTGCCTGGGGAAAGAGAGAGGAGAGGGGAGGGAGGGAGAGGAGAGGGAGGGAGTGGGAAGGGAGGAATTATTTGCAGGCCGAGGGGTGGAATCAGTTAGTCCGTGCAAAAGCCCGTGAACTCATCTTGATGTTTGACAGCAGAGGAGATTTTGAGGCTGGTAATTGCAGCCCAAACCGATCTGTCTCGGCGGTTATATTGTATGCGGTTGATTTGAGCATCGACGTGCGCAACAGTCACACTTGGACACGCGTTTTCTTGAACTTGAACTGTCTAGAAGCAACGTTGACATGAAGCTCCTCCTAACGCGTTCTCTGTGGCTGCCCTCTCCGCTCCACCAGGGGGAGAGACTGAGCCACGCTGGTGGGCTGTGCCTTCGCCGCCTGCCTGGAGCGGAAGCAGCGGCGGGAGAAGGAGTGCGGCGTGACGGCCTCCTTCGACGCCAGCCGCACCTCCTTCGTCGCGAGGGCTCCTTCCGCATCAACGCCTCCTGCCAGCTGGGCATCGAGCGGGACGACATCATGAAGTTACAGGAGAAGAAGAAAGGTAGGAAGTAGGGATGCACCATATTTTCTAACTATTTTGGTCGATTGCCAATACCGTTGATACATGCGCACATTTTCCCACCCCACCTAATTTCAGAGAACATCAAGGGCCCTATCTCCCCAAAGGCGCTAATTTAGCGTTTGCGCTCGTTTAACGTCATGCGCAATGCAAATTGGGGGGGCGGACACAAGCGCATGCCTGTGATAATTGTACTGGGCATAGGCATGCCACAAACCAGGCGTTTCAGCGCTAAAATGTGGGATAGATGCATTACCCTATCGTCAGCAGCGCGCAATTACTTTGCGCTAAGAGCTTTGAAAAGGACCTCTTACGCGCAAATACCTCCCTGCGCTGGGAGCGCACCCGTAATCTCCGTGCAGCGCAGCGCAGTGCAAAGTAGAATTCCTTTTGGAGATGTCATTACGCACAGCCTAGACATCAAATGATGCTGCTAAAATTGGGTATTAGCAGATAATTCAGTGAGGCAATCAACTATAACTCACTGAGAAAACTTTTATCACATCGCAAAGAGGGAAATGAATTGAGAAAACGTATTGGACATTGGACATAGGCAATTTACCTTCATAACCCGGAGGGTCGTTGGCACCACAGACAATCTGTCAATAAGCTCTCTCTGTCCTCGCACGAGTGAGTACACTCTGTTACGCATGGAGAGAATTACAGCATATTGCATGCCTCGCGCAAACAGCCATTGCGAGACGGGAATCTGATCTGAATCTGAATCTGATCTGACGTAATGCCCAGCATTGCCTGGCCACGCCTGTGAATAATTCTGGTAGTTAAGGCCGCCCAAATCCCGTTTGTGCAGGCATTTGGGGGCGCAGATGATTTTGGCACGGCTCTAATTTGCGTCTGCGACAGGTGCCGTGAACGTTTCCGCATGCCCGCTGAGAATTGCATCCCCAACATATTTCGGGGCTTTTTTAACTTAGAAATCAGGGAGGTCACGTCTACCAGACAATTATATCACTTTTAAACAGTTACATTTCTGTATAAATCATTATAATATGCTCCCGTGAGGTGGGGATGCTGCCGGCGCTGGGGGTGCAAAACCCGGCATAACACCTGGCGGACGGCGCAAGGCAGACTGCTATCTTCCCTGCCTTAAAGCACGCACAAACATGCCTGTCGGAAGATAGGGCCCCAAGTCTCCCCTGTAAAGTTAGTTGGAATTAACACATTATTATGCCTACTCTTATCATGATGGCCCAACAGATACCGACATGAATACAAAGCTTTTCATGCTTTTCATCAACATGCTAGATTTTTTATTTATGTAACATTTTATTTCAAGCAAAACTGTCAGATTCATCCTGAGACAATCCTTATAGCCACCACAACCAGGGCAAAGTTGACCTATTTCACAAATTGCAAAACAAAATAAATAATGTAATTTCTGTCCACAGGGATCATGTGAAAATAAGTGCATTTTATCGGCTTATC
>NC_139642.1:52191531-52236531 GCF_964638095.1 Poromitra crassiceps | reverse complement strand
CCCCTCCCCCCCTCCTCCCCTCCCCTCCCCTCGCTCCCCTTTCTTCTAGTTCCAGAGATGGACCTGGGGCTGCCATGTGAGGGAGACGGCAGCATCAATGCCCTGTGCAGCCAGATCAACACCTCCTTCACCAAGCCGTCAGACGAGCTCTTCTGCAGCCCCTCCTGCTCCGCCAACGGCCCCCCGGCCTGCACTGCGCCCCCTGTCTTACCTGCCCCGCCCGCAGCGCTGCAGGGTAAGAGCTCGTTCATCAGAGACACAGACGTCACACTTAACGTATTGGAAATTGTACAGGAGTTGGTAGAGGAACATGTGATCTGTATCCGTTGTTAACTCTCATCTACTTTGATCTCTGTCTCTCTCTAGCCACTCCTTCCTGGGTGCAGTCGGATCCTCCGCTCCACTCTCCCCCTCCCATCTCCGTGGCGATGGCGATGCAGAGCGGACACAAGCGCACGCCGTCCGAGGCCGAGCGGTGGCTGGAGGAGGTCGCCAAGGCCGTGAAGGCCCAGCAACAGACCCCTCCCCCGGGCCCCGCCATCCCCGCCATCCCGGGCCCGCCCTCCATGTCCAGTCACGCGGCCATGTCGGCCGTCCCGGTGTCCGCCGTCTCCATGTCCCTCGGCTCCATGTCCAACCCTCTCTTGCCGTGCCCCTCCTCTGTCTCGGGCCAGCCCCCGATGCCCCTCCCGCCCATGGCGCTATCGTCGGTCACCCTTCTCCCGGGCCCTCCGATGTCGGGTCCCCCCATGTCTCTCCCCTCCATGTCCATCCCCACCATGTCCGGTCCTAGCATGTCCGGGGCCCCCATGATGCAGCCCTCCCTCCCCGGGCCCCTGGGCTCCCTCCCGAGCTCCATGCAGCACTTCCCCCTGGTGTTCGACACCACCCCGGCCCCCGTCGGCATGTTCGCCAGCCAGCCGGTCCAGCCGGCTTTTGTGCCCATGCAGACCTACATGCCGGGCCTGGCCAGCAGCATGACCTACCCCAACGCCAGCGTGCCTGTGGTGGGCATCACGCCGTCGCAAATGGTGGCCAACGTCTTCTGTACCGCCACCAGCTCGTCCAGCGGGGGCAGCGCCATGGGCTCGGTCGGAGGAGGAGCCAAAGTGGGGCCAATCGGAGCGGTCGGCCATCACCATTCTTTCTCTGGAGCCACTGGTGCAGTCGGACATGTCGGAGGGTTTCCCACGTCACCGTTCACTTCCACTCACCCGCTGTCTACAGCCGTGAACGGCCTGCCGCCGCACAGCAGCACTTCGCCTCATGCCGGTACATTGGCCCTCCAGAACGGGACGTCCAACAGCGGCGGGAACAGCGGTAGCTCCTGGCCACCAGAGGGCAGTCAGCTAACGGCCCCGCCACCCTGCGATTTCCAAGAAGTCGATCGTTTCGAGGCCAAGTGGGCGGCGCTGGAGAGCAAACCAGCGTCCCAGCAGCCTGGCAACAAGGCGCCGGCTGCGCCTGCCAACCCGTTTTCCAGCGATCTGCAAAAGACATTTGAGATCGAGCTCTAAAGCCAGAGTTGGCCTCCCCGAAGCCGCAGCGCCCCGGAGTTAGTCTCCACATAGAATTGGGATGCAGGTCCCCGAACTAGCCCGGCGTCCGACCCGTCACAGCCTAGCAGCCTGCCGCCAGCTCTCTGAGGAGTCGATGGTAGAACCAAGTTCATTGCTTTCTTTACACTCCAACGAGAGCCGGGAAGGAACGGAAGCCGGCAGATTGCTAGGCCGCCATCGGACGATCAGGTCTCTAGCTTCACTAGACTGGACCCAGACAGGACGGACTGACCCCTTCAACTCCTCTCTTCCCTGCTTTCACTTCTTTACCTGCTGCAAGTCCCTGTGAAGGTGTGCCCTGGAGGCAGCTGGGGGGCGCGGGGGCGGGGCACATTTCAGTGATTTCTTTCAAAGGGAGCTCCACTAAAGATGCATTCCACTCTCATGAGATGTTTTTTTCTTTGCTGTTTTCTCATTGGTGGACATGGAGGATTTAGAGGATATGGGCCTGTTTTCTGATTGGTGGACATGGAGGATGTGTAGAGGATATGGGCCTGTTTTCTGATTGGTGGACATGGAGGATTTAGAGGATATGGGCCTGTTTTCTCATTGGTGGACATGGATGATGTGTAGAGGATATGGGCCAGCTATAACACAGAGTGTACTGAGAAGCAGAGGATGATGTTTTTTTGGACTGATACAAGGAATGGATGCTGACATTAGCCAAGCACAGCAGCGGTGTGGAGACCTAAAAGGACCGGCCAATCATGTGAGACCTCACCCTACCAACCCAAAATAACTTACTGACCAACAGTAGAAGAGATCGATGGCCAAAATGATTTTATTATTTATTGTATTTTATTTTTGGGGGGATCTTAACAAGTTATATATATATATATTTCGAAAATCACGTTTTTAAAGCAGTGTTTCTTCGGGAGCGTGTTGTTTCCCCCTCCCCTGTATTTATTTTTGTTGAACTGTAAAGAGGAGGGGAACAGGAAGAGGGAGAGAGCGTTGTGCAAAACCCAATCACTCGAAATACTATGTAAGGAAAACCAAATTGCCAGGGCCAATGACAGTACAGCGTTCTGTAATGTGACCAGTCCAGGGCCAATGACAGTACAGCGTTCTGTAATGTGACCAGTCCAGGGCCAATGACAGTACAGCGTTCTGTAATGTGCCCTGATCAGGGCCAATATGACAGTACAGTGGGTATGAACGGTAATGCGACCTGTAGGAGAGAGGGCAAGTGTAAATAGTGGCATGCTTCTTCCACCCGTTAGCCCTCATGTATAACGCTCCGCTGCTGCTCGGGCCAGACGAGTCAGTGTGATGTATAACGCTCCTGCTGCTGCTCGGGCCAGACGAGTCGGTGCGACTTCTGGCTTCACTTTCTGTTGCTGAAGCCCCCATGCAGCTTCAAGGGCGCGGGGACACCACAAATCACGTCGGGATATCCCACACACAGACACTTTGGACTGAAGTCTGTCCCACACACAGACACTCTGGACTGAAGTCTGTCCCACAGCACAGACACTCTGGACTGAAGTCTGTCTCACACACAGACACTCTGGACTGAAGTCTGTCCCACACACAGACACTCTGGACTGAAGTCTGTCCCACAGCACAGACACTCTGGACTGAAGTATGTCTCACACACAGACACTCTGGACTGAAGTCTGTCAGACACACAGACACTCTGGACTGAAGTCTGTTCCACACACAGACACTCTGGACTGAAGTCTGTTCCACACACACAGACACTCTGGACTGAAGTCTGTCCCACACACAGACACTCTGGACTGAAGTCTGTCTCACACACAGACACTCTGGACTGAAGTCTGTCCCACACACAGACACTCTGGACTGAAGTCTGTCCCACACACAGACACTCTGGACTGAAGTCTGTCCGACACACAGACACTCTGGACTGAAGTCTGTCCCACACACAGACACTCTGGACTGAAGTCTGGACCACAGCACAGACACTCTGGACTGAAGTCTGTCAGACACACAGACACTCTGGACTGAAGTCTGTCAGACACACAGACACTCTGGACTGAAGTCTGTCCGACACACAGACACTCTGGACTGAAGTCTGTCAGACACACAGACACTCTGGACTGAAGTCTGTCCCACATACAGACACTCTGGACTGAAGTCTGTCAGACACACAGACACTCTGGACTGAGGTCTGGACCACAGCACAGACACTCTGGACTGAAATCTGTCCCACACACAGACACTCTGGACTGAAGTATGTCCCACACACAGACACTCTGGACTGAAGTCTGTCAGACACACAGACACTCTGGACTGAAGTCTGTCTCACACACAGACACTCTGGACTGAAGTCTGTCCCACACACAGACACTCTGGACTGAAGTCTGTCAGACACACACAGACACTCTGGACTGAAGTATGTCTCACACACAGACACTCTGGACTGAAGTCTGTCTCACACACAGACACTCTGGACTGAAGTCTGTCCCACACACAGACACTCTGGACTGAAGTCTGTCCCACACACAGACACTCTGGACTGAGGTCTGTCTCACACACAGACACTCTGGACTGAAGTCTGTCCCACACACAGACACTCTGGACTGAAGTCTGTCCCACACACAGACACTCTGGACTGAAGTCTGTCAGACACACAGACACTCTGGACTGAAGTCTGTCTCACACAGAGACACTCTGGACTGAAGTCTGTCCCACACACAGACACTCTGGACTGAAGTCTGTCAGACACACAGACACTCTGGACTGAAGTCTGTCTCACACAGAGACACTCTGGACTGAAGTCTGTCCCACACACAGACACTCTGGACTGAGGTCTGTCTCACACACAGACACTCTGGACTGAAGTCTGTCCCACACACAGACACTCTGGACTGAAGTCTGTCCCACACACAGACACTCTGGACTGGTCTGTCCCACACAAAGACACTCTGGACTGAAGTCTGTCCCACACACAGAGACACTCTGGACTGAAGTCTGGACCACAGCACAACTCGGCGTCACTCTCCAGAATACGAACCCGAGGAACTTCAAGGAACTCAGTGGAAATGAAAAACACTCTACAACACTGTGTAACTGGTTGGGGGGAAAGACAACAATGCATTCCAACAATGATAAATCCTTTGAGGAGCTCAAACACAGGGTCTAGTCACATCACATACAGTACTGTACCTCAGGAGTGTGTGTTCACTACTACTGTATCAGCAGCAGCAGCGCCATATTCATTGCAAACTGCAGGGTTGATGGTGAAAGGGAAGAGAGAGGGCCATGAGCAGTCCTTCACAATAAAATAACAGCAGGAAATAAAGATATGCAGGGTTCCTACGCAGGTCTGGAAATTCTGGAAAAGCATTACAAATGAATTTGATCATACCCAGCCACTGTCAGCATGCATTACATCGAAAACCCAACAAAATCCAATCCAATCAAGAACATAGGGTCTGCCTGGAAAAAGATGGCATTTTAAAATGGAACGCGTGTAGGAACCTGCCAATCATCTCACATATTCTGATATTTGTCGGTGTGAAGAACAATCTTCATTTATACAGTGATATGACCTAGTTAGCAGGGGCAAGATGTCTATCTACGTCAATTGTATTGAACATCAGACAACATCTTCTAAACAAGGTCTGGAAACAGTATGGAATCTTTGAATCCAAAATGTGTAGGAACCCTGGATATATTGCTGATGGATACCAAGTTTTGAGTTTGTCTTAAATGTGGCCGAACAGGAAACACGGCACGGCAGAGGAACAGATGTTAGAGGAAAGGAAAGGGGGAAGGAAAAGCTGTATGTGAGAGAGTGAAGGAGAGAATGGAGGTTCTACCTTTTAGAAGAAAGAGTGGGAGGATGTCTGAAGGAAGGCAAGTGAGATAAGATGTGATGAAAGACAGAGAGAGAGAGAGAGAGAGAGAGGTCTGTGTGAAAATATGGTCAACAAAGACACATTCATGGCGTAGTTCACAACCCGGGCATTGTCAGCCATTTTTAGACAAACAGCCTTTTTTTTTTTTTTACATCTTCTTTATGTCGACCCGAGACTAAAGGCCAAGCCACTTCAGTTGCCGCGTCATGTTCCGTTCCCACCATCAAAAAACACTCGTTTTTCATCCTATTTAAGACGGAGTTGCATATTATACAACTACTGTCCTTTATTCTATTCTAAGTGGGCTATGTGCAACTCCCTATACTTAAAAGCGTTTGTGTTTTAGGCGTCTGGGTAGTGTAGAGCTAAAAGCACTCGCCTACCACCACCAAGACCCGGGTTCAATTCCCAGCAGCGCTACTCTTCCGGCTTGGTCAGACTTTCCTACCGACACAATTGGCCGTGTCTGCGGGTGGGAAGCCGGTGGGGTACAGTAGTGTCCTGGTCGCTACATTAGCGCCCCCTCTGGGCGGTCAGGGCGCCTGTTTGGGGGGAGAGGAACTGGGAGGAATATTGCGATGCCCCCAAGCGCTACGCTACTACATCCTGCCGGTGAAACGCCTCGCTGTCCGGTGAAAAGAAGCGGCTGGCGACTGCCACATGTATCGGAGGGGAGGGAGCACGTGCTAGTCTACAACTCTCCCCAGATCGGCAGAGGGGGTGGAGCAACGACCGGGAGAGCAGGGCCAATACAGGGTGATTACAATTGGGGAGGAAATGGGAGGGAAAAAACAAAAAAAACTTTGTGAGATTGATGTGTTTTGAGTCATATGAGTTTGGGTCTATTCAAGAAGCTGCAACATGAGTAGAAATGTGCTGTGTAGAAGGTGAGGCGTAGAGACTATACAGTAGGCTGTGTCGTTGCCCTGTACTGTATGTTCTATTTCTTCAGATGAATCCGGTCTGTGCACATGAACTCCATACAGCTTAATTGGCCAATCGGGGACCTTCCTGTGTCTGTGATCCCGTCTGATTGGAAATGTGTCTGTCTGCCGTGGGCCCTGATTTATGCGGTCTTGGCTTCGCCCAGGTTATGGTTATTCTCCTTTGTTTTTCCAGACAAAATCGATACTGTCTTTCTTCTTCTGCGAAACAAATCCAAATCCCCCTCTCTCTGCCCTCCTCCTCTTTACGAGACAAGACAAGAGTCACTCATGAAAATGGATCGCTTTTATTTCGTTGAAGCTCTAGTTTCCCCCCCTGGACTTGTTTGCACGCCCTCCAAATTATAAATGTAGGTTTATTGTGTTCCGCATTAAAGCAAACTAAATGACCTCATAAACTTGATTGTAAAACCATAGTTTAGTGATGGTAACAAAACAAAACCAGTGGAGTTTATTTTTAATCTTTATTTACAGAAGTTTTGTATTTAAACCTACATATTTGTATTATAATTACATTGTACAAAAGATAAATAAAGTAATATAATATTACACCTGCTCCTGTTGTGCGTGCGCGCCAGGATTTGTTTGTCTTTTCTCTCTAACACAATGCAGTTCTCTCTCTCTCTCTCTCTCTCTCTCTCTCTCTCTCTCTCTCTCTCTCTCTCTCTCGTGTCCTTTCTCTATATATCTCTGATCAATTCTCTATATCCTTTCTCTCTCTATATATATATATATAAAGTTTATATATATATACAATATATATATATATATATACAGTATATATATATATATATATATATATATATATATATATATATATCTCTACCGTCTTTCTTTCCCTCTCTATTTCCGTTTCCATCCAACCGTCAAGCCAGTTTTGAGATGTTGCAAAAAATAAACTGAATCAGGTGCGTTTCCATCAGCTGGGTTGAAGTGAGGAGAATAAATAGGCTTCCTCAATCCTATAGACGGTTTTAACTTGACAACAAAAACATTCTAAATTGAACCCCAGCTCACTTCCTGTTACAGTGTCTGAGCTCACTTCCTGTTACAGTGTCTGAGCTCACTTCCTGTTACAGTGTCTGCTGCTGTGGACCGAAAACAAGAAGAAGAAGGAGCAGAGCACCACTGACAATTCCATGAAAACTGTCTATAATAAGAATGTGAAGTCTCTCTGTGTGTGTGTGAGCAGAATTGTGTTGGGCCACAGCTATGCCATTTTACGTGCGATGGCGCTGAATCTTTCAGGAAGTGTGAAGAGCAGCGCACACCTAGGTGGAGTTGAATCAGCCGGGGAAGACGACTAAGAAAACCCTCTGGGGAGAGAGAGGAGAGGCTACATGCCAACTCTGTGAGCGAGGCCTGCGCAGATGAATGGCCGAACTTGCGATGCTGCGCAATGGCTGGCGGGTTCTGCTAGTGTCAATAACACACAATGGAATTTCTTTCAACAATCGATTAGTACTAGGCGAGTTATTTAATGTCAGCCATGATTCATGTGTTTCCATTCAGCGTTTGTAATTTGACTACAATACTTCAGGCTCATAAGGAAAACCCCATCATTGGTCCATTTTCAAGTTTCAAGTTTTCACTTCTTGAACTGCCCACGCCCTCTCTCTCTCTTTTCTGTCTGTGTAACCGCCTCCACATCTCCCCACTCATGTCTTCTGGGTGTAACTACTGTCTAAGCAGTGCTGTCCTCCGTCCGCCCACTGAGCAGTGCTCAGGTCACTAATGGAAGGAGACAAGGCCCCTTTTCTTCCTCAGGGCCGTGAGAAACGGCACACACACACACACACGCACACAGACACACACACACACAGACACACACACACACAGACACACACACACACAGCTCTTGAGTCATGGTAGCAGTAACTCTCGTCAGGCCATTGTCCTCTGATCTGAGGACAGAGAGGTTGAGTGCGTTGCCGAGGAGTCAAAAAGAGAATATCGTCGTAGCTCTTTCCCGGTTGTAAAACTCTAGCGGACAGACAATTGTTTTTCGGTGCTGATCACATCACTGGTGTAGCATATAGCCTTTAGTGAAGCAGCTCACTGTCCATCACGTTGCCCATATTAATGTTCAGTGATAATCAGTGTTGAAGGAACAGTTCACCAAAAAGAAAACAGTGACCATTGCCTTCAGTACAACAGTACAGCTTGAAGTCAATGGTGACTGGTTTTCTCTCAGGTCGTGCTGTCAACCTGCCTGTGTGTTGTATGGACAAACTTCACATGTGTTTCAACTGGAATGAGGGGGAGGAGAGGATGAGAGAATTTTCATTTTTGAGTGAACTGTTCCTTTAATGAGGCCATATTAGAGGAATTTAGATTGTTGTGTGAATTGATACAGATATTTGATCAGCCGTTTAAAGAAAGGCTCTTTTTATTTTGGTTGGAGTGGCAGCTGAACAACAGTTATTACATTTGTTCAAAAAGTCATTTATTTTTTACAGATGTGTCAGATTATCCCTCTAGTTCACAACCATTGTATTTCATCAAACGTCATTTGAATTGGGGGGGATGATGCTTTTTGATTGAAATTCTTTATTGATCATTAAAATCCAAGCAGCCCCAGATACAAAAATCATAAAAACATAAAAACACGATAAAGCCCTTAAGGCTTATTTCCATTGTGGTCCTTTTTGTGGCACTACCTGCCAGTCAGGCCATTCTAATGTTGTGCATGCAATAATTTATTGCTTGAATTTCTTCAGTTAAAACCAAATGAATGACGCATCATGAAACAATGCATGTTTAGTGTGAGACTGGTCAAAACGTGAACAATATCAAGTGGGACCTCTCTGCTACATTCAACCCTGTGCTGGTGTGCCTCCACCTGTGCACTGTGCATTGCACAGTGAAGGCTACAGTTGTAGTAGCCTACATAGAAGATGGAGATGATTGGTTGCCATGGTTACAGAGTGAAAGACTCATTTATAAACCTCTAAAAAAGTGCTGGCGTCGGCAGAACAGCCTCCTATACTACATGACATTAAAGTGCCATAAGGAATGATAGAGGCTGGAAATACAATAACATCCTAATGGATTCTCTATGGGTAGGGCAAACCTGGGGGGGGGGTGTGTTTCATGAAGTCTGCTCAGGTCTTAAAGGGTAATTTCACACACATCATGGCTACATTACAGTGTGTTAAGTACCTCTATCGCTGCCATACCGAATGCATAGAGGAGAGATCGATTCAGGCTGAACACAGCGCCCCCTGGGGCCCAGCTGGCTATTGTGAGTGTGTGGATGAAAAACATCACTGTGGGCTGTCTCACTTTCAATTAGTGCCCTCTCTCCTTCTCCCTCTCCCTCTCTCTCTCTCTCTCACGCACACACGCACGCACACACACACACACTGTCCGTTTTTATGGTCGTCTGTAAAATGAAAGAGGTTGCCGGTTCTTCTGCCGATCTGCAGTGTGAGTGAGTGAGAGAGAGCATGTAAGTGCTGCTGAAAGAGTGTGTACTCTGATATTGAAATGCTGATTGTGGTATGAAGGCTCATACTATACAGCTGTGTGTGTGTGTGTGTGTGTGTGTGTGTGTGTGTCTGTGTGTGTGTGTGTGTGTGTGTGTGTGTGTGTGTGTGTGTGTGTGTGTGTGTGTGTATGCATTGCAAACAGCTTGCCGGCATCAAGTCTGTGCAAATGTATAATTAAGTCGAGATGGAGAGGATAACGTGTGTGTGTGTGTGGTGTGTGTGTGTGTGTGTGTGTGTGTATGTGTGTGTTCGTTGGCTACATCTGATAGCAGTATAGGCATATAGAATCAGTAATGGTGTTTGTGTAATGGGCCATGCCTAGATTGTCAGATCAGCAGGATAATGCATCCATGCAACACACGCACGCACACACGCACACACACACCCTTATCCTTTCCATCTCTGCTTAATCGCACAAACACACAGACACACACACACACACACACACACACACACACACACACACACACACACACACACACACACACACACACACACACACACACACACACACACACACAGTATAAGCCTATGTACCACAATCAGCATTTCAGTATCAGACTAGAAACTCTTTCAGTAGCACTTAAGTTGCAATGCATCCTCTCTCTCTCTCTCTCTCTCTCTCTCAATTCAAGTCAAATAGCTTTATTGCATGTTGCCAAACAGTTTACAAAAGATTAACATAGTACATACATTAATTGTGTAATGCATGTTCTAGCTGATGCAGTCCTCTCTCTCTCCCCCCCCCCCCTCTCTCTGTCTCTCTCTCTCTCTCTCTCCATATATTCCTATCACACACACACAAACACACGCACAGTTCTAACTCTGCTAATTGCAATGGATATAGTGTTTGCAGCGTGACCTTGCAGCACTTGACGCTAGGAGGAAGTCATTACAGTGACTAATTGCATGGGTTTGCTATTGATTAGCAGCACAGCAGCGTGGGCTGCTCTATACGCAGCATGGCCTCCACAGCCCGACTGCGTCTCAAATCTCAATCTGCTCCACCACATTTCATAGAATTCAGGCAGTGTTCCATGTCAACGCAGAGTACTGAGCAAATAGGTCATGACAAGCCTTCTTGCAGGGTGTGTGTGTGTGTGTGTGTGTGTGTGTGTGTGTGTGTGTGTGTGTGTGTGTGAGTGAGAGTGTGTGTTTGTGTTTGTGTTTGTAGAAATATGCACATGTCAAGAAATACTGATTTTGGCCCTCAGGGTTCGACGCAACCTCAAATGCCAAGGCAAGGGCGCGCGCGCATGCACACACACACACACACACACACACACACACACACACACACACACACACACACACACACACACACACACACACAGTGTCAGCTCCTACCACCCCCTGCCAGCAGCTGTCAGTCATCAGTGATGGGTGCCAGAGCCAGTATGCTTTCTCTCCCACATTGTTTGCTCTAGCTGCTTTAATCTTGTCTTTACAATGTCTTTACAATGCCTTTACAATGCCATGGTACCAGACATGTCTTTACAATGCCATGGTACCAGGCATGTCTTTACAATGCCTTTACAATGCCATGGTACCAGACATGTCTTTACAATGCCTTTACAATGCCATGGTAC
This sequence comes from Poromitra crassiceps, assembly GCF_964638095.1. NCBI lineage: Eukaryota > Metazoa > Chordata > Actinopteri > Beryciformes > Melamphaidae > Poromitra > Poromitra crassiceps. Next base: position 52,225,121 of record NC_139642.1, on the reverse strand, counting down.
CAGACATGTCTTTACAATGCCATGGTACCAGACATGTCTTTACAATGCCTTTACAATGCCTGCCTGTACAATGCCATGGTACCAGACATGTCTTTACAATGCCATGGTACCAGACATGTCTTTACAATGCCATGGTACCAGACATGTCTTTACAATGTCTTTACAATGCCATGGTACCAGACATGTCTTTACAATGTCTTTATGCCATGGTACCAGACATGTCTTTACAATGTCTTTACAATGCCATGGTACCAGACATGTCTTTACAATGTCTTTACAATGCCATGGTACCAGACATGTCTTTACAATGTCTTTATGCCATGGTACCAGACATGTCTTTACAATGTCTTTATGCCATGGTACCAGACATGTCTTTACAATGCCTTTACAATGCCATGGTACCAGACATGTCTTTACAATGTCTTTACAATGCCATGGTACCAGACATGGTACCAGACAGGGCTTTGCTGCATTGTACCTAATAAGTCTCAAGGAGATGGAGATGACAAGTGTTGAGAGATGGAGTCAGGCTCCTCATTCAGATGCTCAGTCATTCGCTCATTCACCGTATGGGCAACAGATTCTCCGTAATATGAGTCAATCCTATATGCTTTTCATTCAAGTGACATTTTGCTATCATCATACTAAGACTGCTACGCTTATGTAATCAGTCAAAGCTCCTTTATCTGTCGTGATTATGCATAATACAGTATGCATGTGACGTCTTCATCATCACACTACATGTATGTAATCCCAGTCGTGTGTGTGTGTGTGTGTGTTTAAGAGCGACTCAATCAGTTCTGCTGGCTGCACATGTGATTCATGTGCTAAGCCGGTGTGGATTACAAACGACAGACCATAATATAGACGTCACTCTGTGGTTGTAGGAAGCACATAATTACAGGTTCTGCCACTCTGATGCATCAGCTCGACAGGTAAAAGGTAAAGTTCAATATCTATCTATCTATCTATCTACAGTATCTATCTATCTATCTATCTATCTATCTATCTATCTATCTATCTATCTATCTATCTATCTATCTATCTGTCTCTGTCTGTCTGTCTGTCTAGATTGTTGACACCATTTGCCTCTTGAATTATTAATAATGTACCAGCAGACAAGATGCAGATTTCTGACTCCAATCTAGGACAGCTTCATCCAGACAGAAAGAGTTGATGGTTTCATCTAAAATCTGCCATGGTGCAGCTCGGGAATTTCTGTTCATTTACCGCCCCCTTGTGTAAATACAGGGCATCACCACAATTACACAACAACTTTTTATTTGAATGATTTATAGTTTTTATTATTTTGAAGATGCCACATACAACATACACGGTGTGGACACCGATGCAGTACACCGACAAAACAACACATCAGCACAAGAGAACTAAAAGGATGGTGCATAGGAAGTAGACTCTGTGGTTTTGTCTCATAAGTCAGGGGGGAGAACAGAACTTTATGCATCTTAAAATATGTTTTGAAGGGATATTTTAAGTTTAATAGTATTTGAATTATATTAATGACATGAGTTTCTATTCACCTTGCACAGAAAATACTTTTTACTTTTATACTTGAGTACATTTCAGAGCCTGTACTTTTTTACTTTTACTTGAGTAATTAAGTTGAATCAGTGCTTCTACTTTTACACAATTAACTGTACTTCTACATAAGTAAAGAAAGTGTGCACTTCTCCCATCTCTGGAGATTACCAATGCGTTTTGTTCTCGAATCTGGTCACGGAGTTACAGTACATGTTTTCCAAGCCTATGAACAGATGACTTTTAACATCTTTCTAGTTAAACCACTGTTGTCTCAGTAAGTTGCTCAAAAGTGCTGTCTGCATCCATGATTGTCAGTGAAAGACAACATTTGCTGTTTTATTAGCCAAGAAGCTCACAGATGGCAAGCAGGTAACTAGTACCAAGCTCATTTTCACTGGTTATCCTAGTCGTAGTCTGATCCCTGGCCTGGTAGAAGCCTAGACTGGAAAAGGAAGAAGACAGACTGGTGGTTTTGTCATCACTGATTGAATGTGTCTTGTTCACACTGAGCTGAGCTGATGGGAGTTTTCCACAGCGGTTTGGACGACCACATACACTAATAACATCGCAGCCACACGGGACGTGTCATTTATCCACAGCAGCAGCCAGCGTCTGTCAGACAGTCAAAAGCTGGGCTCGTCCTCAGAGCCTCTCAGCTAAGCTCCACGGTGTCAGCTCTCCTCCTCACTGCAACTTCCCACTCAATCACCTTTACAATGTGACACCTCCAGGGTGTGATGGAGGTTTAGTGATGGGACAGTTAAATAAGAAGGTGGCGGTTAGTGATCACTATGTGACAAACACAACCACCAATATAAAGATTCATGTTCAGAAAAGCATTCATTTATCATTCATACCGGCTTCCCTTAGAAGACTCTTCAAATATGTTCTTTGTACTTATGTATTATGAATATACTGTACATCATAAAGATTTCTAACACTCCTGAAGATCTTAATTCTGTAAATAAAATGGTAGTTAACCTGAGGTTTACTCTGCACTGTATCAGGAAGCAAAATTCAGATTTGTAGTTCTGTCCATGATAGGACAGTGATTCCCAACCAGGACCCTAATTTAGTCCACAGGGCCACAAACCCCCATTGCCCATTGATGAGATTTCGGGTCTTGGACCAAAATCTGAGGATATGTTTTATTGTTAGATATATTTGGGCCAGAATTCCATGACTGTCTGTATAGTAGGTAAACAGATAACAGTGAAACTATGATCAAAACAGTCATTCCAATGGTTCCAACCGACCCCCTCGAACCACTGGTGGTCCCTCTACCTCACATTGAGAACCATTGTTAAGAGGAAATGCTTGGTCCATACCTGTATATTTATCTCAAAAGATTTACCGTTTCTATCTTTGCCTCTCCTTCTCCCTCATGTTGCCTCCATACTGTCTTTATGTATAGTCCATGAAATAAGACCACACTGTGAGGGCTTCAATCAATTTGGCCTTGTGTAATTGGTTTGGTTGAAGGAAATGGATATTAGTCCATGGTCCATTAGTGCACTGGTCAGTGGTCACCAGGGAACATGGACTTCAGATAAACTTGAAGAGGAGGTCATCATCGGGGGAAGAAGACAGAGACAGACAGGCAGGCAGACAATACATGAGTGAATGGATTCGTACAGACAAAAAAAAATCTCTCTTATCTCTTATCTTTATTTGGACAAGCCTGATTTAAGAAAAAAAATCAAGATTGTCAAAAGCTGAATTTCACTGGTAAACATTTTTAAAATATGAATTGGTTATTACTATGCAGAAGGAAAACAAAATTAACATCAGTCCATCCAGTATGCTACACAGAGAAATTCCCTTTGACAGAAACTGTAATTTTGTATTAATGTGAATATACGGTCATTTGTGCTTTACATGGCAAGCGATTTAATGCGAGCCGAGCGCCTTTCAAATATCAAAAATAACACACTCACTCAATCATCCTGACTAGCTTAACAGTACTCATTACAATTATGTGCTTTTCCAAGCATCAGCGGCTCAAGAAAGTGCCCACCTGTTAAATCACCTCAGAAAGGTAAGTCTACATCGGTACACAGGTTATTCCTGGAATGTCTATGTTATGCTACAGATTTTATTTTCCTCTCCCGAAGAACCACACAGTGAGTGTAGATTTAGAGTGACACTCATGTCAAGTACATTGTTCTACTTAGGCAAGATTATACCAATTACTTCCTTCCTAGCCGTGTGTGTGTGCAGCACCGACGCTAGGCACATGTGCACCCTGCGCTGTGTGTTGGGCATCATCCAGAGCCCAACACAAGAAAATTACAATACAAAGAAGAATAGATTCTTGGGAGTTTGGAATCGATCCAGGAATCGTGGCATTAAGAATCGCGATCAGAATCGATTTTTTGGAGCACCCCTACCGGTTCCACGATGCCGCCTATGCAGGAGACCTGGACAAACTGAGGAGCCTGTTGCAGGAGGACTGCTTCAGGCAGATCAATGAGCAGGGTTTTTATGGGTCTTGGTGGACCCCTCTTGTGTAGACTACTTGATCACCCAGGGAGCACAGGTAGACCTAGCTGATGAGGATAACTGGACGCCTCTCTCCTATGCTGTGTGCTACAGTGCCCTGGACTCTGTCCGGATCCTCCTGGAAGCCGGGGCCGACCCTAACAGAAGCATACACAGCTATTACACCCCTCTCTACATCAGTGCTGGACGCGACCACCTGGACTGCTTCCGCCTGCTGCTCCAGGCCGCTGGCGTTCTGACCCGTGATGTGGCTTCTCTCCTGCTGCAGGTGGTGCTGCATAACCTGGCATATACAGTGTATATGCCTCCGCCATACGGATACTGTATATGCCTCCGCCAACAAGTCAACATGCATGTCTGTCCAGAGTGACCTTGACGTTTGAGACAAATGTGAAGAAATTTCGTCAAGGTGTTACTGAGGTATGGCATTACCGAGCTTGAAAATGGCATTCATGAGGTCACAGTGACCTTGACCCTTGACCACCAAAATGTAATCAGTTCATCTTTGAGTCCAAGTGGACGTTTGAGGCAAATTGGAAGAAATTCCGTAAAGGCGTTCTTGAGATATCGCGTTAGCAAGCTTGAAATGGCATTAGTGAGGTCACTCACGGTGACATTGAACTTTGACCTTTAACCACCAATATCTAATCAGTTCATCCTTGAGTCCAAGTCGTGGTTTGAGGCAAATTTGATGAAATTCCGTCAAGGCGTTCCTCAGATATCACGTTAACGAACATCGGACGGACAGATGTATGTACGTACGGACAACCCAAATCCATAATGGCTGCGGCCTGGCGGAGGCATAACAAACAACATGCGACGCAGTAAATAAACAAACTCAGTCATCATCGTAGCAGTAGCCTGCACAGGGTCGTTTGGGGACTGGGAGCATGGTAAATCGCAGACGCTGTGAGGTGTTCAGGGGACGTGTAATTTGTAGCAACAGAAAAGAACCTGGGTTACACTTATGTTATTGTGTTTGAAATTAACTTTGCAAACTGAGCCATCGTACATGTGCTATATCACACTGCAGCACACTTATTTTGTTAAGGTAAAGGGACTGAAAAAATGATTTTTTTTAAGGTTTTTTGCCTTTACCATTCTAGATAGTTACTTCTATGTTGTGATATACTGTTATTTCATAGTTCTCGTTTTCTATTTGTAACATTGATAATGAAAATATACGTAGCAATATACGTAGCAATTACGCTTAGGGTACCCAAATGGCCAGCAGCGGTGCCGTGTGTGTGTGGGTTGGGGGGATCCCCGAAAAGCAAACCTTGGGGTGCAGGGGTTTAAAAGTAGGACACTAGATTCAAATCAAGGTACAAGGCACACAGTGCTACAGCTCACGCTCCATTCCCTCCCTTTTCCATCTGTCTCTGCACTGAGACATGCAGTCTGCCCTGAGACATGCAGTCTGCCCTGAGACATGCAGTCTGCACTGAGACATGCAGTCTGCCCTGAGACATGCAGTTTCCTTCTCATAAAGGCTGAAGTGCTAACGCTGCAGGACTGCTTCTTCTCCTCCTTGCCAGGCTCTGCAGGTTGGAAACTCTTTGTTTCCATTGACATCATGGTGGTTCAGCCACAGATGGAGGATATATATACTGTATCTAGGGACGGGCCTTTTAAGTAACAGTCATTTCAACATTCCATTATTCGAGTACTCGCAAAAGAAGAATTCGTAAGAATATGGTCCGAAATTAACACCTATAAGCGAAAATGTGAATAGGGGTCCGTGACCGAACAACAAGCAGAACCAAACTTAGGCTAACGCTAAACAGTTAATTTCATAGGCTATAGGCCTGTAAGAATATAATGCTTTCACATTCATGTAAATTGGCCAATTTTCACTCTTATGCCTGGTCGCCATTCTGCTTGTAAGGAATGGATGCATGCGCAGATCTATCATATTTGCTAGCAGTCCCCGTCCAAAACAACAACGTACTGTATACTTTGAACTGCTGAATGCACACGGACGTCCAAATCGAGTACTCCTGTCCATCCCTAAGATTATACAGTATATTATACTAAAATCTTGCGTTCTTTACGCACGCCTTTTCTAGCGTCTCTCACTGCCTCACACACTGGCACGTGCTCGCCCGTTCAACTCGCATCGTTCGTTTCTACCTACCGTGTCTCGTTGGCTTGCCCTCGAGGCTCGCAGACACGGCTTGCACCCTGCTGCTCGCAGACGCTGCACGGCCTCGCCCGCTCAGGTTGAGCAATTCTGGGCCATGCTCACCTTTGCCTTATTATAGTAGTGAGATATTAAAAAAAAAAAAAAAGTCACCTCACATGAACTCTCCTCATGGGGCTTTGCAACAGAGAGAATGCACTTGTGATGGCCCTACACTCCCTGAAGAAGTCACGGCTTAAAAACCATCATCATACATTAAAACCTCGGTCTGTTCCCGGTACATCCCTTTTGCTTGTTCCTCTGTCACACAGCCAAGGGATCAGGCTGATGGAGAGATGCCTGCCTGTCGCACGGCTGTCCAAGCAGGGACACCTATCACAGTGAGTGCAGGTAAGAGTACATGCTGTGTTGTAAAGGGAAATCCTCCGTCTTCATTCTTAAAAATGTCCGTGATCCATCAGTCACTTAAAATGAGTTTTCCAGCTTTCCATTTGTCAAGTTTGTCTTCTGGTTTGACTGTAGTGGAGGTCTGATCTACGCTGAGTTTTGCCTCATGGTTAATGTATAATTAGATGGTCAAGTAGTGGTAGTTGAGATGGAAAACTAGTCCTGATAAACACCAGGTCTGGTAGCCAGCCAGAGACCATGTTTAGGAGCCAGTAGTCGGACTAGTAGCTCTTGGGTCACAGCGAATGAGTGACCTCTCCTCATGTCACCTAAAAGCATGGCCCGTTCCAGTTCTGCTGTTGGATGATAATGCCACTTATGGCTTAGAGCAGCAATGCTGCATTCACAGTGTTTCTTTTGATCATCAGAGGAAGTCTACTTCCTGACTAGAGTGCAACAAAGTTTTGTCCAGAGAAGTTGTCTGGGGGAAGGGTAGATGTCACAGGCTGCCCTTGCGGGCGTGGCAGCTGTCACACACCCTGACCGGGTGGTCCCACCCTCGGGAGGGTACAGGCTTGATGTGTGTGGAGCAGGGGCCGCACACACCCTGTCCACAGGCCCTGCAGTGGTGCTTGGACATGGCCGGGGTGAAGGTCTTGGAGCACTGGTGGCACTGAGTAATGTCGTGGTCTGGCACCCAGTAGTCCGGCCGAGCCACACCCTTTACAAAACCTGACGGAGTAGAGAAAACCGTGAATCAAAGATGTGTTTTTTTTCCCCAGCAGTTGTTTTTAGAAAGTGGGGTGCAGAGGCTAGTTGTTTCATTTAAAGATAGGTCGAATATTATAGGAAGGTCTGATCATTGTTATTTCCCAATCTACAAGTGCCAAAAGTTGTGATTTTCAGTATACAGAGAGGAGCTGCAGTAACTAACTGAAGTGGTGGCCATATCCTGAACAGAACGTGCTGTGAAACTGTATAATATTATATACATACTGGGGTTGGGTGAATCACTTTACAGCAATCCAGGCTTCATTAAGGTTTATGAGTGGATATCCAGACAGCAGTTAAAAGATCAGGAGATATCATCCAGGCCATTAGATGTTGATGCTACTTATTCCATTCAAGTGAGCCATCAATTTGATGTCGGCCCCACGGTCTGCCAATTTCACTTGACCAATTTTAGAGTCGACCGTTTATATCAGAGCAAATTATGAATTTCCCCACCGGGACAATAACGCATAACTCACATACTTACTTGAGGGCTAAAAAAGCAGCACGCGGGAAGTTGACGGATTTGTTGACGGTAAGTAACACATTAAAAACATCAGCCTTATCCACAGTGATATGTTGAAATGTAGCTGTTTGAGCTTCCTGTGCTTTTGACATGATTTGCTGTTGTTTGCAGAAGGTCTGGGTAAAATACATCATTTAAAATCAACAGTCGGATGAAGATCGGCCAATTGGAATCAGCTCCAAAAACACGATTGGTGCATCCCATCCCTACCCGTCCATCCCTACAGTAATGTGTAGCTGCAGTGTATGGACAGACTGTGTACTTGTCAAATGTAGCTGCACTCACAGAGAGGGTAGTCCACAGCTGTAGTGACCATGTCCAGAGTCGACTGGGCCACCTCTGTCACCCTGCGAGCTATTAGGCCACGAGGCTCCACCTTACACACTGGACAGACAGACAGACAGACAGACCGAGGGAGGGAGGGAATGGATGAGACAGAGAGAGAGACAGACAGACAGAGAGACAGACAGACAGACAGACCGAGGGAGGGAGGGAATGGATGAGACAGAGATCACACTTTACACATCAAACCCAAAACATCAACGGAATTGTATGCTCCTCAGATTTGACATTTGTTGTTGCACATCAAAAGTTGTTGAGACTTTTTATGGACCCAAGTAACAGTGGCTTACCTTGGTTGTTGGTGTCGGGCGGTCCTCCCTGCCGGTAGCAGGACCCACACACCCTGACGGGGGCGCTGCCCCAGCCCTTCTCGGGCACCGGCATCCTGTGGGCGGAGCAGGGCTGGCAGAAGCCCTCGCCACATGAACGACAGTGGTGCTTCCTCTCTGCCTCCTCAAACAGCTTCTCACAGCTGTGGCAGGCCTGGGGACCAGGGAGAAGAGGAGATGCAGGTAATCATTCATTTAACAATATCAGACTTCTGTGTTTGTTCACTGTGCTGTACAGAGGCTTTTGGCATTTTTCACTGTTTATTTTCTTGTATTATGGCAAAGGAGAATGGGTGAAAACTGCAGTGTCCAGTTGTGCAAAGTAGGGCTGCTCGATTAATCGAATTTTAATCTAGATTACTGATAGAGAATACGATTTGGGCTGTCCACGATTATGAAAACAAGATAATTGACATCAAACGATTTTGCGGCTCTTGTCTCTCTCGTTCTGTCTTGTGTTATAAATCAAGCGCACCCCTTCCTTTGCTCGGCCCCTCCCCCAAAGCCCAAAGCACCAGCTCGAGTTGTGAAATGACTGGGGACGTTTCTCCTCCCCGCTTATTTCCGTGGTAGCACAAGAATAAATGACAGAAGTCACAGAAAGAGAGCCGCTGGTCGAGAAGAGAGGTGAAACAACGTATGTGGGGTGGAAACACTATGGTTTCGCCGAGTTTAAAGGTCCTTACACTGCGCATATCTTGCACTGTTTGTTCCAAGTCTGTGGCTGTGACAGGTGGGTCCAAACTTGCATCGCAATTCCGTGCTGTATATTCGCATCGCTCTTGATGTGTAACTGATGTGTAACTTACACATCAAGAGCGATGCGAATATACAGCACGGAATTGCGATGCGAGTTTTGACCCACCTGTCAAGATATGCGCGGTCGTGCAGCACCCCGCAACACGACCTCTCCCTCTTTCGTTTAATCACTTGAAATCCACTCACAAAGTGGTCTATGACCAAGAAATAACGCTAAACGAACAAAAAGACAAAGCCCCATCTAGTTACTGCCACCACCGCATACAGTCATCGATTCAGGACACTCTTTACAATGCGACCGCATATTCAACAGCTAACGAGCTCACAGATAAACATTAACAATAGCCTATTATGAACCTAAACGTAAGTCGCTTTGGATAAAACCATCTGCCAAATGAGTAATTTAATGTACCGTAAATTCCGGACTATAAGCCGCACCGGTGTATAAGCCGCACCTGCAAAGTTGACTATTTTTTTCTTATATAAGCCGCACCGGACTATAAGCCGCGGGTGTTTTAATGGTATTTTTTTTTTTTTTTTTTTGTGTTTTAATGTTTAATTACCATATGTAAGGGTTCATGCACAGAGGGGATTGTCGGGAAAGAGATGGCTGTTTGAGGAAGCTCCCATTTATTAACATTTCAACAAAACAACATAACACAACACCACCTGTGTTGTTTTTTACAGTGCACACAGTGTCATACAGTGTCATACAGTGTGGTGAAAAGAGGGCAAGAGAGGAAATTAAAACTTATTATAGTTATATAGGATTTATAGTTAGAAAGAGTGCTAAAAAAGAGAGATTTTTTTTTTTTTTTTTTTTTTTTTTGAAAAAATCCATAGATAAGCCGCACCGTTATATAAGCCGCAGGGGCCAAAAAAGGCCAAAAAACGGGAAAAAAGGTGCGGCTTATAGTCCGGAATTTAAACGAACGTTACTCAATAGCGTTCTCATTTGGTTAGATTTGAGGTTTAAGGACTACTAGTTCAGATGTTTACCAACATATTGAATGTAGATTAATAGTTGCAGTTGGTTGTGGCAGTTCACTGTAACATAGTAGGCCTATATATACTGTATATTTATTTTAGTTTTTATTTTATTTCTAAATCTTTGCACTTTTATTATTTATTTTCACTTATTTATTTATTTTCAATTATATCTAAAATCCAAAGACATCCAATGTTAAAAAGAAAAGCCAGTGTCAATGTTCAATAAATTCATGATGTTCTCAATGTCAATGAATAATCGTGTTAAATACCGTAATTTCCGGGTTATAAGCCGCACCGGAGTATAAGCCGCAGCAGCAAAATTGCCTGTTTGTTACATATATAAGCCGCAGGTGTTTTAATGTTTTTTTTTTTTTTTTTTTTTTTATTGTGTTTTAATGTTTAATTACCATATGTAAGGGTTCGTGCACAGAGGGGATTGTCGGGAAAGAGATGGCTGTTTGAGGAAGCTCCCATTTATTAACATTTCAACAAAACAACATAACACAACACCACCTGTGTTTTTTTTTTACAGTGCACACAGTGTCCGCGGTGTGGTGAAAAGAGGGCAAGAGAGGAAATTAAAACAGAAGTGGATTTATAGTTAGAAAGAGTGCTAAAGAAGAGAGAATTCCGTTTTTTTTTTTTTTTTTTTTGCTGAAAAAATCCATAGATAAGCCGCACCGTTATATAAGCCGCAGGGGCCAAAAAACGGGGGAAAAGCCGCGGCTTATAGTCCGAAATTTACGGTAATCGTGATCTCAATATCAATCAAAATAATCGTGATTATGATTTTTGCCATAATCGAGCAGCCCTAGTGCAAAGGTAGAAGACACTTGCTCAAACAGACTCAGCAAAAGATACTGCTACCAAATATTGAAACAAGGGGATGAATACTTGTACTGTACTTCAGTAATTGTCTGTTCTACTGTATATTGATCATTAAATAAAACATAGCTTGTTTTGACATGTTTTCTTTTCTTTGACATTACAGAGTATTTTGTGTTGATCAGTGATAAAAAAAAACAATCAATCCATTCTGATTCCAAAATGTATGAAAAAAAGAAAGAAAAAGGGGTGAATACTTTGTATTGGCCCTATGTCTGGTGTGTTGTGTGCATGTGAAGGCTGGATGTGTGGATGTGGAGTGTGTGGGCCAACATGTAACCTGAGGCATTTCAACAGCCGGCCTTCCTAAAACAATACGTCTGCTGTGTAGTGTGCGTTTGTGCTTCTGAACATTGACTCTAGCTACTCACAGTGATCTGTGCGTTGGGTCTCCAGTAGGGTGGCGCCACCTGGTCGGTGAGCCAGGCGGTGACAGCTTTGGTGGGGCCGGTGCTGTACTCTGACACAGACTGGATCATGTAGTTCATCCCATCCAGGACCCTCTGAGCAGCGTTTTGGTGGTCTGTCAGGAAGGCCTCCGTCTGTGGGGAGGGAAGAGAGAGCGACAGATGAGAGGGGGAGGAAAACAAGAGCGACGCAAGGGGGTTAGGAGAGAAGAGGAGTGGACAGAGGGAGGGAGGACAAAGGAGAGTAGTAAGAAAGAAAAGGGTGAGTCTTTGTCAGTGAATCACTGATCTCCATGACTCTAGCAATGGTCTTTATACTAAAGCAGAAAAAAGCGTCCATATGCATTTCAATTGATTGTATGAGGTTTGGGCCCTCCGGCCTTCTTCAAGATCAAAGCCTTGTACTAAATCATCTGCAGGAACTGAACATGCTTCAGGGCCGTGACCACAAATAGTGTTTTAGGTATCAAAAGCATGAATGCCCAGAGTGCTTCCAAAGCGCACAGACACAGAGCGCTTACAAAGTAAATGGCAAGTATCTGAGCTAGGATGAACCGTACAAATGACAGTACAATGCTTATCTTTGACCTTTGAGACTTCTGTATTGAAAGATGATTTGGTGTGTGACTTATCCCTTAGCCATGTTTGCAACACTAGTTAGGGGAACTTTGTGCACTGAAGAGTGTGCACTGTGCTCACTAATGATGTGATAGAAGAGGGGGCAGACCGGAGTACTCACCCCCTCCCAGACGTGCTTGACCTCGGGCCGCACTACGCTGCTCTCCGGGTCCTGGTTGCCCATCCAGTACTGTCTGCTTCGGTAGATGATACCACAGCTAGCACACTCCAGCACATAGCTGGGGTCAGAGACATTACATTACATAGATTATATACCACAGCTAGCACACTCCAACACATAGCTGGGGTAGAGAGGTTGAACATACTGTAAGAAACAGAGAAAGAAGGGGGATGAAAAGGGGTGTGTGTGTGTGTGTGTGTATACTTACCCTGCCCAGGCATACTTGGCCAGTCCAAACCATTGGTTGTCAGTGGAAGCTGAAGTCTTAGGTACCACAATCACCTCTCTACCTCCTTCGTAGCATCTCTGGAGGCATAAAGGAGACACAGACACATACACACACACACACACACACACACACACACACACACACACACACACACACACACACACACACACACACACACACACACACACACACACAGAAAATCATATTGTGTTATTTTTTGTGAGTTTGTCAGCTGAAGTTCATGAGACTTAATACAGAAGATGTTTAGCAGGAATCTGACTCTATGGCGTGTGTGTGAGTAGTGTTGTCACAATAACAGAAATGTCATGACTGTTTTGTTACCGTTATGGGCGTGATCCGGGCGAGGGTGTTGTCTTTTGTCTTTCAAACTCTGACACTCAAGATGTAGCCTAACACTCGTAATGATGGAATTTGGTATACACCAGTTTTCTATTTCGCTCAAGTTCAACTTTACCCAGTGGAAACAATAATAAAGCAAAAAGACTTCCAAAAAGTTGCCAAGTCCTGCAGAGTTTCTGTAAGAAACTTGGCAGGGTGGGAATAGAAACAGCCAGCCAGGGTCTGCAGCAAAACTCAACAGTCCAACAACTGAAAACATGGTAATAGCATCTTTTGCACGAGTACATTGAGAGCAACGTAAACAGGAGTCAAATTCCTTGTATGTGTACATACTTGGCCAATAAAGTAGGGATGCACCGATCGATCGGCACGTGACCGGAAATGGCCGATTTTCACGTGATCGGCCTCGATCGGTGATCTGCGCCGGTCACTCTAAATAGCCAATTCTGCAGGGACGGCTGGTATAAATGGGCTAGGGGGGCTAAGCCCCCCCTATCATTTCCAATAAAATGAGAAGAGTATTATTATTATTTATTCTTTACATACATTATATCAAACAAACTTAGAATTGGTTGTTTATGTTGGTGTAACCTATAGAGCAGCAACAGCGCCATCTGTAGTCACAAGAAAATCAGCAAATTGGGCTAGCTTTGTCCAGCCCCAAGACACTAGTGTCAGGCTTCAATCACCTTCGTTATAAGTGATTGACAAGTGTCTGGCACGCCCCCCTTGAACTGCCGCCGTCTACGGCCCATTTGGGCTAAACTCCTGCAGCCCACCAGACAGAGGAGGCTGGCCAACAAGACTCTTCACAACCAATGACAGCTCGAATGAGATTCACACACATGGACTACTTCCTCATCCATTTTCCTTCATGTTTGACGGGGGAAATTACAAGTGTAGAGACTGGAGGCACATTGGCACAAAGTGACACAACAAAATAGTAAGTTTTGTGTTACGTGGTTTGAACGCAGACAACAGCTGTTGCTCGTTAAGAGATCAAAGGGAAAAGACGTGGACAGCTCTCGCTCTCTCTCTTCTCTCTATCTCTCTCTTTCGTTCTCTCTCTCTCTCTCTGTCTCTCTCTTTCGTTCTCTCTCTCTCTCTTTCGTTCTCTCGTTCTCTCTCTCTCTCTCTCTCTCTCTCTCTCCTCAATCGTTGTCTGATAAAGACGGTCTGAAATCTGTGGGAATGTGTTGGTTTTGAATGTAGTCTGTTCTATCATGTAGCCTATCACACCATTCTTGCATACTGTATCTTGTTTTTGTTAAAATGGTATGTGCTAATGTGTAGCCTACAGAGCAAAATAGTCAAATTGTGTGTGTGTGTGTGTGTGTGTGTGTGAGAGAGAGAGAGAGAGAGAGAGAGAGAGTGTGTGTGAGAGAGAGAGAGAGAGTGAGTGAGTGATACAGAAGGTTTTGCATCAGGCAAGTGTCGTTTGTTGCTGCAATTTGGTATCTCGGATGCTGCTCGGATGCTGCAGCATGAGCTATTGATGGTTATAATTTTTTAGCCCCTCCACCCAATATCACCACCAGCCATCACTGCAATTCTGTGAGCCGATTTTCACATGACGTGCGCGCACCCCAAAGCACCGAGACAGGCACCCAGTCACCACATCACACACGCCACCATACCTTCCTCGTTGTGGATTTTTTTCACCGTCAGTGAAGTAGACAAATCTCGCAGCAGGGCTCGACATTAACGGCTGCCCGGTTGCCCCGGGCAACCAAAAAAAACATGGGGCAACCATTTCTCGGTCTTTGGTTGCCCCAGGGGCAACCACGATTTAACATGCAACAAAATATGTACAGCAGCAAACAGCAAAATATACACCAAATAAATGTTTTAATACTTGTTGTGAGTGACATATATGTGACATTTTATTGCTGTTACAATCGAAACGATGTTACTAATTACCAGTCGGAACCTACGTGATGCATGCTGCACGTGCGGTATGTTTAACGAGTACTGACTGGGACAGGTGGGGCTGCTCGCACACAATCACAGCGGCTGCAAGACGCAAGAAGAACCTCGTCCGCCCGCAGCCCCGCACAGAAACAAAGGACGAGGAAATTGTCATTGAGGTGAAATACCCGTGCGTCTTTGAACGGGACGGAAAACGAATGCTATACTGCAAAGCATGTAGCCTACAACAAGCGCTTAGGTCTCATATGCTTCCCGCATCGGCGAGTGTCCACACGGAAAAGTTAGTTAAATCAGCAGACGCGCCCCTCCACAAGGCTGCTGTGCAGACGGTTTTCGCCTGGCTGTGCACACCCCGAATTGTGTAACTACGTGGACGCGGCTGGGCGGACAAAGTGGAGTTTTCAAGACTCCAGCTCACTTCCGCGAGCAGAAACCCACACACAGTGTATAAACGCTCCACACGTTTCCTCGTCAAGATTCAGTGTCTCTCATTTCCGTGCGACAGCCCAAACTTCAAGCATAATTCCAGCATAACGCTATACTGCAAAGCATGTAGCCTACAACAAGCCTACAACTGACATACACCTCGACCAGGACATCCTTCAAAAACGTTTTACCACCGCGTATATGTGCTGAGAAATGATTTGCATCCCTGGCCTGTCAGCCTCTCATACGGGGTGAGAGAGAGAGGGATTGCAGGGCCGCTTCTGGGCCTTTTGGGGCCCTATGCAACATCAGAGTGGGGGCCCCAAACCACTGTCATCAAAGTATCCCTGAATGAACATGAGGAGGGCAGGCCCGGCGTTAGGGGCGGGCCTGACCGGGCCGGGCCTGACCGGGCCGGGCCTGACCGGGCCGGGCCTGACCGGGCCGGGCCTGACCGGGCCGGGCCCCCCCATTTAACAAACTGGCCCCCCCATTCAATTTTTTTTTTTTTTTTTTTTTGTTGCTAAAAACGTTTTTCTGTTTTAAAGTTTAACATGGAATCTGGCTGTCATTAGGCATTGATTAACTCAATGCTATTGCTAACTGTTACTTTGAACATCCATTTGCAATGATTCTGGCTGGATATTAACTATTGTAAATTTGTCACAATGAATGCAATTTGTGCACAATGTGTAAATACACTTAATATTAATTGTTTAGGCCTAATTATTTGTAAAGTCACAACACATTAGAGATGTGTGTAGTTCTTCACAGATTTAGCCTCTTCATTTTGCTCTCAAATGCACCAGGTTGACGAATTTTACTTTAAAATGTACAAAATCTTCTTCCGGGGGAGAATCCCCCCGGACCCCCCTTGGGTAGCTTGGCCCCCCCAAGCTAGGGGCAGGCCCCCTCTGTAACTTGGGTCTGGAGCCGGGCCTGGAGGAGGGTAGGCTACTTAATTATCAATAACGCTTTTAATTAATAAATTAAGCACAATATGAACAATAACTGTTGAAAAATATATGAAAATGAAAGTTCACAAATATTAGTTAAATCCTTTCAGTGCAAATGCATTATAAAAATAAAAAATAAGATTTGTTTAGAAAACGAAATGACACAAATTTATTATTATTATTATTATCATTATTACTACTACTACACCCGGTGCGCACACTGAATAGGCCTATTATACTATACTATAGATTATTATACTTACTTTTCTGTCACATCGTCATTATTAAGCCGGCTTATGACTGCATAGTATCTTAATTACTCAAAATATAAAGCGACTAAAATTGGGCAACCATATTTTTATTCGGGCAACCAAAAGCTCTTGCCAGGTTGCCCCTCCGGCAACCACTTTTAAAAGTTAACGTCGAGCCCTGCGCAGTTTGTCACACATGCAAGTCGAAAATAAGCCGTGGAGACAGAGATGCGGCCGAGTCCCGCTCGGCTGGAGTCCAGTCTGAGCGCGGCTCGCTTCACCTCACTGGCCCCCCTCTCTCTGCTCTCTCTCCCCGGGAAGCAGTGCTGCTGCACCTGGCCACAGCGCACAGCCGGCTTGGCGAGGTGAACGCGAGCATTGTGTCCAGTATAACCATTCCCCGACCTGCTTTCTCCATTCCACATCAGCGCTGCTGCCTCAGCCTGTCAAGTCATGTTGTAACGTTGATACAGGAGAGACTATTTGTTTCGTATTGCAAATAGAACGACATGAGAACGACGGACATAATAATAAAAATGCATCGGACTCACAAGTGTGCAAGGATTTCTGTGCGTGACGATATTTTTTCGGATGGCAGATAAAAATACGCATACCAAACTTCGGACTGTGTGTAAACTCCGCCTGATATTCAGACTGAAGATCGTTACTGTAACTCATAAACTCATTTCCCCTCTACTCAAGAGGACTGGTCTGGAGCCAGTCTATAAACTCCTTGTCCATGGATCATTTTGATGTTCTGTTGCACCTGTTTTCTTTTGGAAAAGTAAATGCATGATAGCTGTGGGATATAGGCTATTGGATTTAATTTAATTTTTGTATTCATTGTATTTGCACAAAAAAGCTCTGTCCAGTAGCCTAACCTGGAACACTTTTATTTTGAGATGTGTTTGAGTGAGATGGTCCTACTTCATGCAAATGATAAGAATTGTTTATTTGGATCCCCATTAGATGTAAGAATTGTTCTATGAATCTTAATTTTCAAACAAAGTTACAAAAACGTTTGTGTAAGCTGTCAATTGTTGTTTTTAGAAAAAAAAATCGGAATCGGCAAAAATCGGTATCGGCAAGTCAGACTATTCAAAAATCGGAAATTGGAATCGGCCAAGAAAATG
The DNA here is from genome assembly GCF_964638095.1 of Poromitra crassiceps. Classification (NCBI taxonomy): domain Eukaryota; kingdom Metazoa; phylum Chordata; class Actinopteri; order Beryciformes; family Melamphaidae; genus Poromitra; species Poromitra crassiceps. The sequence continues at coordinate 52,207,455 of NC_139642.1, read as the reverse complement.
GCAATCGGTGCATCCCTACAATAAAGCTCATTCTGATAACAGTCCACCACATTTTAAATTGAATCCCACCCATGGATACAACTGGTGCTATGATGACTGCTGTCAGTGCTGTGTCATCCAGTGTCACCCAAGTAACAATCAAATTAAGACAAGTGTGGACACATTTGGCACCCCTAGTGGCGTGGTGCCCTGGGCAAATGCCCTGTCTGGCCCACCCACGCGCCGGCACTGATTGTGACAACACTACAGCAGGTGTGTGTGTTTCTGCCTGTCTGCATGTCTTACCTTGCAGATAAGGACCTTGTTGTTGTACTGGTGTGCATACTGGCACAGTCCATCCGCCATGTGGGGGACCCGGTCTCTCATATGGTTCATCCCATTTTTACAGCGGACGCTGGTGGGGGAAACAGAAAACCAAATGGTTCAGACCAACCTGATAGACTTCCGTTAGGGATGAGAGAGGGGGGGCCGGGGTTAAAGTCTAGTGGTTCCTGCGTCGCAATCATGTGTATGGCCCACTAGTCTCGCTGGCCAGCCTCCTCTCCCTTCCGTCCGAGGAGTCTGGCGCCGCAGGTCTCTCCATAACTGGGATAAACCCTCCCCTGCTCTACTCTGCTCTCCCATTGGAGGCGTCGGTTTCAGACGCAGCCGGATGTCCGCTCCCCGCTTAAGAAGCTCTGTCATTGGCTCCGACCATGTCAATCAGAGTGGCTTCCGCTCCCTCCTCCCTGTGTGTCGCTGTAAATAGTCCCCTGCCGCCTCAGGGAAAACAACAACGCTAACTAGCTAGCAAGCTAACGGCAGAAACCTACACGCTAGCTCGTTGCTACACGCTGAAAACGGCAAGTTGGATTGTTTGAAAGTATTTTCCAAGGGCACTGTCTGCCGCTAAGCGCCGCCCATCGCAATCCCACTATGGAGACCTGCGGCGCCAGGCTCCTCGAACGGAAGGGAGAGGAGGCTGGCCATCGAGACTAATGGCCCACTAACCTAGGACTGAACCTATCAGAAGCTACCTCCTCAGGTTTAGTATATCCCCTTAGGCTTGACTGGGGTTCTGGGCAGAAGAATCCTTGATTCGGGTTGAGTTCTGACTCAAATTCTCAGGCCCAAGTCAGTAGAGTGGAGCGAAGTGGAACACAGTAGAAAATGACTGAGTTAGTACCTGCTCGAAGACGTTTGTTGTGACTTACTTGCAGCTGAGGCAAACAGAGGAGCAGGTGAAGTACTCGTCCGGGAAGAAGGAGTACAGAGTGATCTTCTCGTCAGAGATTTCCCCGCAGAAACGCTCACTCAGGGCCTGGGGAGAGAGGGGTAGGGGGGAGAGAGGGGATGGGGAGGAGAGGGGAGGGGGGAGAGAGGGGAGGGGGGGGGGAGAGGGGAGGGGGGAGAGAGGGGAGGGGGGAGGGAGAGGAAAAAGAGGGAGATGAGAGTTGAGAGGAAATGGAGGAGAGACGTTGAGTACCGTAAATTCCGGACTATAAGCCGCGGCTTTTTTCCCGTTTTTTGGCCTTTTTTGGCCCCTGCGGCTTATATAACGGTGCGGCTTATCTATGGATTTTTTCAGTAAACGGCCACTCGGGAACCTCCAAAATCTATGGATGTTGGTATGAGGCAGAACGAGAGCAAGACAGACATTACGAGAGCGAGACCCTGATTGGATGATGTTGCAAAAAATGTGCCTCGCGACCTGATTGGAGCACTGTGCCACTACTCTCTCTCAGCCACTACAGTAAAACACCCTCCCTCCTCCCTCGCTCCGGGGGGAAAATGGCAGCGATTGAGCCTGAAAGACAGTCTGAATGAAATTGAATGTAACATTCCCAATTCTATGTATTACATTCTAAAAAACTAACGGCAACATTTTGGAAGGCTAAGCCACACAACTAGCTCGTTGTAATCTAACATCATGCTTCAAAAGATGGAGAACTGGCTGTGTTACGACGATGGCGGCGAGAAGAAGAAGGAAAGAAGGAAATCGAGCAGCAGCACGTAACCTTGGCATCAGGGTGTTGACACAGAGAGCAGACGGCCGAGGTGCCGTTCAGATCCGACTGAAGGCTCAAGTTTGCCAGTGGATCCTGACAGCGTGGAGGAGTGTCAAAACATCCACGATCACCAACGGGTTCCGAAAGGCTGGACTGCTGCGTGATGAAGAGGAGGACGCCGCCACAGCTGAGGGCCTTCAGAGGCTGTTCGATTCCGACAGTGACGAAGAGGAGTTCGTTGGTTTTGAGAGCGACAACGAAGGAGAGAGGAGAGTGGCTGACGAAGCCACCCTGAGCCTGTTCGTTTCCGACACTGAAGATGAGGACTTTGGTGGTTTTAGTACGCAGGAAGAAGACGAAGATGAGGATTAATGACTTGACTTTTCTGGTTACAGCCGTGTACTGCACCTTAGCCTAAAAGATGAAGACGAGGATTAATGACTTTTCTGGTAGGCTGATTACCGTATATTTTAAGCAGACGTGTTACTGCAACTTTAGGCTTACGCGCTTACTGTCGTGTTACAGGCACTTTATTTTGCACTTTAAAAAAAACACATTTAATTTAGCCATTGATATTGCCTCGTCAAGCGCTGTAAGCTTTGTTTTTTGTTATGGTACTACTGTAGGCTATAATGTAGATCAGTGGTTTTCAACCTTTTTCATGCCAAGGACCCCTAAATTTACACAGCACAGTACATGTTCTGTAGCTACTATTGCACTAAATGGTAACACTTGAATACGTTATGGAAATATGCAACTTGTTTTGTTGAAATGTTAATAAATGGGAGCTTCCCCAAACAGCCATCTCTTTCCCGACAATCCCCTCTGTGCACGAACCCTTACATATGGTAATTAAACATCAAAACACCCGCGGCTTATAGTCCGGTGCGGCTTATATATGTAAAAAAACAGTCAACTTTGCAGGTGCGGCTTATACACCGGTGCGCCTTATAGTCCGGAATTTACGGTATATCCTGAGGCCATGACACAAACTCATACAACAGCAAAACATTCTGTCTCAGACTTACATGCACCCCCCCTCAAACTGCCAGTACTTATTTTAAACTAATAAGCTAATGGGAACAGGAAGTAGCCACTTTAAGAAACATGCTACATTCTTATTTAGGCAAATCTGAGCTCATTCTAATATTGAGAAACTTTTCAGATGAGTGCACAATGCACATGATATTTCACGGTGCATTCTTGTCCACAGATCGTTCACAGCGAAGAAGAGGCAGATTTCACGCTACGCAAGATCGTTGACAGTTACAAGCAAAATGAATGAAGTAGCAGCAAGAAAGCTAGTCATGGTTGTCATTGTAATCATGAAGAGTCAGAATGGGAGCATACTGTATTGCCTGTGTTGTCACAGCTTCTGTTAAATGCTAAAGCGTTGGGCATAGGTTCTGTCTGTCGATAGTGGCAGTTGCGCGCCTCACACAACCCACTTTTTATTATTATCAGTAGAAAATGCAGTGGATTCAACAGGAATAGTGTGAGCGCACCCTCATGCCCCGCCTCCAACTCCTCCTCCTCCTCCCTGTCGGGCCAGTCACTCACCTCCAGAGCGTGGTACACGATGGCGGGCTGTCGGGGGGAGCGGGTGTGAGTGTTCCTCACGTGCTGCCTGACGGCCTCCAGCAGCCGGCTGTAGTCGGTGGGCGGCGTGACGGTGTGGGTGCCCACGTACTGCACCGAGCTGAAGGCCTCCGTCCCCAGGCCCAGGTCGTGGAAACGCTTCTGGAGCAGTGTGTCGGCGTGGCCCGTGTCCTTAGCGTCTAGTACAATGGAGAGGGAGGGGACAGTTCAACAACTTGCCAATAATACAAGTGCAAAGATGCAGTGTCTTCTTTGACCTATTTACGCGTTTGAAGTGGATGTGGAAGTGTGTTATCACTAGGGGTGGGACAAAATATCGATACTCACGGTATCGCGATATTTTCACTTGCGATACGTTATCGATACACTGGCACCAAGTATCGATATGTTTATTTAAAAAAAAAAATTTTTTTTTTTTTTTTTTTTTTAATAAACAGGCTAAAATATTATGCTGTGTGTGGTAGTTCAAACATAGTTTCAAGTTGACGTTTATTTATGTTTGTAGTTGAAACAAAAACATAAATACTGTAGGCTACATGAATGGAAATGTTTGATCATTAATATCTACTTTTAGAAATTATATAGGTAGGTTATATAGGTTTTCTTGTTTTAATAATAATAATAAAAAGACTTAATGTGTAACTTTTCCTCCGTGGTATCGAAAATGGTATGAGTGAGTGAGTGAACTCTGAGAGAGTTCATGTCAATTCTGCTAATAAATACATAATACCTGCTTCTTGCCTTTTAGGGGTATTTTTTTCTCTTCAGTTACACAGGTATCGTGATGTATCGTCTTCCAATATATCGATTATCGCAGTATCGCTGTATCGTGATAATATCGTTATCGAGGGCCAAGTATCGTGACGATATCGTATCGTGAGCTACTCAGCGATTCCCACCCCTAGTTATCACTGGCTTTTCACATTATCAGCTGTACGAAGGTAGTGTGTACAGTAGGGCTGAACGATTTTGATTTTTTTTTTTAATGGAAGTACAGGTACTTTGACTAATATTGCATTTTGCAATATGATCTGCGATATCAGAGACAATGACAATTTTTACGTCATTATTCTCATTTTCATTGGAAAGACTTAAAATTATGTTGTGATGTTTGCAGAGATCTGTACCAAAACATAAAAAACTTAGGTCTGTATAATATGACATCTGTGCAGCATGACAATATTTAATTTAAAATGGTATTTTGACACAAATTTCAACGAATATTGTGTCTCCTGCAATTTGAAGATTGCAGTAGGCCATAGTGGGATGGGATTTCAATGAAATTGTTCAGCCCTAGTGTAGAGGTGTGCAAACATTCTTGTTATCCCTGCACTTATGCCTAATTTGTCTGTTTTCTATTTTCCAGTGCCAAAAAGGAGTGAAGGAGAAATGGATCAAGAGCATCTACAAGTATATACTATAAAAACTATCTGCTATACAGATGTTGAGCAAAAGAAGAGGGAGGATCAGACAGATAAGTAGAGAGACAGATATTGCGTGGGAATCTCTACCTGTGAGAGAGATTCAAATAAAACTCAAAGCCATGCAAAACTTCCTCCACAACCAAGAGAAAGGTCAAGTATATTCTCACATATGCAGTGTTTATTTCCATACCGTAACCCAGCAACTGTGTGTGTGTGGTCTCCTGGAAAACGATGACGGCGGGCCCCAGGGACGAGAGGGGCACGTCCAGGCCACAGCGGCTGGACAGGGCCCTCAGCTCCGGGGTGAAGTGCTTCAGGTAGGCCCCCGAGGCACTGCTCAGGAACTGGAACATGTCGTTGTGGAGGCGCTCGGCCCGCGTACGGTACACCACCACATCTGACACCGCCAACACCTGAGAGAGAGGGGAGTAGACATATATAGAGTCGAATCAGGAAAATTTGACATAATAGAGAAATGAAAGATAGAAATAGCTGTACAAGGCTGTGTTGATCAAATACAGTGCAAGTAGAGAAACATGGGAAAGGGAAAGAGAAAGAGGGGTCAGAACCACACACATCTTGAACCGATGTTGAGCACAATATTGCAAGTAAATGACAAAGTGAAGTGACTTAGGCCATGTTCAGACTAGGAGGCCAAATCTGATTTGTGAACTTTAATGACCTATTAATGGATTCTATCCAGATTGGTTTTATGAGTCTGGACGCTCCAAGTCTGATTTGTGTCACTTGTCCCAAACCACATATGGAGGTCTGGACTAGGGATGCAGCGGGAATACCGTTTGAAGGTATACCGTGGTTTGAAAACATCACGGTATCAAAACCACTAAAATTTGCCGTCATACCTTCTCCACAGTATCAGCTGTTTCCCCAAAACAAAGTGCCCAGGTCACTTGCAGAGTGCAGCTTACGTGGCCCCTCCCCCTGGCTGCATGCCTACCTAGACTAGAGCACAGTAGAGAGGAGCCGCAAGGACCCCCCTGAACTTTCCCCCATCTAAAAAGACGACGTCGGCTGTATGGGAATATTTCGGCTATTGTAAAAACACAAATGGTCCGCAATACCGCGATACCGTGAAACCGTGGTATTTTTGTCCAAGGTTATCATACCGTCAAAAACTCATACCGTTGCATCCCTAGTCTGGACACACAGATCCGACTTGAACACTTGCCCAAATCAGATTTATGGCAGTGTGGACACACTCCCAAATCAGATTTGGGAAACCAATCAAGATAATTATGATTAATGACTTTAGCAGCAAATCGGATTTGCCTGTAAGTGTGAACATGGCCTTAGACTAGAGGCTAGAGCACTCAGCCACCAGGATGTCGTCCAATTTTAATGACAGGATACAGTTTTCACCCAAAATTGTAGTTGATAAATTCCAAAATTCAGACAGCCAGCTAGATTTAAATAACATAAAGGGTCCTCCAAATGATGATTGGCTACCTACCCTAGTGTCTGCTAAAGTAGAAAACTTCCTTGCCAACAGCCAAAATGTATCAGCATTTGGCTAGTGGCTAGAGTTACTTTCCCACCTTGATCACAGGTCAGCCAACTAAATTGTAATAAATTGCAGACTGTGTGCTGTGCAGACAGGCTCAATGAACTTTACTGCTGTATCCATCTAATCGAGTCGTGGCAATAAGAATACGCGGTGACAACTGGCATTACCTTCAGCAGCAGCCGCATTCTCTGGTTCTGATTGGCTGCGGCACCCAACAGGCCCTCGGTATCCAGGGCGACCAGGCAGAGGGCGGGGTCATAGGCGGCCCACACCCCCACGGTGCAGGAGCTGGGGGACTTGGAGGTGTAAAACACAGTCTGGCCTCCAAACAGGATGTGGTTGAGGGTGTGAGACTTGCCGTCGCCGGTGTTGCCGAAGATGGAGAGGACCTTGACGCCGGCCACGTCTCTGCAGCCCAGCCGCTCCAGAAACTCAGACTCATCTCGCACCTGGAGGGAGAAACCAAGCAGAGGGCCGCCATATGAGGGAATGTACTGGATGACAGAGGGTGCCATTCCCCTTCGTGACACAATATCATTAACTGATTATTTCATTGAAATCTGTGGAAAACTTGTCAGATTTTGGACAATGAAGATACCGGTAACAGGGAGCCATAAAGGATGACAAAATGAAGGACATCTTATACTTAAAATAATAAATCTATGAAATATTTATATACAGCCGTGGAAAAAACTTTGTTATTAGACACAGAACTTTTCAAATGAAATTATGATATTCAAACTGTTGAGCCTCAACTCCCCGAGGACATAAGGACTAGCAAACAAACACGCCAGCCTGCTTCTGGATAACTGCAAAATCATTATCGACTGCACTTTGTACAGCAATGCAATGAGAGAATGTCTCCCTGTTGTGTGGTATGTGGTATGACTCGACAGGGACTTTCCCAAAGAGAAACCAATTTGCTGGTCTCTGCCCGCCTTGTTTACAGGGTAAAGAAAGACAATGGAAAGTAACAATGGAAAACAACGTTACGCCTTTATTGTTGACATTATGAAGCTCAGAGAGTAACAGCTTGTGAAAGAAATAAGGTTAGCTAGCTACAACGTAGCCTAAATATGTTTTGCTAGTTACATTAGCTAACAACAGAGGGAATGAGATGGTTCCCTGTCAGCTTTCTAACTAGCGTTAGTTGAGATTATTAACCTAATTTATGTGTCTATTTGTTTTTGTTCATTTACCTATCAACAATGTAGCTAGCTGTTAAATATACTGGTACGAGGAATGAGGATACGTCAACGTTATGTTTATGGCCTGGCCCTGAACTGGCATTTGTTTCCTCTTCTTAGCCTAGCGGCTAACGTTAGCATCCTCTCGCTAAGTTGACGTTTAGCCAACTTACCTGCAGGTTTTCTTGTTCGTCCACCAGCAGGAAACTCTGGGCATGGTCATGGTGCTGCTCTGGCTTCCCAGGACAGATCGATACATTCTCCATTTCTTTCATCAGTAATTCGGACATCGTTGTTTAATTAATCGAGCATGTTTTGGTCGGCGGAAAGTTCTCCCACTCCTGTTTTTCTGTCTGTCAATCTCACAACACCAGCGCGTGGAGTGGCGCTGTGGGAGGAGCCAGAGAGCACGCAGGCAGTGACGCACAGACGCACGACCGGAACGTCGTACGTATACCTGATACGTTATCGCCACCTTGTGGTCAAAATACAATATTGAACTCAGAACTTTACATTGTGTGATTCAAGAAACTTTAGAAATCAATTAATACGAAAGCATAAAATGAGATGAGGTGATGGCCACACAAGTAACCCTATACATTATGTATGTACTGGCAATCAAATATGTTTATTTTAGATACATTTTGCATGCAAATTAAATCCCAGGCCATGTGATGATAGTTCCACCATGCAATTGAATATTTGTGTGTGTAAAAGTATGCCTAGTTCATAATCACTGCAGTCTGCAGTGAATCAAAGTTTCCATTTAACTGTCAGAGTGTTTTATTGGAGTACCGATGCCATGTTAGAGCTGCTTGCTAATGTTCATTAAATATTTGTTAGCACAGATCTATAAATATCACATGTCACAGAATGGCTTCAGAGTGGCGCCACCGCTGCTAAACTGACATGGAGAAAGAAATTCCAGCATTGCTGGTCTTCGGCTGAGCTCCAGCTGTCAGGAAGGAAGGAAGGAAGGAAGGAAGGAAGGAGGCAAGGGAAGGCAAGTTTATTTGTATAGCACATCATACACAGAGGCCATTCAAAGTGCTTTACATACATGATAAAAAAAAAAGAGCATAGAGTGTTACACGGGAAAATATAAGCTCCAAAAGGTCACAGTGCAAAAAGAATTAGCATATTTTTACTTTGTGAGTGAATTCATATGCATAGGCTACTTATAGCTTATGCACTATGGAAGGAAGGAAGGAAGGAATGGAGGGAGGGAGGGAGGGATTTGGAGGGTAGTGAGAGGGTCCTTTCTCTTGGCTCGACCCTGAAGAGACAAATGTCTGAAAGAATCAATTATGCTCCCAATCCGACGCCCCTGATTAATGAATAATTAAAACTGCTCGGTGCAGGGCCACCTAGCATACGAGATAATATAGGCCCTACGATTAACCACAGCTCTATCAGCATGAACGTATAGGCTATAACGTTAGGCCTATTTGAGACACATTTAAAGTAAGCACGTGATTTGACCACATCCAAATTGCTTTCTCAGACGGCAATATCATCTCTGAGCATTGCTTATGAGATGCATTTAAAACTAATATTGACAGTTCATAATATTGATCATAAAATATGGAGTTGTTGGCTGAATGTTGCTGGACAGTTTGCTGCTATGCTGGCAAGGAATGTAGGGGAGGGTAAACAATAATTTTACACAGCTTTTTATTTGCAAAATGCAGTTTTAGGTTGACAGAAATCCGGCCAACATGAAGTCACAGCATTGTAGTAGGCTATGTGAAATATGAAAATGAAATGCCATTGATTTTTTTGCTTATTCTGGTGGTTGCTTGCCCTATTGTTGATCACACACTGTAAATCACTCCTTTATTCATCAATACATCACTGGTTATATCCACCTGCATCATTGTGCTGCGAGTTACAGTAGCTCATCTAGCCTATTATAGTGTTTTTACAGATACAGCCTAGTGCGTGTGTGTGTGTGTGTGTGTGTGTGTGTGTGTGTGTGTGTGTGTGTGTGTGCGTGTGTGTGTGTGTGTGCGTGCGTGCGTGTATGCGTGCGCGCGTGTGTGAGTGACGGTACGTGCACATCTACAATGGCAAATTCGCTTTTCCGCTGTGTCGCAGCGTTTTGTGGGCGTGCAAACCAGCTTCCAGCTTGGAGCTGTAGCCTGTAGAAACGTTGTACACAGGAGGATGGGGGGAGGAAATGTGTAGGAAGAGCTGTCATTGGGTAGCTTCAACGAAAGGTCCCGCCCTAGTCCCGCCCCGCGAGCGTGAAGCCGCTCGGAGACAAGCCGCCTCTAGTCTGCGACAGTGAAACGCTGTGGGCGGTTCCAGCGGCAGGGGGCGCGAGGCAAATGGACCAATCAGACACGGAAATAGAGCAAGACAGCCTATCAAGATGCAGCGTCAAAGCGGCTTTTTCAGCAGGCAAGCCGCCGAGCGCTTCATGATGTGCACGTACCGTGAGAGACGTGTGTGTGTGTGTGTGTGTGTGTGTGTGTGCGTGCGTGTGTGTGCGTGTGTGTGTGTGTGTGTGTGTGTGTGTTTGTGTGTGTGTGAGAGAGAGATTCACCTGTTTTTCAACCCACCTTAACAAAAGAATGTCAGTTTTTTCCACTCTCTTCAGCATCAACTCGCCATGCAGCCTTCAATATGAAATGCACGCACCAAGTTGCCAGTTTTTATCATGTGATGTAATGTTGGCAGGCCAGTGGAGATTAAAAAAAGAAAGAACAAAAAAAAAGATTGTGAAAGCCTCGCCCATCATTCGCCAGACAAGAGATTGGCACCAGACTGACAGACAGTCCTGCAACCCAACCTTGACATAACTGTAGACGTTTTTTTTTATTATTAGGATGAGGGAATAAGGAGGGAGGGAGGGGGGCGCTTTACACTTACAAAGTCCGAGGCGGGACTGTGGCACATTTTAAACCGCTACCCACGCCGGTACTTGTAGTGCGCGCCCCATCGGCACGTTCCATGTTGCCGTGCGTAAAGAACTACACTTCCCCGATGCTGTCACCGCGCGCTCCCGCCTCCCATTGGCTGGCCGCTGCAGCCGCAGCCCCAGAGAATGAATGAAATTGAAATAGCTGCTACATTACATGTACAATACCGGGATCTCTGCAGTGTTGCATTCTATCATACTATACCAAAATGGCCACAGCGGTACAGAACCCCCTCAAATCGTAAGTACGGCACCTTTCTGAGGCGTTGGGCGTTTTGTGTCTGGGCATGCTGTCAGTGCAATTGAACAAGCCTCTATTCCCAGATCGTTTTCGGGATGATTACAAACACATCCATACGTGCAATGCGTACAGCACAGATAGAGGCATTTTGTCAGGGGGTGAGAATCTAGAAAGTTACACGAGATGGCTGGGGTTTCTCTCTTTTTGTGTGCATGAGAGGATTATTGTGCGCTCCGATGCAATTGAGAATAATCGTTCCCTTAAGCCAGCAGCGGCCGCATGTGTGTGTGCAGGGATATGGAGGAATGCCGGAGCTTGATGTCGCTGACCCGGTATGTCCCTTGCCAGTGTAGCCAGCCAAGATCACGGTCAAAGCTGGAGGCTGGAGCGGCGGCATGCAGGCTGGCCGGCCGGGAGGCAGCTACTGTATATAGGGAGCTTTACGGGGCTTTGGTAGCCTACCTGTGTGCACATTTTGGACAGAGGGGGGGTAAACAGGTAGGCAGAAATAAGCTCCCTGCGAGGGATTTTTAGGCTGCATCGATTCCTCTACTGTCGGAACCAGACGAGAGGATAGTAGGGCTCTGCGCGGCTTTAACTCCGAGACTGGCTTTCTCCGAGCGCTTATAATAAAGCCTAGAATAAACATCTAAATTTAGACTGGACGTGCTATAGCTTAGCGGACATTTGTTTCCATCAGGGGGGTGTCGGAAGGGCTGGATAATCCGCGAAGTTTCTCCTGTGATGATTCCCTTTGTGCACATTTTGGGTCTCTTTCCCCCCTTTTCTGATACTAGACTGGCTTCACCGGAATGCAGACGACTGCTGCCCGCCTGGGCTCCCGGCCAAAAAGGTGGCTGATGTGCGTCTGTCAGCGGGTATAGCTACTTATAGAGATCTAGATGGACTGATGGAGGAGAGGGGGGGGGGGGGGGGGGGGTACCTCAAATATATACTTGCAGTATCAGAGGACAACATGGTCCATAGACAGTTTAAAACAAAGAAAATCCCAGGCGTGCAAACTAAGCAGGGGTGCGTCGGATGCTATAGGTACCGTCTACCTGAGTAGGCTGGGATACTCTGTCTGTCTGTCTGTAGGCTACTGTCTGTCTGTCTGTCTGTCTGTCAGCCAGATGCAGACACATGTGACATTTTGTGCAATTTCATGAACACTGCCCTACGCGCGTGCTTTGAAGAGCACTTCAGCACAGGAAAGAGGAAACTGTTATGGGGATTTCAGTGTTGCTGATTGGGCAACAGCTCACTGCCCTATGATGGCATTTCATTGTTTTGGCAAAATGCATGACGCTCATAGCATCACAGCATCCCACTAATACAACTGGCCAAGGAGTAGGGTTCAGGGTTTGCTATGCCCTATAGCAGATCCAGTGGTGTGATGTTTGGGACAGCCAGGAATGGACAGGTGGACTTGATGGAGTCTCTAATGAGGTGGGACCTGACTTTAAAGCTCCTTGGTCCTCTGCTCTCCTCGTCTCCTCTCCTCGGCTCTCCTCCTCTCCTCTCCCCTCCCCTCTCCTCCCCTCCCCTCCCCTCCTCTCCTTCTCTCCTCTCTGCTCCTCTGGGATGTTCATCCAAGCAGAGCCAGAGTGTGGCCAGATTGCTCCCAGAGGCCCTCAGCGACACCATGTCAGGGGGATTAAATTGACTGATTTGCATGAAATATACGAATGTACCAGGGCAGAGAGAGAGACAGGGAGAGAGCAAGAGAGAGAGAGAGAGCAGAGGTGGTGGTAAGAAAGAGGACAAGAGAGAGAGAGAGAGAGATAGATAGAGGTAAAGTGAATGGTTGGAAAGACTGAAGCTAGCATTGAACTAATCCAATTTATCATGGAGGTGACCTTAAATGTATTTTTTGATGCATTTCATCCTTATAGAGAGGACACAGTGTAAAGTGACAGTTAAAGTTATAGGCAGCAGAGAAAGAGGATGACCTGCAGCAGCAGCAGCAGCAGCAGCAGCAGCAGCCATGCAACAACACAGTGAGGCAGAGTCAAACGTGCGGTGAAGCTGGCCCAGAGTCTGACCAGGGCGCCTTGATCCTATGATGTGCTGCAATGAAGCTGCATGTATTTATTATGAAGGCCTTGGCCACCGCAATCAAAGCCCCCTCTAACATCTCACCCACATGTAAACGCCATCGTTACGCAACACGAGTTTAACTACGTTCTAGTTACTATGTTGCCAACTGCTTTTTAAACTAGACCCACTGTAATTATGTCTCCAAACAAACATGGCTATAATAGGCTTACAGATTGCAGGCCCGCCCAGTAGAATGGGCCAAACAATGAGCAAAATGTGCTTCAATCAATTGGATATAATAGGCTAGCTGGCTCTGGCTGCACAATGCTACATGCTTGTTGTGTCCCGAAATGTCCTTAGAGCTTTGATAAGAGGACAAGGAGGGCAGCAGCGTTCGTTCAACGCAGGTGAATCCAAGCTGAAAGAAGGTGCTCTTTGGTCCAAAATGGGGTAATACAAGAGTGATAAAGAAGACAGATTCAAGGCACTCTTCCCAATTTAAAAAAAGCTTTAATTAAAGGCTTAGTTCATAATTGAAGAGATCAAATGAGCCAACATGTTTGGGCCTAGCTCACACGGCCTGCAGGGCAGCACTGAGACTAATGTCTTTCAACCTTATTGAACATCTGCAGTGTAAATTACAACAAGCTCATTCACTGGATGCAAATCCACTGGATGCATTTACACTTGTTACCCGCATTACCTCGCCCAGGGTGAGTGTTTCACTGAGTACAATGCAGTGATAGTCAGTGGCCACGTGAGTCGTGTGTGTGTGTGTGTGTGTGTGTGTGTGTGTGTGTGTGTGTGTGTGCATGCACGTGTGTGTGTGCATGCGCGCATCCGTGTGTGTGTGTGTGTGTGTGTGCACTGTCCAAGTGGATGGTTCATTTGTGTGCAAAGCCAAATCGGTAGAGGAGCGAGCAGCTATAGCTCCAATCTACTGGACATTTCCCTACCATCTCTCTCTCTCCCTCTCCCTCTCTCTCTCTGTGTCTCTCTCTCACTATCTCTGTATCTCTCTCTCTCTCTCTCTCTCTCTCTCTCTCTCTCTCTCTGTATCTCTCTCATTCTCTCTCTGTATCTCTCTCATTCTTTCTATCTTTGTATCTCTCTCTCTCTCTCTCTCTCTGTCTCTCTCTCCCTCTCCCTCTCTCTGCTATCTCTCTCTGTCTCTCTCCCTCTCCCTCTCTCTGTATCTCTCTCTCTCTCTCTCTCTGTCTTTCTCTCCCTCTCTCATTATCTCTCTCTCTGTCTCTCTCTGCTATCTCTCTGTCTCTCTCTCTCCCTCTCTCTGTATCTCTCTCTCTCTCTCTGCTGGATTTGAGACTCATTTAATCTCTCTTTCTCTCCTCCCGCTTCGCTCTCTCTACACTTCTCTCTCTCCACACTTCTCTCTCTCCTCCTCTTGTTTTCTCTCTGTCCTCCTGTCACCCCAGCCAACCCATTTTCCACGTCCCCTCCCTCCTTCTCCATCACTTTCTCCATCCATCCATCACTCTATCTATCGCATCTCCTCTCCTTCACTTCTCTCTCTCCTCGCTCTCTCTGTCCCCTTCCTCATCTGCATCCTCTGAGTCCTCCATATCGCCCACCCCCCTCCCCCATCTGTCCCCCCCCCCCTTCCCGTCTCCCTACATTGTCAGTCAAGGCATGTCAGTCACTATCTTAATATGCAGCTAAAAGTATCCCAAGACATTCTGCATGCGTTTGTGTCCGATCTCTGTAAATCTAGTGGGATGGCTTATTCCTAACAGTTCCTTAGAGGGAGATTTACTCCAGATTTGGCCAATCTATAGATTTTGACTGGCAGAAAGAGTTCATAGTCTCCTATTTATACCAGTCTATACCAAGGGTGCAGCTAGAGATGGAAAATCACATCATGATTATAGTGACCAAAATTATCACGGTTATCAGTATTATCACGGTTTGTTAAAATGTGCTGAAAATGTTCAAGAAGTACTAATATACTGCACAGAAATCCTTTCACCATGTTTTATATTGAAAACTCAGACCCAAAAAGGATTGATACACTCACTGAAATAATTTCTCCAAGGCTGCACGTTTGCATTTGAGAGACGGTTGCCAAGTTTGGTTGATGACGGAGAGTATTTACCATGTTCTTCAAAGCACCGTAATCATGGTAACACGGTAATCACGTCACCACGGTTTTAATGATAATGACAATTTGAAACGGTACGGTTATCGTAAGGAACTTTATCACGGTTATCATTAAAACCGGTTATCCCTAGGTGCAGCCCAGGTCCCATTTAGTGAATGTTAGATCACCGCTCTGGCGGTGGGTGACACTAGTATAGGTCACAAGGTCCGCCTCCCCCATGTTAGTGGATGGGAAAATGAACCAAACTAAACAATCAAAGTACACAAAGTACAATTTTTTCTTTAAAGGTGGTTTGTATCATTTTAGATAGTTCTTATCACGCTAATGCCTGTGCAAGTGGTCATTTTTCTGTAGACCTATTTTACATAGACCAGACACTGCTTGATCTGTTATCTACCAGACTGTATATATCGATGGGCAATAAAAAAATACATTGTTTTGAGAAAGGTGCGCGAGGAAGTAACGTTGGTTGGGGACTGAAGTGGTAAGTTCAGAAAATATGTGTTCTATTCACTGACCTAAATATTACTCCCGCTAACGTTATCGGTTCTTTTGATAGCCTACATCCATGGTTATAACGGGTGTTATAACTTTGTGTTAGGGGGCTGTTACCTAAGCTTGTAGTCCTAGCATTTCTTTGTCAGCATAACGTTACTAAGAACCGATAACGTTAGCTGGAATAACGAAATACACATATTTTCAGAACTTACCAGGTTGTCCAACTGCCTGCGTAATATGCCAGGAAATGTGTTTCATGTATGTTACAACTCCCAGGGATAAGATGGGGCCCACAAAAGTTTTATCACACACAACTAGCATTAGCTAACGGGTTAGTAGAGACCAGGCAGCCTGGCTAACGTTCGTTAGCCCTAAACTCA
>NC_139642.1:52176531-52179031 GCF_964638095.1 Poromitra crassiceps | reverse complement strand
TTCCTCTCTGCATGTTGAGATGTGCACAGGTCTTCCTCCTCTGTCACGTGCAGCATCATCACGCCACCCGAGTCTCTGCTGCCACACGTACAATTTACAGTCCAGGCGTTTAGCTGATGCTGGCATCCAGAGCCACGTCACAGTGAGTGAGCAGGCAGCGGCGCACTGCCTTGCTCAAGGACACCGTGACGGGACGCACAGCTGTTGATGGACATGGCTGTTATACATATAGCCTGAGCCTCCAGCTGCAAGGCCAACCTGCCAACCACCTGAGGGAAAGCACTCAAATTAAAACAAGCTTATCTATTCTCACTGGTTTTCAAAACACCGTGAGCCACACGGGTCCATGAGGGAGGAGCAGGGTGCCTGCCCCCTTTGCAATATTCACTTTGCTGCTACTTGGCAGGCTGGCCAGCACAATGACAGGTAGCATTGTGAGAAATGGGTTTTCCGATTCACTCTCTGTCCCTCTGTCACCCCCCCTCTCTCTCTCTCTGCCACCAGCCTCTCTCTCTCTCTCTCTCTCTCTCTCTCTCTCTCTCTCTCTCTCTCTCTCTGCCACCAACCTCTCTCTGACTGTCTCTGTCTTTCTGTGTGTGTGTGTGTGTGTGTGTGTGTGTGTGTGTGTGTGTGTGTGTGTGTCTCTGCCACCAGCCTCTCTCTGACTGTCTCTCTGTCTTTCTGTGTGTGTGTGTGTGTGTGTGTGTGTCTCTCTCTCTCTCTCTCTCTCTCTCTCTCTCTCTCTCTCTCTCTCTCTCTCTCTCTCTCTCTCTCTGCCACCAGCCTCTCTCTGTGTGGTGTGTCTCTCTCCCTCTGCCACCAGCTTCTCTCTGACTGTCTCTCTGTCTTTCTGTGTGTGTGTGTGTGTGTGTGTCTCTCTCTCTCTCTCTCTCTCTCTCTCTCTCTCTCTCTCTCTCTCTCTCTCTCTCTCTCTCTCTCTCTCAGCTTTAGTGTATGAGCTCCTCTTCTCTGTGAGCCTCCAAACGGGAAAACCACCACAATATAATGAGATCGGAGGCACCCAAATTGAAAGCAGCCATTCTCTACAGCTGTCAGCGTATTATGGAAGGGGCCGACTGATTCCAACACCTCTAAAGACAGGGGCGGAGGGAGGGGCGGAGTCTAAAGGCAGGGGTGGAAGGAGGGGCAGAGGTGGAGGGATGGAGTTGGGGGGGGGGGGGTGATTTGGAAATGAGAGGGTTCTGAAGGGAGAGGTGGAGGGGGAGCTCAGGGGTGAGCTATTTTGCATTTTGAATGTTTTCCTTTTTTCCCCACTCCGTCTCACTTCAGCCCTCTCAGTCTCATTCAATCTCTCTCTCTCTCTCTCTCTCTCTCTCTCTCTCTCTGTCTGTCTGTCTGTCTGTCTGTCTGTCGCTCTGTCTGTCTGACTGTCTGTCTGTTTGTCTCTTCACGGTTTATTCTAGTGCAGCTTGCAGCTTTGAAGCCCAAGCTTTCCCCCCCAAAATGTTCCACTTTATATATATATATATATATATATATATATATACAGTATATATATATATATATATATATATATATATACACCCTTCACATGTTGCTGCTACACATTTTTGGCAATGAGCCAAAGTAGGTTGAAAATGAGTTTTGCAGGTATTTTGAGATTTTGAGTGATGTGGTTTAATCTCCAGAGTGCATCATGAGTAATTATTATTTTCATAAAACAAAAGGGAAAGTAGTTATCTTTATGGTTTTGGTGGGATGCCACTGTAGAAAATGGAAGGTTGTGGAACGTTTGAAGCCATACTCATAACTTTTGATCTGAGAGCTATCTCAGTCATTCAAAACGTTATGAAGGGTTAGGGTAACCTACTCTCCGAAACCTGAACAGGCTGAAAAACTGTCCACCATATTGGACTGAAAGCCCAGCCCATGGCGTTAACCCCGAGGTGGCTGAGTTGAGGCATGGGGTCAGAGGTTAGGGGGTAGAGATGCGCGGATGAGCTTTTATGTCATCCTAATCCGCGTGTATGCATGAAATCCGCGCAAATTATTTCATACTATTTATAGATCCGTGCCCGCCATGCACCTGACGCTATAAACGCTATAAAACGCTATATAAGGAGCGAACTTACGGTTTCTGCTGCCGTTGGTGCGATCGCTGCAGTCCAAGACTCCAAATAAACTTCCATGCTGTATTATGTCCAGTCCACCACTTGCCCTCATGTAGGTTACTCGGCTAATAGCTTTACGTTTAGTTTACTTGATTGCCTCATTGTATGGGAAAATACGTACGCGTCTTCTCTTCAAACACGTCTTCAGCGGAGACTCCTTTTTGAGGGTGAGATCATTGACCATATATGGACGAAAAGTGGAGCGTAGGGACCTAGCACATGGCTATTGTTTGGTTTACGGCCGTGGGTCCTTGGGGGGATCTACAATAGGCGACTAAGAATGTGCCTGACGACAAAAGTAGCTTAAAATACGTTCATAGACTAGAGAACGTAATTAATATTATTTTTCCTCATTAATAAAACATCGT
>NC_139642.1:52171008-52176331 GCF_964638095.1 Poromitra crassiceps | reverse complement strand
CACACACACACACACTCTGCAGTCTGCAGATATGTGCACATTCAGTGAATAGACACATGCAAATAAATCACACACACACACACACAAACGCACAGCCGCTGACACACACTAACTCACCCATAAATCATGCATGTAAATAAATGGACACACAACTAAAATACACAAAAGCACACATGCACATATGAATATGTGTACAAACACACACACACACACACACACACACACAGTGCACACTTAAAAGAACCACTTAGCCAACATGGATTTGTTTCCCTATCGATGCAGAGTTAAAATGCAAATTATTAATCCTATTCTGGTCCAGGGAGAGCCGGCTGGCCATGTGACTGTGAAATCCTGTTTAAATGGTGCCTCCCCTCGCACAGCCCACCACACCGTGTGGTGCCTCCCCTCGCACAGCCCACCACACCGTGTGGTGCCTCCCCTCACACAGCCCACCACACCGTGTGGTGCCTCCCCTCACACAGCCCACCATACCGTGTGGTGCCTCCCCTCACACAGCCCACCATACCGTGTGGTGCCTCCCCTCACACAGCCCACCATACCGTGTGGTGCCTCCCCTCACACGGCCCACCACACCGTGTGGTGCCTCCCCTCACACAGCCCACCACACCGTGTGGTGCCTCCCCTCACACAGCCCACCACACCGTGTGGTGCCTCCCCTCACACAGCCCACCATACCGTGTGGTGCCTCCCCTCGCACAGCCCACCATACCGTGTGGTGCCTCCCCTCGCACAGCCCACCACACCGTGTGGTGCCTCCCCTCACACAGCCCACCACACCGTGTGGTGCCTCCCCACACACAGCCCACCACACCGTGTGGTGCCTCCCCTCACACAGCCCACCACACCGTGTGGTGCCTCCCCTCGCACAGCCCACCACACCGTGTGGTGCCTCCCCTCACACAGCCCACCACACCGTGTGGTGCCTCCCCTCACACAGCCCACCATACCGTGTGGTGCCTCCCCTCGCACAGCCCACCATACCGTGTGGTGCCTCCCCTCGCACAGCCCACCACACCGTGTGGTGCCTCCCCTCACACAGCCCACCACACCGTGTGGTGCCTCCCCACACACAGCCCACCACACCGTGTGGTGCCTCCCCTCACACAGCCCACCACACCGTGTGGTGCCTCCCCTCGCACAGCCCACCACACCGTGTGGTGCCTCCCCTCACACAGCCCACCACACCGTGTGGTGCCTCCCCTCACACAGCCCACCACACCGTGTGGTGCCTCCCCTCGCACAGCCCACCACACCGTGTGGTGCCTCCCCTCGCACAGCCCACCACACCGTGTGGTGCCTCCCCTCACACAGCCCACCACACCGTGTGGTGCCTCCCCTCGCACAGCCCACCACACCGTGTGGTGCCTCCCCTCGCACAGCCCACCACACCGTGTGGTGCCTCCCCTCACACAGCCCACCACACTGTGTGGTGCCTCCCCTCACACAGCCCACCACACTGTGTGGTGCCTCCCCTCACACAGCCCACCACACTGTGTGGTGCCTCCCCTCACACAGCCCACCATACCGGGTGGTGCCTCCCCTCACACAGCCCACCACACCGTGTGGTGCCTCCCCTCACACAGCCCACCACACCGTGTGGTGCCTCCCCTCGCACAGCCCACCACACCGTGTGGTGCCTCCCCTCACACAGCCCACCACACCGTGTGGTGCCTCCCCTCGCACAGCCCACCACACCGGGTGTGCACCATCATCACACACTGGCCTTGCATAGGCCAAAACAATATGCCAGAAGACATTTAAAGTGAGACTCTTAAATTCTGTCTCCATCTGATGTCTTTTTATTTTTTATTTTTTTTTATCAAGTTTTCCCCCCGGATGTTATGGATTACTACTTTAAAGTTACAGTAGCACTCCTCTCTCGTTGTTGTTGTTTCTTTAGGTGCCTCTCGCTCCACAGTCAGGCAGATAAGCAGGGAAGCAGACAACAAGACACGGATAGAGAGATGGTGTTGCAGAGGGAGGGGGAGGAGAGAGGGGGTGGATGCATGGGGCAGACTGTGCCTTATTCAAACATTGGCCAGGATAACTAGGGAAGCACAAACCAGCCAGCCCAGCAAGCCGAGCCAGAGCCACACATCTTAAGACGGAATACAGAATGAAGCAGACTCCGATATTACCCTGCCTTACCACTGCAACTGTCTGGGGGAATCTATATGATGAATCATGGAGAGATTTTTCTGTTTTTCCCTCTGCTTCTCTCTCTCTCAGCCCCATCGTTTCTTTGTCTGTTTTCCGCTCTCTGCAAAGTATCTCTCTCTCGCTCTCTCCTGCCATTCTTTATGTTATTTTTAATGAACTCCGCTGTGCACCCCCGCGCTTCCCTCCCTCTCACCACTCCTAAACTTCAACTTCTCCTACACCTCTCCTCTGCCTCGCATGCCTTCCCCATCTCTCTTCTCAATGTACATAACAGGGCACTCTTTATAGGAGGGGAGCACCAGGCGGTATCTATGGCAACCGGATTGCTAGGCAACAGCCGTTTCCCTTCCTTTCCTGCGCGGTGCAGCGGCGGCAACAATCAACCAATCAGACGGCGCAGGGAAGGATGCCGGCGTGGCGACGCCGAGGCACGTGGGAAATTCAGACCACATCCAGAAAGCAACTGGAGCTGAAGTGTGGACTTCAAACAGTGTGTTGTGTTGAAATGAAGGAATATCACACACATGCATATGATGCCTTATCTTTGCATTGGAAAACCAGCAGGAGAGAAAAAAACAAGTATCTCCAGACAGAGATAAGACAATATAGCAGATGATATAGACCAGTGGTTCTCAACGTGGGGTCCTTGAAGGGTTCCAGGGGGTCCCCAGCAAATTGATCAATTGTTAAACAATGTAATACACTAGATTAGAAGTTAAAACAATTCGAGAATGTACTGTAGAACAATGACTATTTTGATAGTTTCACTGTTATTTCCCTAGCTACAATAAGGACAGTCATGGAACAATAAAAACTCTCAGATTCTCAGATTTGGGTCCAAGAGACAAAATCT
This sequence comes from Poromitra crassiceps, assembly GCF_964638095.1. Taxonomy (NCBI): domain Eukaryota; kingdom Metazoa; phylum Chordata; class Actinopteri; order Beryciformes; family Melamphaidae; genus Poromitra; species Poromitra crassiceps. The sequence goes on along the minus strand of NC_139642.1, from coordinate 52,173,297 downwards.
CGTCAAATGGGGGTCCATGGCGCTAATGTGGCCTGAATTAGGGGTCCTTGATATGAAAAACATATACACATTAACCCTGAGGAGTAGCCGGATTGGGCTGATTTTCAGAAATATCGCGATATTTGGGAAATATCCCAATTTTGAACATTTAATTTCAGAGGCTGCAGCAGGCTCAGTTTTAAAGCCAGAGTGAAGTTTCTGGTATCATATGAAACTAGAAGACCTAAGGAATCGATTTGTCATGCTAGTTTGTCAGGAAGGTAGCTAAATAATACTCCAAAGTTAGGCTAAATTTTGGCAAGGGAAAAAAAACATTTTCAAATGGGTCCTCTTTTTCACAGCCTATAATGTTGGCAGGTGTGTGTGTGTCCGTTTTGAACCAGCTAGTAGCCTTATATTGTCATTTAGCCTTTCTGCTGCTATTGCATGGTTAAATAAGCAAATCAAAATGTGTGTGTGGGGGGGGGGGGTGCGTTGGAAGTGGTCCCTGGGAAATTTGGTTGGGTACGTACAGTACTACGTACTGTACTACGTACTGTAGTGTTACTTGGACGGAAAAGTTTGGGAACCCCTGACATAGACGATATAAAAGATAATTTAGAGAGGCACTCTGAATGTGAAGACAAAGGCAGTTTTTACTGCTCACAGGCACACACACGCAGACTCACACATACACACACCTACACACACACATACACACACACACACACACACACACACACACACACACACACACACAGACACACACACACGCAGACTCACACACACACACACACACACACACACACACACACACAAACACACACACACACACACGCAGACTCACACATACACACAGATACACACACACACAAACACACACACACACAAACACACACACACGCAGACTCACACATACACACAGATACACACACACAAACACACACACACACAAACACACAAACACACACACACATGCAGACTCACACATACACGCACACACACAAACACACACACACACGCAGACTCACACATACACACATACACACACAAACACACACACGCAGACTCACACGCAGACTCACACACACACACGCAGACTCACACATAGACACACACACACACACACACACACACACACACACACAAACACATGAACACACACACACACACACACACACACAAACACAAACACATGAACACACACACACACACACACACACACGCACACTCACACATACACACACACACACACACACACACACACACACACACACACACACACAAACACATGAACACACACACACACACACACACACACACACACACAAACACAAACACATGAACACACACACACACACACACACACACACACACACACGCACACTCACACATACACACACACACACACACACACACACACACACACACACACACACACACACACACACACACACACACACACACACAAGCATAAATTTACACCATTGAGTCTATTATGGAGAGAATTGTTCACTGCTGAGAGTAATGAAGTAGAGGCTGACTCATTTAACATGGGCATCAAATTGGGTATGGCAAGCTTTGGCTCGGACACACTACCCGACGGTCATCAGTCATCAAATCACTGTTCTGTTCAGATCACACTGTTCTGTTCAGATGACACTGTTCTGTTCAGATCACACTGTTCTGTTCAGAGCACACTGTTCTGTTCAGATCACACTGTTCTGTTCAGATGACACTGTTCTGTTCGGATCACACTGTTCTGTTCAGAGCACACTGTTCAGTTCAGAGCACACTGTTCTGTTCGGATCACACTGTTCTGTTCGGATGACACTGTTCTGTTCGGATGACACTGTTCTGTTCGGATCACACTGTTCTGTTCAGATCACACTGTTCTGTTCAGATCACACTGTTCTGTTCTGTTCAGATCACACTGTTCTGTTCAGATCACACTGTTCTGTTCAGATCACACTGTTCTGTTCGGATGACACTGTTCTGTTCAGATCACACTGTTCTGTTCAGATCACACTGTTCTGTTCTGTTCAGATCACACTGTTCTGTTCAGATGACACTGTTCTGTTCAGATCACACTGTCTGACTTGTAATCGGAAGTCTTGAAGTCGTTTTGTTTTCACACTTTATGACTGGGCGGCGACGGGGGGGAAGTCACACATTAAAATATATTTCACCAGGAGAATCCCTGACGAGTCCACAAACGAAGGCAGTCTCAGACAGCTCTGCTCACAGCTTTATTTCTTTATTATTTCTAAACACACACATGTTCGCACAACATTAATACGGGTCATTCTA
>NC_139642.1:52158508-52161008 GCF_964638095.1 Poromitra crassiceps | reverse complement strand
TGCTTGAAGTATATAATTTATTATAAAACGGCTCTCTCAAATCAAGCAATCTGATTGGTTCACAGCCATTGTATAAATCCAATAACCGAGTCCAATAACCCATGGCCATGGGTTATTGGACTCGGTTATTGGTTGCCATGGCAACTCTCTTACTAAAAGCCTTTGATTTAAAAAAAAACAAATGGCGGAGACAGCTGTCAGATCCTTGTGAATCGATCTTCGCTTATAACTTTACTAATACTTCGCAGAAAATGATGTTTTGTACAAGAATAGATGCGGGCTAATGTCTTCTTTGCAAAAGAAAGGCTGTTAACCCCGCATTTAACCCCGCATTTAACCCCGTAACGTTAGTTGGTGTCGGGCTTTGCAGAAAGCACTCAGCTTCTCAGCAAGCGCTGAGAATGCAACGCTGCGCTCGAGCTGCCTGTCGGGGTTTCCAGAAAGCTCTCAGGTTCTCAGCAAGCGCCAGGATTGGCCAATGTCAACTTCAGTCTCCAGAACGATCCAATCAAATCACCCGCACGTTCTTGCGGTCCCGCCTTACAGTAGTGTTTCAACTGACTCTATCAGAATGACATGCCAGTCGGAGTCGGACTTATAGTATTATTATTATTATTATATTATCATACTTGGAAACCGTTTTATAAAAGCAATATAGCACTCGAGCTGCGTGTGTTGTGGCATATATCCCCCTGCTCAGCAGTTATCCCACTCGGCCGCTGATCAGGGGGATATATTTGGCACAACACACTGGCTCTCATGCTATATTGCTTAATTATATGCTTGCCACCATATGTGAATTTGTCTTTGCATGTGTTACTTTGACACACGTTGAAGTGTCTCTGCATCACCAGGACACATCTCGGCACATGACCCACTAGTTGTAATTGTTGTAAGTAAATTAAGCGAGACTGATTCTGCTTTCTCATTCAAAGCCAATATGTTCCCACACAGGCACATGAAGAGGGCACCCGAGGTGTGACAGTGATGTTAGCCCAGGGCTACAGCAGGCTAGGCCAGTCAATGGAAGGTTAATAGCAGGCATTGCAAAAAGAGTTGAAATTAGCCTTGGGCTAAAGTAGCCTGGGGCTAGCGATAAAAATAGTGAAGTGTCATGTGCAACCTTCAAAAGCTCCAGAGCCGGTGTCGTGTCGCACATTGTAGCGAGTGGATTGTGCAAAGGACAGGGAAAAGCTTGACACTCAACACCCGTCAGATCATGCACACTGGAACGGGTTTGGAGAAATCAGCTGAGCCCAGTGCTCCTCTGGGACAAATCTGATCCTCCATCCAAATCCAAGGCGTGCTTTTGATTTGGCTGGACTGCATCCGTCTAGCACCTGGTAAGCACACGACTTGAGTTCGGTTTGACTCTGGGAACACGATTCAGCCCAAGAGGAAATTAACGAATTATGCAAATCTGTAAGATATGAATCACGGTTGGGGCACTGACCCCGCCCCCAAAAGAGGATGATGTAATTGTCATGATGGAGTCTAACATGTGGACAGTAAACCCATGGTGGAGTCTAACATGTGGACAGTAAAGTCATGGTGGAGTCTAACATGTGGACAGTAAACTCATGATGGAGTCTAACACGTGGACAGTAAACTCATGGTGGAGTCTAACACGTGGACAGTAAACTCATGGTGGAGTCTAACATGTGGACAGTAAAGTCATGGTGGAGTCTAACATGTGGACAGTAAACTCATGGTGGAGTCTAACACGTGGACAGTAAACTCATGGTGGAGTCTAACATGTGGACTGTAAACCCATGATGGAGTCTAACACGTGGACAGTAAACTCATGGTGGAGTCTAACATGTGGACAGTAAACTCATGGTGGAGTCTAAGATGTGGACAGTAAAGTCATGGTGGAGTCTAACATGTGGACAGTAAACTCATGGTGGAGTCTAACATGTGGACAGTAAACTCATGGTGGAGTCTAACATGTGGACAGTAAACTCATGGTGGAGTCTAACATGTGGACAGTAAACTCATGGTGGAGTCTAACATGTGGACAGTAAACTCATGGTGGAGTCTAACATGTGGACAGTAAACTCATGGTGGAGTCTAACATGTGGACAGTAAACTCATGGTGGAGTCTAACATGTGGACAGTAAACTCATGGTGGAGTCTAACATGTGGGCAGTAAACTCATGATGGAGTCTAACATGTGGACAGTAAACTCATGGTGGAGTCTAACATGTGGACAGTAAACTCATGGTGGAGTTTAACATGTGGACAGTAAACTCATGGTGGAGTCTAACATGTGGACAGTAAACTCATGGTGGAGTCTAACATGTGGACAGTAAACTCATGGTGGAGTTTAACATGTGGACAGTAAACTCATGGTGGAGTCTAACATGTGGACAGTAAACTCATGGTGGAGTTTAACATGTGGACAGTAAACTCATGGTGGAGTCTAACATGTGGACAGTAAACTCATGGTGGAGTCTAACATGTGGACAGCAAACTCATGGTGGAGTTTAACATGTGGACA
>NC_139642.1:52151008-52153508 GCF_964638095.1 Poromitra crassiceps | reverse complement strand
TTAGCTTCTCAGAGGCTATTGTATGGTTAAAAAGTGCACAAATAGGCATAGCGGGTATATCACCTATGTTTGACTAAATAAAAAGATCTGCCCGCTCGCCAGTTATAACTGCCCCCTCAGTCATTTCATCCTGGCGCCGGGTCTGAACAGGCCCCTGACCTCCTATCATTTTGCAAAACTGCCCCCCGGGAAGTATCGCTGGACTACAGTTTACACTGTATATAACATTTTGGATAGCCTTTCAGTTACTCCTCCTTTCACACCAGCAACGCAGAAATACAGTATGCTGATCTGGCTTCTCCGCATGTAGGAGACAAATCACACCGATCCTTGAGAATATTATCCTATGAGCTGTCATCTTAAGATGTCATTTAAAAAAGCAGGTTAAACACTCAACTTTCGAGACCAGCAAAGTCGGACTAGGATCTGGATCAGGGTTGTTTTCGCAGGATCGACATGGCCTGGTTCGACCCTTCACATTGACGTCAACGTGTGCATTTCCTGCTTTGCTAGCTGGGTGTGAAAGTGCCACGAGGAGAATAGGCATCGTAGCATAAAGAGGGGAGCTAAGAGGGCAGAGAGTAGAGGAGTGTGAAGAGAGATGTTTTGTGTGTGTGTGTGTGTGTGTGTGTGTGTGTGTGTGTGTGGGGGTGGGTCGTTGCCCTACCCGTCCTTTGGTACGGTTCTTGCGCTTCGGGACGTCCTCCTCCATCTCCTCCACCTCCAACTCATGAGGAAAGTCCCCCACCAGCAACTTCTACGGGTGAGAGAGAGAGAGAGAGAGAGAGAGAGAGAGAGAGAGAGAGAGAGAGGAGAGGGAGAGACATGATGTTTGCTTAACCCAGCACGGGGAGCTCCCTAAAGAGCAGAGCCAGTAACACCAAATAAAACCAACGTGAGACCATTTTATTGCGATAAAATGGTTCGATTTATGACGAGTGTTTCCTCTTTGACCTCAGCGGGACGCCGCCGGGCTCTTTTCTTCTTATTTCCCAGGTACTCTCTAGAGGAAGAGACGGGCTTTAAGTTCCACAACGTGTAGGACATCATCGAACTGCACATTCTGCTGTTCCTCTCTAACACCAAAGGAAATCAAGGTAAACGACACGATTGGATCGTGCATAATGCAAAAAGCGTGTGGAGAACAAGGCAAAGAGGTTTGATCTCTGATGTCGCACACAGAAGTAGAAGTAACCACAAGAGACGAGTGTCAGCAGTAATATGGAGCCGCGGAGCTGCGATGGGAAAGAGGCGCGGCGCGCTGCCGGTCTGGGTGAGCCTCCCGCTGGGCCGAAGGACTCAGGAAAAGCCCCGGATTAGGCTGCCTGGAGGGCCCGCTGTGAGGGCCATTCACTCAACTGCTGATTGGCTAATTGTTGACTTGCATGGAGAGGGAGGTAGAGAGCGTGAGGAGAGGGATGGAGGGAGCATGAGGAGACAGATGGAGGGAGGATGAGGAGAGGGATGGGAGGATGAGGAGAGGGATGGGAGGATGAGGAGAAGGAGGACAAAGCGCTGGAGGACAAAAGAAGGGGATGTCAGGGAGGAAAAGGGGCTCTTTGTGAAGGAGAACCAACATTCCTCCAATGCCACTGCAGAAGAACACTCTCAAGATCGGTCTGTCAAACACACCTGCCCAGTCTCACAGGATCTGGTTTAATAGCAAAGTTGGTCCACACTCCACAGCGCAAAACGTTGTAAGCTAGTTTCACAATAAGAGGTCTGAAATGGTTCGATGGTGATGTCTTTTTGCTTTATAGTTTTCATGTGTATATTGAAATAAGCCGGGTGCAGTGGGTGTGGTGGGTGTGGTGGTCGGGGTGGACGGAGGAACAAAACCCTCATCTTTCACACCTGGGAGCCGTGTTCGATCCCAGTGTGTCCAAAGTCTACATTTCAACCGGTCAGTAAGTAATATTTTACATTTTAAACCATAACTCCAATCTTAATCAAGTTGTTTTACTTGCCTAAACATAAGCAAATTTGTTTTATTTGCATGTTTTCAAATTAAGGTTCAAATTAGCCAACGTTTGGTTTCAAATTTACGTTGATATTAAACGTTTGCGGAAACATTTGCAGAAAGCATTGTCGTTAACAATTTTATAGCGTTACCATTTAACAATTTTACAGCTGTTATTATGAAACTACAAAGAACGTTACCATCTAACAATGTTGGAGGCTATGAGATATTGTGAAAATGTAGCATTTTTGCACTGTGGACCAACATTGCTATTACACAATTTGCTGTGAGACTGCGTGTAGAATGCTGAGAGTAACTGGGTTTCCATCCAAATGTATCGCATAATTCAAGCGAATTTTGTGAAAATCCGCAAAATAAAATGCGAATTTATGCATGTTTCCATTCAGTTTTGTTTAGCGAGTTTTGGGAGTCGGCAGGTTGAGCAGTCGGTGGCGCTTCTCGTCAGGAGGAGGCGTAACGTGCCTGTGTGCCTGTAAGAGATCTCTTTCAGCGGAGACCTGCTTTGATTGAGTCATCACC
>NC_139642.1:52147917-52150808 GCF_964638095.1 Poromitra crassiceps | reverse complement strand
TGTATGACTGTTCATAGAACTGATTCCCTTGCATTTATTATTGATGCAACTGCTGACAACAGCAGCAGGATGAATTCTGAAGTGTTTCGCACAATATTATCTGCTCATTATTCAGTCAAATGCTTCAGAAACCATTTGGACGATTGCATAATTATCTTAGTTTGTCTAACTATTTTGGTCCCTTAAAATTTAATTTTGGTCCCTTAAAATATAATTTTGGTCCTTTAAAATGTAATTTTCGTCCCTTAAAATGTCATGTAATTCCTACACCGTTCAGCTGATTTGGATGTAAATACCCTCGAATTAAACCTGGAGTTAAAGGTTAAATTCTGCAGTTAAAGCACATATTGATTGTTTCATTTCAAGTCCACTGGTGGTGTACAGAGCCAAAATGATGAAGATTGTGTCCAATGTCCAAATACATATGGACCTAACTGTATGTATGTATTAGTGATGCACGGGCCGCAGTTATAATCGCGCTGACCGCGGATATACCGCCCCGTGGGCGGGCCAGATCATAAAAATAAACATTCTGATTAATAGCGGATGGGTTGCGGGCGGTTGAAACGATGTATCATTAATGAGGAAAAATAATATTAATTACGTTCTCTAGTCTATGAACGTATTTTAAGTTACATTTTTCGTCAGGCACATTCTTAGTCACCTATTGTAGATCCCCCAAAGGACGCACGCCGTAAACCAAACAATTCAGCCATGTGCTCTCCACTTTTCATCCATATATGGTCAATGATGTCACCCTCAAAAAGGAATCTCCGCTGAAGACGTGTTTGAAGAGAAGATGGTTCGTATTTTCCCATACAATGAGGCAATCAAGTAAATTAAACTTAAAGCTATAGCATTAGCCGAGTAAACTACATGAGGGCAAGTGGTGCACTGGACTGGACATAATACAGCATGGAAGTTTATTTGGACTGCAGCGATCGCACCAACGGCAGCAGAAACCGTAAGTTCGCTCCTTTTATAGCGTTTATAGCAGGTCAGGTGCATGGCGGGCGCGGATCTATAAATAGTATGAAATAATTTGCGCAGATTTATGGCGGGCGGACGGTTCATGCATACACGCGGATTAGGATGGCATAAAAGCTCATCCGCGCATCTCTAGTATGTATGTATTTATTTATGTCTGTATGTATGTATGTACTGTATGTATGTATGTATGTATGTATGTATGTATGTATGTATGTATGTATGTATGTGACTCACTAAAATATGCAGCGGTACCCAGTATGGTAGCCAGTATGCCCAGTAACAATATAACTGTTAGGACAGTCAGCAGTACTCTCTTCCTCTTAGATAACTTGTCCTTCTGAGGCGGTGGAGACTCCATGGGCCTTCTGTGGTGTCCTGGTCGTGGCAGCACTGGAAGAAAGAGGCAGGGAGGGAGATCACTTTACCTACATGTATGTCACCAGAGACAGTTCTGCAGAGAGAAACTGCCTGAGCACTCTTCTCTAGATGATAACGCATTTGCTGTGCTCAAAGTTCTTGTCACATTTAGCAAAGTCATCCTCTCGGCCAGATTGGTCTCTTTGGTGGGCCAGTTCTGACCCCCAGGCTGTATGTTTGGCAGCCCTGCCCTAGCCACTACCCCCCCCCCCCCCCCAACATACCACCCATATCCCCCTAGCCACTATTAATTCTACCCACTCGAGCTACGGCCATTTCCCTAACGTCCATGACTGACTGACTGACTGTCCTGACTTTTCCACCTCATGACCCCGGCAGGACTGCTGGTCCAGCACCGTGGTAAAAATGGCCTTTCTGTGTGTGTTTCATGTTCCTGTGCTTACCAGGATGAGATAAATGTGGAGGCATTTCACACAACCCCATTGGAAAGAAGCATGTGTGTGCAAGCTGCCGTGTGTGTGTGTGTGTGTGTGTGTGTGTGTGTGTGTGTGTGTGTGTGCGTGCGTGCATGCGCGTGCGTGCGTGCGTGCGTGTGTGTGTGTGTGTATGTGTGTGTGTGCCTGCGTGCATGCCTGTGTCTGTGTGTGTGTGTGTGTGTGTGTGTATTTGCATGCATACATGCAGAGTTGTTGCTTGTGACAGTAATAAAGATGGCTTAAATTTGTCCATCCCTGTTTTCATAACTGCGTCAGCCAGAACTGCTTTTCAAACCTTTTGTTCAAAGGAGGTGCTTGTCTTGCTACCTCTCGGCTTTGTTGGATTGAGTTTTTATAAAGAGAAATAATGTGTGACATACTGTATGTAGCCTATTGGCTGTGCTTTAATCAAAAGCAGAGATCCACACCATTACACGCACAGGTATTCACAGGGATACAAACACACACATTCAAATAGACATAATTGCACCCTATACTGTACATGTATGAGTTGAATCCAAGTGCCGCACATACATATCCACACATATAGTACACACTATCACACATCAAATGTTACTAAAGCACCAGTATAGTTCCCTACTTAGACCTATAAAGACAAAATACAGACAACTGGAACTGACCTTCCCACACAAATCAATTGAAAGCAGCGAATATCAGCAGGATCAGCATCAACACCAAAATGCTGGCACTCCTACCAGGAACTGCAGTTCACCACATACTGTTCATAAAATACTGTACAGCTACATAATGTACAGGGCACCTATGCAATATTTATGCTGAAATATAAACTACAGCATAGGTGCATTTATACATGTAAATCTCATATGCCCATACATAGCAGAATGCGCTCATGCTACTGCTACATGAACCAGCACATACACAGACAAAACTAGTAGAGTGCAGATGATCAAGCAGAGAGCATACAGTACATGACATTTAGTATGTCTCCTACCGCAGCATGATATAATATTGGTTTGAAGGATAAATAATAATGTTATTCAGATGCTCGCTCAAATGCAAACTGTC
>NC_139642.1:52127917-52142917 GCF_964638095.1 Poromitra crassiceps | reverse complement strand
TTCGTAACTTCTATTTTATTCTATTTTATTCTTTATGGTACATTCCCATGCCTCTTGTAATGTTTGATGTTTATATTTTTCCATGCCTGAGGGCGAGCAACTGTATGACTCAATTTCCCCTCAGGGATCAACAATAAAGTTATTCTGATATTGAGTCTGCTGAACTACACGGCCATTTCTGCGATAGCTGTGGAAAGAAATGTGATATGATATACAGGCCATTACCTTTCAAAAGTATTCAAACCATAAGAAATGTCTTCAATGTGTAGCCTGCATGGGTTTTTAACTAACATAGATAGTGATGCTGGTATCTTGCTTCATACGTCAAATAAAGTTGTGTGCACACTATATTGGAGTGCACATAAAAACATTGAGGTGATTTATGTGAAAATGATCAGATGAATTATGTTTGAATTATGATTGATGATAAAAAATATAAAAGAAATAAAATAATTACAATATAAATCCATCAATATATAATATAAAACCATAACAAATACCACACAGAGATACCTGTTTTTGCAAATGAACTCTTCTTGACCTGTAGCCTTCTGCTATCTATGCAGATCACTAGCTACAGTATATCGGCGTCATCATTGTACGGAGGTCATCAGTCCCCACTCCCCTCTGTTACATAATGGTAATATGAAATTCATATGAAATTCCTTCCTGGCAGAGCTACCGGCATATTCCCAAGAAATCGTGAATGATTTCCTGCATAAAACAATCCGTCCTTGTTTGCCTGTATCACGTGTCTGTGAGCATGCTTACAGACATGCCTCCAGGCACGTGTCTCTGTTGTTCAGCTGAGAGGAGCCTTTCACACACACACACACTCTCTCTCTCTCTCTCTCTCTCTCTCTCCCTTTCTCTCTCTCTCTCTCTCTCTCTCTCTCACTCTCTCTCTCTCTCTCTCTCTCTCTCTCACTCTCTCTCTCTCTCTCTCTCTCTCTCGCTCTGTCACACACACACACACACACACACACACCGCAAACCCCACCCACTAAATCCCTTTATCAGCCAAGTTGTCATTTAACGTTCAGCTCAATAGTTTAATTAGCAGCACCTACGGTATATTTAAGCAATAGATCACGACAGGCCGTGGTATTGTACTCATTATACCACACCTAAGGGTGTTTTCGCCTATAACCTGACATTGCCAGATGGGGGCGCTATTGTTTGTTTTCACAAACCAAACCGCACATCCATCTGGGTATGGCCTGCCCAGAGATGATCACGGCAGAGGCCATGGCCTCTGTTGCCCCTCCCTCTGGTCGTGATGCCCTGAGATCCCTAAGGCCACCTTGGCAATGCCCTGCTACCAGCCTGCTATCACTGATACTTTAAAAGCATCAGTAATCTCAGTTTAATGTAGCCTGCCCTATGCAAAGGATGTGGAATTGGCTCATTTTTACCACACAATTTAAGAAAAACCGCTGTCAATAGAGTAATGGCCTTTGTGCCCTGGCATGTATCCTTGTGCCCTAAAAAGATATGTGACGCCGTAGGCCAAATGGCCTTGCCCCTAAAATGACAACATTCCCACCCTGCCCCTGACTGAATCTGCCTTGACCTGAAACAACTTTGAAGGTTTTAGGTGTAATGGAGGTATTCTGCCAGAGTGTGGCACTGCTCAGGTCTGAATCCACAACAGCTGGGGTGGACCAAGAGAGCACAAAACTCCCTCTCTAGCCAAGCTGAAGGGAAGCAGCGCTGTCTTATGGACAGCTTGAGACACATTTGAGGAAATGGGCTCAAAAAGGGCCTCCAGAACTTACAGCACTTCCACAGTTTCCTCTTAGCCAATGTTTCATGAAGTGATGGCCAAAGAGGACCTCTCACCAAACCCCTTCATGAGATTGTTGACACACACTTAGTAGAATGTGCCAGTCCAGAATAGATCAAATTTAATACTAGTGGGTCAATGTGTCTCTCCCCCGTGACCACTTCAGAAAGCCAATTTGCTTTGTAGTTAGCAATGGTGGATTGCGTTCACACCTCCTCGGTAGTCTGCACTACCTAGCCAGCACTTTTCAATGTCAACTGTTTTCTGTTTTGGTGTGTGTGTGTGTGTGTGTGTGTGTGCGCGTGTGTGTGTGTGTGTGTGTGTGTGAGTGTGTGTGTGTGTGTGTGTGTGTGTGTGTGTGTGTGTGTGCGTGTGCGTGTGCGTGTGTGCGTGCGCTGGTTACCCAGTTCACTTGCCCCTCCTCATGCTGGTGGCCACCCGAGCCCTATTGTGCACATCTTTTATGTGTTGCAATAAGAACAGGTGGCTATTGAAACCAATGTGTTGAAGCTATAGCTTTCTCTTGTTTCAAGATCAAGAGGTGTAATAAATCAGTCATCCACCAGGAGTCCCCATACATACACTACCTGAATCAGGTTTAGTACCTACTGATCTGTCGTATCTAGATGAAGGGCTCCTTTACTACTAAGGTAGGAAAGGAGGACAGATTAGTAGCTGCAGTTTTCGCCCCTGAATTGGCTACACTATAATGTTGTCCCGGGTGAGAATGTTGGTGACAGAGCTACAACCTAAAGTTTCTGGTGTTGTTAATTCCCTGTAGGATCTCAATGAAGCCATATAAAAGGGTCATTGCCATGACAAAAGCAGTAAGACAGGACAATCAAGTCCTCGATGACCCGAGAGTTTGCCAATGGGCAGGAGAGAGAAGAAGATGGACCAGTTTTAAAGGAATGCCAGGTATGGGGACATGGACAGAAAGACGTAGACACAACCAAAGAAGGAAGAAGAGAACATAGACAGTGTTTTGGTGCTAAACAGTTGAGACTAATCATTTGAGAAAGATTTGATATAAAGTCACAGAGAGTGACTGACTGACACAACCCACCACCAAAGGAGGAGAGGAGAAGACGAAGAACAGGGCTCAGTCACTCCTGGCTAGTCCGCTATGGGGAACAGTGGTAAGAGTTTTTCAATTGACAAGTTGCGTTGCATGTCTGTTTACAGTGAGCTGCTGTGCAGTGAGACAGTAAGTTAATAACACATTTTTTATTTGTGTTTTATTTTCGCAGTCTGAATTTCATGTGTTATTATAATATAATAATTAAGCTACCTTATACATAATACTGTATACCGTCAGGGAAGTAAATCCTTGATATCCGATTGAGGTGATGAAATGAGCTAATTTATTGATTTACTTTTACTTCTTTTGATTCATGGTCCTTTTGATGGGGGGTGGGTTGTGCTACAGTTCACACAGCCGTACAGGCTCTGTCTATCGACAGAAAACAAGTGCTCATATGTGTGTTGTTGGCTGGTAACCTATGAACTACATTACACAGCCAATGACATTGTAAATGTCACCATTGTGCTTTGTATAGCTGTTGTTATGAAGATGCTGGGAGACAACAGCAAGTTAACAAAGTTGAAAATATAAAATTGTAAAGGGTTAAATTCCTCGCCCGTGCTTCTTGTGCCTGATGATGGCTGTGTTTTGCTCTCAAATTCCTTCCCTCATTCTTTCAATGTCTCTCCAAAGACTGCTAATGAAGCCAGGCCCCGCATCATTCTGCTAATGAAGCCAGGCCCCGCATCATTCTGCTAACGAAGCCAGGCCCCGCATCATTCTGCTAATGAAGCCAGGCCCCGCATCATTCTGCTAATGAAGCCAGGCCCCGCATCATTCTGCTAATGAAGCCAGGCCCCGCATCATTCCCATCCAAAGACTGCTAACGAAGCCAGGCCCAGCATCATTCTAATGAAGCCAGGCCCCGCATCATTCTAATGAAGCCAGGCCCCGCATCATTCTAATGAAGCCAGGCCCAGCATCATTCTAATGAAGCCAGGCCCCGCATCATTCTGCTAATGAAGCCAGGCCCCGCATCATTCTGCTAATGAAGCCAGGCCCCGCATCATTCTGCTAATGAAGCCAGGCCCCGCATCATTCTGCTAATGAAGCCAGGCCCCGCATCATTCTGCTAATGAAGCCAGGCCCCGCATCATTCCCATCCAAAGACTGCTAACGAAGCCAGGCCCCGCATCATTCTAATGAAGCCAGGCCCCGCATCATTCTAATGAAGCCAGGCCCCGCATCATTCTAATGAAGCCAGGCCCAGCATCATTCTAATGAAGCCAGGCCCCGCATCATTCTGCTAATGAAGCCAGGCCCCGCATCATTCTAATGAAGCCAGGCCCCGCATCATTCTAATGAAGCCAGGCCCCGCATCATTCTAATGAAGCCAGGCCCCGCATCATTCTAATGAAGCCAGGCCCCGCATCATTCTAATGAAGCCAGGCCCCGCATCATTCCCAGAGATTGATTTTCCAGTCTCACTTCATCAGAGAGTGAATACTCAATCAATGTGTCAGACAATGAATGAATAAAACGGTGATCTGATTATGCCCGTGTATAGCCTGGCAGGCAGCTATTTCAATTTGCGTAAGTAATATGATCACGTCCTCCATATCAAGGATAGCAAAATGACCCTTTCATCATTGAATTGGCTTGTTTATTGCTCTTCAAATGCTCATAAAGCTATCTGTGAAAATGTATGACGACGATCAATTTCTCCTCTCCTCTCCATGTTCACAGGGAGCCATGGGGCAGCAGTGGGGATCGCTGTGGGCTTTTCCATCCTGGCTCTCCTTTTCACCATCGGCATTGTCCAATTCTGCTGCAAGTACAAATGCAAAAAGTGCAAAAAATGCTGCAAGAAAAAGGGTGAGTGGATTAATAAGATCTCCTTGCATTCTATTACTGGCATACAACTGCTTACATGCTAGACAGCTAGACCTTAGTGGCTCTCAAACTTTTTTCGCGTCAAGCACCCCTACACTGACACAAATTAGACCACGGACCCATATTTTATACAATCTTTGCTTTTAGAAGTTTTATTGCAGAAAGTGTATGAACCCCATGACCATCTGTCATTGTGTTACTTATGGATTAAATTACAGTGAGAATACAATTGTCCCCCTTTTTGCTGGGGACCCCTGGAATGCCCTCAAGGACCCGTGGGGGTCCCCGGACCCCACTTTGAGAACCACTGCCTTAGATAACATCAGCTAACATGACTGTTTGGTGTGTTTTTCTCTTTCTTATTATGTCTCTGCAGAGCCCTCATTGAAAGACAAAGTGATGACGTAAGTGTTTATCTCTGTAAAGTTCTTTCAAGTGCATACTCCTTTCTTCCTCTGCAGTTGCTTGTGAGGTTGTCTGGGTAACTCTGACGTGTTTGACCTTTCTATCTACAGCAAGGTGGGCATCAAGAAGTCCCCATCTCCCTTCACCATCAGCAGCATGGTGAAAAAATGACACCTGCAGTTCAGTCACACAGGAAACTGTCAACAACAGAGGACAGTCCCCATGTCTTAATAGTTCAATGATGTTCATCATGTCTTCATTTATAAATAGACGTTTGTGTTTTCTTGTGGTGGGTATGACATGTCAACCAGTTGCTTTTCATCCCATTTCAGCTGAAAAGCAACTGACACGTCATACCCAGCTGTCAGTGCGACTGCGTCTAGTCCCCATGTCTGTCACATTCCCACACACTGCGTAACAATCACGTCCAAAAAGTTGGCTGCTATATTATTCCTCAGTTATGCATAATAATATCCATTTTGAAACCAAGATGTGAGATCTTGGTTTTATGATCTGTTCCTGGGTCCTGTTGCTGTAGCCTAATGTATCTTGATGTTACACTGTTTCTGTTTGAACTTGTACTGTAAATGAAGGAGGGAAACTACATGTTACCTTTGGGCACTAGGATTGCATCTCTATGTAAACACCCTACCTGTATATATTATGATTGTAACACGTTCCCATTCGCAGGGCGTCAAATTACACTTATTTGCCACGCCTCCTCTGCGGTGTATTGATTGCAGATGTGAAAGAGTATCTTCACGTCATATTTGGATGCACACGTTCCTCCAGCAGACACCGGCACATGGTCATGGTTTCTTTATCCGAGCAGGCCACCGCTGTTGCTAGAGCCGCGTCTACAGCTACTGGCCCGGCAACATTTCGTGGGAGCCACAGCTCAAATCGCTGGGCAAGGTTAGGCCCTTGCAAGGACCTGCACCAATTGAAGGATGCTTCATCTGTACATTTTACAATGATAAAAATTTAATAAAATAATTTACATTTTTACATTTTAATAGCGGAACATTACATTTTTACATTTTATATATATACCGGTATATACATATACATATATATATATATATATATATATATATATATATATATACTATACTATATACTATTTGCCAGTTTCACTGTTTGTCATGTCTGTCACACTTTCATGTGGTGTTAAGAGTCAAGATACTGTGTGGGACTCTAGTGGTTCAGTTTTGAGTAAGCACACACAGACACATACAGCCATACAGCCACAGACAGTCAGAACGACCGGCGAATGAGAATAACTTTTGGGTCGAACAGCAACTCAAACGGCGGATCAGTTCTCTTGTATTGACTTCCCTTCAAATCTACTGGTTCAATTGGTTGGCTGAGTTTTAGGCAAATTCTATGTTTTCTAGATTTTAAAGTAAACATTTTATTATTGTGCAAACCTTGTTAATTTCATTGACTAAAATTAAAACTAGATTAAAACAACCCCTAGATGTTAACGAAATAAAAACAAAGTTGTGATTACAAAACCTATGAGGAAATTGACATTTTTGTCAACGAATAAAAACTATATACGAAATGTTGGGAAAGGGTGAATTGGGGAGAATTAATCAGAAGAGAAGAATAAGTGAACCAGTTAAATCTGTGTCTGCATTGCACATTCAAACCTTAATACATTGCATAATAACATAATTAATCGATCTTTCCAATGAGTTTGGAAATTGTAGAGAAACATTTAAATAATGCATTATCTAAGCCCGTTAGATTTTAGTCAACTTAATTTACAGTAGATTTAGTCAACTAAAATCTTGTGATATTTAGTCAACTAAACTAGACTAAAACTAAAACATTTCAGATGACTGAAATATGACTAAAACTAAATGGCATTTTAGTCAAAAGACTATTATGACTAAAACTAAATCCAAATTGGCTGTCAAAATTAACACTGGTGCTAACTATGAATTGTTGAATGTAACTTACTGTAACTACAGAAAGGATTAACTATGAATCATCACATGTTCATGAAACTCCCACGATGATCCATTTCTTGAATTCAGAAAAAACAGAGTAGTTCCACAGGTCAAACAAACTATGTCAAAATCTGACGATTAGTATTTATTTGCACACAAACATCTTTCCCCAAATAACAATTAGTCACTATGAGTGACGTATTGACGAGGCACTGGGGAAATGTCAGAGGAGAAGAAGAAGAAGATAAAGAAGAAGAATGTGTTTCTGTAAAGTGTAATTCCTGCAATGCTGGTGATGTCATGCAGCGCCGTTTTTAGATGTTGTCACACCCACCCCCAGAGGAAGCTTTTGCAGTCATGCAAATTGTTGCCTTTTCTGAGTGGCTGAGATCTTCCAATTAGATTTGAACATGCGTTATACATGCTTAGGCACAGCCATTGTAGCCTATTCAAACCTGATTATGATCTGACCACATTTCAGTGGCCCCATGGATTTGCATAGCACCATTGGACTAAAAATGCAAGTGGAAATGAACAACTTCTTGAGACTGAGACTGAGCATTGAAGCTAGTTAGCCAGCTATCTCTATAGACCAAATCACCGTGACGTCACCATGTAAACAAATTTACTTCCGGGCACCACTTGGGGAAGGCGGCAGGTTTAAATGTGCGTGTTGTCAAATAAATGCTGTCAAACCCTCTCGTTGTTTTCGGCCGACTACTTTCAATTTAAATGGTTAAACGGTTGGTAAACATGCTTGTCCGACGTATCTAGCCTTTCTTCTGTGTTTGTTTTATGTAGTGTTAGCTAGCTAATAACGTTTGTTTGTCTGTCAAACTCGCTGTTTTTTTGCAGACTCGTAACCTCGCGTCACCAGGCTCTTCAGACTCGTTAACGTTACAGACAGAGCTACCGACGCCACGTTAATTTAATTTAGCGTCAAGTCTACTCTGGTCTGGTCCAACAGGTAAATAAGCTAGTCTGGTCTCCACTAACGTTAGTGAAAGTGTTGTTATGAATGATATTAAACAACAACACAACACGGACGAACCATTTTTGTCTTCTTTGTCTGTTTTTGTCTTCAACACGTCAGTTTGTGCCGTCCACCGCCATTATAATGTGTGGACCTCAGGGGTACCCGGAAGTAAATGTAAACATCCCGCTGATTTGGTCTATAGTGCAGCTACTTGATTTTACAAGTCAGAAATGCTACATAACAGAACATATAAAATATTTGGTTCTTTTTTTTCTGAACTGTGCAGCAATGGCTCTGACCTCTTCTTGATGCTGTCACTGTGAAGGCCCAACTACTGTACATACTTTGTACAGTAGTCTTCTCTGTAATGTTGACTGCAGCAGTGACCACCCATCCCATAATATGTGTAACTCAACAAGGCATGTCCTAAAAGAAATGATCAAATATTTCATCATCATGGGTTGCCTAGCAACATTTTGATGTCATGCGCGTTGTGCAGTCGCCAGTTTATAACTGTAGCGTGTGAACCTTTGTGTACGTGCTTTTGGTTGTCTGAGCAGTCCTGTGGCCTGCACAGCCACACCTCCACCACCCCTCCATTTAGCGCTTCTGTGGTAAAGAGTGAGAGGTTTGCCGACATGCCTCTGAGCAGCCACAGGCTGTAAAGGCAACGGCTACACAGCTAGTTTCTACACCGAATGAGAATAGAAAACACAATGTGAGTCACGGTGTGCTTTTTGTGGGTTTTTTGCTCCTCCAACTCTGTAAGAAGCATTTCTCATGCAAGAAGCATTCACTGTATAGATAGATAGATAGATAGATAGATAGATAGACAGACAGACAGACAGACAGACAGACAGACAGACAGACAGACAGACAGACAGACAGATAGATAGATAGATAGATAGATAGATAGATAGATAGATAGATAGATAGATAGATAGATAGATAGATAGATATTTTATTCAAGTGTCATGCACACAATTTGGCAACACAAACACCAATCTGGGAACCCAGTCTATCAGTCTGACGACTGACTCTGAGACAGACGGCCGATATTCCGGGGGTTTCCGCTGTAGAGCAGACGTCCCGCCCCTCCCGTCATTGTTTACAGTCCGACAACATTTCATTTGCAGCCTTTTATTATTATTGTTAGCCAAAATGTCATCTGGACCTAAAACACTTGAAGTCTGAGACTTAATTTCAATCATGTAGAGTAGACAGTTATAGCTAGGGTAAGTGTTACCTATATAGACCTAGTCTCGGCTCCCAGACGTTTGGTGAGCTGCGCCACCAAACAGGAGTGAAACGGATTAAGACTGAGGGCTGAGTCTAATATAGACCTAATACACCTTTGCTCGTAACTCATAATTAATATTTAGAAAATCGAATTAACCCCTATGTAGATAGATAGGCCCGTGGTTTATGTGGTGTGTTCACACTAAACTAAAAAAGAACAGTTCAACGGGTCTTATCAGCTGTTCAAACAACTTCAGATAAGTCCTATTTAAGTTGTTTCAATGTAAGCATGTCATAATAGATGTCTTATTTTCCATATACAGATGATATATTGTAAGCAATGATCATAGGCTAATACACATGTTGTGGGCCTTATGTTGTTTTCTTCTTCTCCATACATTTGTGAAGCCTCACCTGACGCTGTCGGATGGCCGCTCTGTCTGACCCATTCATGCGACTTCCTCCTGGAGGGGTTGGGGGAGACCTGCCCGCGGGGCCGGGGGGGAAGCTGTAGGCGGGGAAAGATGCCCCTCCGGCGGCGGTAGGCACGCTGGTGAAGTCCGGGGAAGTGAAGCTCACCTGTCCGCTGCTGGGACTTGACCCCCGGGAAGCCGTGACCGTACGCCGAGTACTCCTCCCGGGCCGCCGCGTGGGAGTAAGCCGGGGTCCAGGCACCTGTCGACGGGCTGTTATGGAGCAGGTCACCGACTCCGGGGACGTGATGATAACTGGGGAAATCTCCATACAACGGTGGCGAGATGTACTGACTGTTCAGTGACAACGTCTGCCCCGGGTGTCTCGCCGGGTGTGAGTTGGGAGTACATGCCGGTGTCCTGGTCCGAAAAGGTAGGCTTTAATTAACTCTCAGGCGAATCAATTAACGTTAGTACACCTCCTGGCGCATATCATAGCCGTGTCCCAGCAGGCTCTTACGCTCTGTTTCCACTTGAGTGGAAGGTGCTGAGTCACGTGTGTTCGGCTACCTGAGTAGGCTAACACTACACACTATAGATTTACTGCTTAGGAGTTCAAAAGTATCATCATGACGTCATGTTTTACCTGAGACCCACCTGGCCACTCATGGCGACGTGAGTCTTTGGTGTTTTATGCCATTTGGTATCCTTTATGTTGCATTACCACCTCCTTCTGGATTTATCCATCCACTGTTTCCCTACATTCTGTCCTTCTGGGCCTCTTGGGTCTCTTCTTCGCAGTAGCATCCAGCTTATAGTACAAGTGGCGCATCATCTCCAGAGTAAATGGTGGGAGTATAGGGAGAAGAGGACAAGTGGCGCTTCATCTCCAGAGTCTATAGGAATCGAGCACGGCACGCGTAGCATGCGAGATTCCTAGTAGGCCAAATGCCACCAATATAAACAAAATAAATATACCTAAAACTTTAATTTATTTTTTCTTTTTCTTAAAGACCCTATCATCATTTGGGATAATTATGAGCCTATTATGGGCTACCTATATCGGTCTCAGTGAGATCTTTTCAGTGCCAAATGGACACAACAAAAACTGAAAGCCGTAACAGTCAAAGTATAGTATAGGTTTTTAGAACAAAAAGGGAAAATCCGCGCCTCAGCCGACGAACGTTGCAGACTGGTGCTTCTCAGACCAGGGACAACTGATTCAAATTGAGAGATGAGATCTGGAGCAAACAGTCAATTTTAGCAAATTTTTTGTTGCACCTATTAAATTTGCTAAAATTGACTGTTTGCTCCAGATCTCATCTCTCAATATAGTATAGGTTTTATTTCGTGTCAAAAGGGCATAACACCTACACCCTTTTGACGCAAGCAAAACCCCACTTTTGACACTGAACAAGCATTGTGGGTAGAGGATTCTAACAGCACTTATGTCAGCTCAAAATGCATGCTGATGTAAGTAACGTCTATCTTGGCTTCATGATCACAGCAGTTTAGTACTCTAGTATCCTATTCATTCATATTCTAGCTCATTAGATCAATGTCATATTCCCATCAAATACTAGGGAGTGTAAACTGGTCAAGATGAGCTCTGATAGTAAGACTGCTTAGGTGGGTTTGTCTTACACTGTAGACTACTTAGCCACACCCCCCGTCCATTCACATTCCTTCCTGTTCATTCAGTTATCCACGGCCAGTTTAATTCATACTCCTTCCTGTCCAATCACAGTTATCCACGCTCTCCCACGCTATCAATAGCCAATCCGTCCAAGCCATATTCTTCCCTCACTTTGCCACTGAACCAATGATCAAAGCGGTAAACACTATTTCATGTTCTCGTATCTTATTATCTGGTTCTGCTACTCATGTCATGTTGTCACTCCACTGTTGCCATGTTCGTTGTTTTGCCCCACCTCCTCCCCTGCCACCACCAACGTCACGGCTTCAGAGGGATTCCCCA
This sequence comes from Poromitra crassiceps, assembly GCF_964638095.1. Classification (NCBI taxonomy): domain Eukaryota; kingdom Metazoa; phylum Chordata; class Actinopteri; order Beryciformes; family Melamphaidae; genus Poromitra; species Poromitra crassiceps. Next base: position 52,131,245 of record NC_139642.1, on the reverse strand, counting down.
TGGGGGGGATTTCTATTCTATGCATTCCTGATGCCCTCCTCTCATCATCGCTGGAGGAGCATCATCATGGAGCCATACGCCAAACCATAATCTTGTTTTATTGTATCATTAAAGTTGATTGTGAACTTTACTAGTCTGTCATGATTGTTGATCAGCTCTAACTCCATTCTCGCATCAATTAGACTGTAAAAAATAACCGCGGCGCACGGAAGCGGAAGTTCTGACGGCGCGGTCATCCACTATACAGCAGAAACCCGAAATATTGTCTGTCTGTCCCAGAGTCATAATAGTCATCAGACTGATAGACTCTGGGTGCCCAGATTGCACAAACACTAATATAAACAAAACACATACAACAACACAGAAAAACAAGAAAAACTCTCCTTAAAGGACCTTTCTTCAAATAGCATGGTTTGCTACTGGTCTTGGGTTTTTCTGATAAATTTTAGTTTAGTTTTTATTTGGTTTCAGTTCTAGTTTCATTATTATGCTGCATTCAAGCTGTGCGAATATTACCCTTAACACAAACAAAACACTGAAACTAAATTCTTCTATTTTTATTGTATTTTAATTAAGCAATATCACACAAGAGGGAGTGCTGTTGTTGGCTAATATCGTCGATATTAGCCAACAACAACACTCCCTCTTGTGTGATTGCTTTTATACAACAGTTGTACAGCATAAACAAAGCTATTCATCAAGTAATAATAGCATTTCTTTAAGTAATTTGCAACAACAGATGATTTATGTCTGTATATTCGCCTCCGCCATTAAACAAAAACAGTTTCCCCAGGATTACCAAGTCCTGACTGAAAGCTAGTGAAGCTAACGTTAGCTACTTTGAGGTTAGCACAGATGATTTCATCTTACCATTCATAATTAAGGTAGCCTACTTCAATCCATATTGTTGTCCCTGTGTGCGAAAACGCAGCCTAATCAAGGAAATGTTTAGAACAGCTGTGAAGTGGAGCAATATACACACAGTGAATGGCCGGTGCTGTTATCGTGAAATATCAGCACTGCTCTGGTCCAATCAAATTGCTCGGCCAAACTAACTGTTGTATAATTAGTTTTAGCAGAAAAGTTGCATTTAGTTACAAAGTACAAATCCAGTTTTATTTTATTTTATTTCAGTTCACTTTATTAGTTCAACTAGTGTCGTAGTTTTGTTTTAGTTTTTAGTTATTTGTAGCCTGAAGCAAAACATTGTAATTCATTTGGATGAGATAAACGTTTGGTTTATTTGTCAGTTTGATGTGGGACTTTCCTCATGTGAACTTCTTGATCATGAGGAAAAAAGAGGGAGTCTGAAAGAGGAAGTGTTTGTACCTTAATTTAGATGCCACCTCTCCACCAAACCGCTGTCCTGGTTCAGACATACAGGTTCCTATTTTGAATTTGCATGCGGGAATCCCTGCTATAAGGGAGAGGTCATGTTTATTTTTCAATAGGTGTTACTTTGATGTATAGGGGCATTCCTTGCTTTAGGTATTTCTTTGCATCATGGTTTCTTTATGTATGAAACCCACATGAAATAGAAACTCAGCAAACGTTTGTAATTGTTTTGTCGACATTCAAAATGTACAGGCGAGACTATTTCGGGGAGAGCATCATCTTTCAATCTTTACATTTGCAGTAATAATAAATGAATGGTTTATTTCACTTTTAGAATAATAAACTACCATGACTGGGAAGTAACATTATAAGCAGCACAGTTAGGCCTACAGTTTAAGCTCACTGGGCGTTCACACCGGGAGATTACATACAAAGTCAATGTAAACATGCGCCTATAGATGTGATTTCACCCCGGATTGAGGCGAGTGATGTGAATTTTTGGGGCGCAAATTACGTTATTTTCGTCTCATCGCCTGTTCACTCGAGCTGAGAACTTTCAATTGGTGAATAATTCACTGAGTGAAGCTTCCCCCCTTGCCTTGTTGTGAACATACAGTTATGCAGAGAAAGCTCACGATTGAGTCAGTATTTGGTAACATTTATTATTTTATTACATCAATGGAGATTAGGCAAAAAAAGCTACTCTGAATAATGACATCATCAGCATTACGGTGAAGGCTTATGGAGCGATAATATAGAAATTAGAGAAACGTTCATGACCTTTTGTTGTTTTGTTTTTAAAATCTATAAAAATCCATTTACTTTGACTGATATTTGAATAGATACAACAAATAACTCTTTTCATGACTTTTTGACATTAATTGTTGAGATAGGATGTGGTTGTGAGTGGAAGGGATGGGACAAGGAGAAGACCTTCACAAAATATTGATGTATTGAACTGTTCTACTGTTTCTCTGCATTTCCTACCCACACGAGTTTCACTTCCGTGCATAACAGTCTCTATACACTCCTGCGAAACCAATAGTTACCAGTGAGCAGCTTCTGTTTAGCAGAGATCTAAACACATTAAAAATGCCTGTCACCCCCCCCCCCCCCTGCGTAATTTCTTCTTCCAAAACACTAAATAGTTCTCCTATTTCATAACTTTAAAAGTCTTGAGCTGTGTCTGGAAGAAGAAAAAAATCCATATGTCTGTGTGGTATGGCAAAGGGAGTGTATTATTGGAATAGAACCGTCAGATATTTTACAACATGTCAGTATAAAAGGCCTTGTTGCATTCCACAGTGTCACAAGCATGACTGTGCATCAGAAGTCATCAGTTTGCATTTCGATGTCACATAAAGAGAGGGACATGTTCATACCAATGTCCTGTCCTCCCTCCACTAGGGGCAGTGTGGAAAGAGCTGTTAAGAGTGGGAAAGCCTCCAGTTGTACAAGAGACAGGCTAGGCGATGTCTCGGAGTCATCCGTCATGACCACAGTGTCCATGTGAATGTGTGTTTTTCGGCAATAACCTGAGAATGTAAGTTCTTCTTTGCAAGTGTCCACAAAATGTCTGCTATTCATCAGTTCATTTTCAATAGCTCTGTATTGTCTGATGTCTTCAGTTCCATAATGTTCTGTTTTATTGCACCAAGCGCACTGACCTGCTCCTGAGCAGATACATGAGTGATGCACGGCTCTGTAGCCTGTGGCCACATCAGCCAACGCTGTGTGTGGATCTCCTGCTATCTGTTTCAACATCTCCTCACCATCACAAACATGGATCTGCACAGCTGAGGGGCTCTGGTTGCGATAATTACCCCCCACGACAGGCTCCGCTATAGGTCCACCATCCTGTCCATCCAGACTCACGGAGAAGTCCAGGCAGCCCAGACCCATTCCGCTATCCTGCCTCTGCCTAGCTGTGTTACTCCTCCCTTCCTGTGGGGGATGCCCTCCTGGACTACTGCTGCCGGTGGAGCTCTCTGAT
>NC_139642.1:52115907-52127717 GCF_964638095.1 Poromitra crassiceps | reverse complement strand
ACACTCACACACACACACACACACACACACACACACACACACCAAACACACACCCCCCCCCCACACACACACACACCACACACACACACACACACACACACACACACAAACACACACACACACACACACACACACACACACACCACAAAACCATGCCACCCCACCCTTGAATGAATGGATTAATAATGACCTCGCTAGAAAGAGAAACACACACACACACACACACACACACACACACACACACACACATTTGAATGATTTACTTATGTGCACATAAATACAAGTATACAAACTAATTGGCGACCACATTGTTGTATCCACACAGGATAGGTGAAAAGACGGACAGTATCCACTTCATGGATATCAAAAGCAGTGCCTCCTCCATATTGAGCAGCTACCAATAATAATTATATCTAATTAAGGCAAAACCGTCTGTAATTTTCTGTCTGTCTGTCTGTCTGTCTCTCTGTATGTCTGTCTGTCCTTCGCATATCTCGTATCGACTTCTAACGTTCGGGGTGTATTGCTGGGACCCCGACAGAGTGCAGTGCCGAATTCCGTGCAATTCAGACACATGCATGCATAGTCATAGCGCCACCTACTGGCAACACTAAAAGCGTTTTTGTCTCGAGGAACCATTCGTCCGATCGACTTCAAACTTAGCGGGTGCACTGCTGGGGACCCGAGAAAGTGCAGTGTCAAATGTCATGCGATTCGACCACTCAGAACATGGCTTTCACGTATCTCGAGAACCAATCTTCCATTCGACTTTTAAATTTGGCAGGGTGCGCTGCTGGGGAGTCGAAAAAGTGCAGTGTTGGATTTCCTGCAATTCGATCAATCACAGCTTTCGCGTATCTTCAAAACCTTTCGTCCAATCGACTTCGAACTTGGCGGGCGCACTGCTGGGGACGTGAGAAGGTGCAGTGCCGAAATCCGTGCAATTTGACCAATCAGGGGGGTGAAGAGAGTGAGAGCATGATGTATGTATGGGGGGAAGGGGAGGGAGGGCAACAGGGCAACTACTAGTAGGCTAATAATAATAATAATAATAATAATACTTTTTTTGGTCCGAGTGAAATGTTCTATGAAATGTGGCCCTTGGTGAAAAGTAATTAAGGACCCCTGCTGTAAACCATTACTGCTTAATTTGAAACATAGCTTATTTCCTGTCAGCTGGCGGTGAACGGCACAAACTGACGTGTTGAAGACAAAAACAGACAAAGAAGACAAAAATGGTTCGTCCGTGTTGTGTTGTTGTTTAATATCATTCATAACAACACTTTCACTAACGTTAGTGGAGACCAGACTAGCTAATTTACCTGTTGGACCAGACCAGACCAGAGTAGACTTGAAGCTAAATTAGATGTGGTGTCAGTAGCTCTGTCTGTAACGTTAGCTCTGTAGCTAACGTTAACGAGTCTGCAAAAAAACAGCGAGTTTGACAGTTGTAAACAAACGTTATTAGCTAGCTAACACTACATAAAACAAACACAGAAGGAAGGCTAGATACGTCGGACAAGCATGTTTACCAACCGTTTGAACATTTAAATTGAAAGTAGTCGGCCGAAAACAACGAGAGGGTTTGACAGCATTTATTTGACAACACGCAAATTTAAACCTGCCGCCTTCCCGAAGTGGTACCCGGAAGTCATGTTGTTTACATGGTGACGTCACGGTGATTTGGTCTATAGTATTAGCAAACACTGCAACAGGATGTAAGCTAGGGGCAATTTAGAATGTTTATTTTGTCAAGTGAAAACCATCTATACTTGTGTTGTATGTGGACATAAATAAATCATTCAAATGTACCTGTGATATGATATCTAGAGACACTGCGTAACGCGTCATCATTCAGAAACCACGCCCAAGACGGGGGAAAACACAAACTCCTCTCCAATCCTGGCGTTCTCCTATGTCACGTGCATGGTTGCGTGTTGCACCAAAAGATCGTATATACGGAAGATGAACACTCCAACTTACTTCCTTGACAGCTAAATCCACATTTTCTTCTCGCCAATTCTCAATGGCTTCCTTGTTTTGCTCGGGAGTACAAAAAAACTTTAATTGGCGATTTTTTACATTTGTTTTGTGCGCAGCCCACCACACAACAGCTTTTAGCTATGTTTAATTCAAGGAAAATGACGCTGGTGAATGGGAGTGAACGGACCGATTTCCCCCGTGATGGGCGTGGCCTATTTCTTGCAGTGTCTCTATTGTATTCACTGTCTGTCTGTCTGTCCTGCCTGGTGAGTCAATGTGAAGGGTCCGTCCATCTCATTACGTCTTGGAGAAGAAAGGACACAATACAAATAGTCTGCAGCGGTTACGTGACCACTGCCATTAAAGTGATTATGCAACCCACAGTGTCAAGACAGGCAGGAGGCACAGAGACAGACTCACAGACAGACAGACAGACAGACTCACAGACGGACAGACAGCCACAGACACACAGACTCACAGCAGACAGACACACAGACAGACAGACAGACAGACAGACAGACAGACAGACAGACAGACAAACTCACAGACTCACAGACAGACACACAGCCTCACAGCAGACAGACTCTGACAGACAGACAGACAGACACACACACACACACACACACACATACAGTATGCAGGCAGGCAGGGGAATTTCTCTCTTGTTAATGGTTGTTATGAAACGGCTTCACGTGGAGCACTTGCCTCTCCGTGCACAGCGTGATGGCAGGTCTGTCCCGGCAATCCCTCCCATCAACAGGCACACACACACATGCACGCACACACACACACACACACACACACACACCTACATTCACCTCTTCCTCCTCTCCTTCACTCGGACAGTATTTTCCAGACCCCATGCAGGCGCTCCCATTGGAGTCTGTCTCCCAGTCTCCCTTCCCCGCTCCCCCCCTCTCACTTCCCGGGTGAGCCGGCCCGGGGCTCAGTGAGTCCCGGGACCTGCAACCGCACTTGTTTTTACCAAAACAAACAGATGGGAAGAGAGAGAGCGAGAGAGAGAGAGAGAGAGAGAGAGAGAGAGAGAGGTACCTACAGTAGCTGGGATGGTGCGCAGTTTGGCAAGGGAGACTCGTCTGTTGTTTTACACTCCACCACTTTACGCCTCTCCTCTATTCACTCTCTATCTACAGCAACATGCTGCAACTCTCTCTCTCTCTCTCTCGTTCCCTCTCCACACATTTCAACACAACTTGATTATTTGGAGATCCATTGTCACTTCATCGTCTCACCCTCTCTCTGATTGGGTTGGTTTAGGCATGAGGAGGTTGGGTTTAGGCATGAGGAGTGACGATTGGTTAGGGTTGTAGGGTAAAGGGTAGGGTAAGCCAATCAGAGGTAGAGTGAGGCAGGTCGTCCCAGAATCATCCTAAGAAGACAAAAAAAATGCTTCCTCGAATGGCCACTTGAGGCAGGCTGCAAAAGCGAGTCATTCCCCATTCACCCTCATGTTAAAATGCCCGACTTTACAGCATAAATAAGCATGTTTACAGCCTGGTTCAATAACGGTTTTGGTCTCTATAGCTAATAAGTCACCCGTTCACCAGAGTAAAATAGAAGATAAAAAAGACGATGTTTTGGGCGAGATTGACGGGCCTATCCAGCGACGCCCATCACAGACCAATAGCAGGCGGCTCTGCGGCTCTGGGAAACCCCCTCTCGTCCGAGTAGGACTACAAATATGTCACTCATGGCTCAAAAAATTCAAGATGGCAGCAGCCAAAATGCCAAACCCGAGGCTTCAAAACGGGAGTCCACAAACCAATGGGTGACGTCATACCGCGCCCGTCTTTTTTACAGTCTGTTCTCTAGCCAATGACAACCAAGAGCTCAAAAGGAAGAGTCCGTGGCAGCTGGATAACGCCCCGCCCCTTTTCTTCTTGTCTCTCTTCCAGCTAAGAAAGCGGCGGACGGGTCGGTGATCGCCAATGGCTACTGCGACTTCTGTCTTGGAGGCTCCAAGAAGACGGGCTGTCCTGAAGACCTCATCTCCTGTGCTGACTGTGGACGCTCAGGTAGGCAGTGGCACCAGCTGAGCTTGCAATGAGTGCAACATAATACAGAGCAATCTTGTGACAACAACAACATGGACAATGTGGAATTGCATTGCCTAAGATGGCTCAAAATAAATTCATCTTCCCTTATATATAATGCATTTTCCATCATTCTAGATAGTACAGGAAAATTACTGTCCATAAAATGTTCTTTCAACTATCTTAATAAATGTTTAAATCAATATAATTGTATGTGTTTACATTTGGCTTCTTCATGAGATCCATGAGTGAACGTTTGTGAAACAAAAACAATAAAGGAACTGGTGAGATTCATCTTTACATAACAAATCATCCTCAAATAGATGGATGATGTATGAATCTCAAAAAACTCAAAATGATGTGGGGAAAAAACTGTGTGCATGTGTGTGTGCGTGCATGTGTGTGTGTGTGTGTGTGCGTCTGTGGATGTGTGTGTGCGTCTGTGTGTGTGTGTGTGCGTCTGTGGATGTGTGTGTGCGTCTGTGTGTGTGTGTGTGTGTGTGCACCCAGGCCACCCGTCCTGCCTCCAGTTCACAGTGAACATGACGGCGGCGGTGAGGACTTATCGCTGGCAGTGCATCGAGTGCAAGTCCTGCAGCCTGTGTGGCACCTCTGAGAATGACGTAGGCTCTCTCTCTCTAACACATATCAAGCCCTACTGAACACACACGTGGCTGCACACGCACACACACACACACACACACACACACACACACGCACACACACACACACACACACACACACACACGCATGCACGCACGCACACACACACACACACACACACACACACACACACACACACACACACTCACACATTACATACACATTGCCACTGGGGAAAAAAATCCTTGTAACTCAATTTTTGATGTAACGTTACTGCTAGCAGTGAAGCTTTATTTTACACTGTGTTTTATAGGTGGAGCCAGTTTATACTAATAATAAGGGGATAGTTGATTGGTCTCTGTAGGGACATTCTCTTTTCAAAGCGCACTGTGGAGCTGCTGGTGATTCAGGGTCTTGCCTCTGGCTGAAAGATGGCCTCTTTAACCACTAAGCCACCCTGCTGCCCAATTAAGAGAGCCTGGGATCCATGAAAGCCATTTAAAACCCATAACAGGGTTTAAGAAATGCATGGCTGTCAAACCTGGAGAGAAGGCCATTTTTAAAATGCATGAACAAGTAGCAGGGATTTACATTTGACTTTTCCATTCTTACCCCCTTTAGAGTCTGTTGACAGCGGAGACAGCTAAAAATGTCAACATGATAACTATAGATCAGTGCAAAAAAAAGCAGTTTGGACAGGGAACAATGAGTGAGGGACATGTTTGTACCCTCTCAGCTCAGCCTCTCCATCGATATTGAAACAGGCAAACGCAAAGACGCCTTCTTATGTCCGCGCACGACACACACTCCCGCCGTTCAGATAAACACATCAGACAAGTGTCCTCCTCAGCTGTGATTCAGATGTTGTTCCCCGTCACATAACGTCTGTATATTTGGGCATTTTTCTTCTGTTCCAGGACCAGTTGTTGTTCTGTGATGATTGTGACAGAGGCTACCACATGTACTGTCTGAGCCCCCCCATGTCTGAGCCACCAGAGGGTAGGTACAGCACCACATATCAAAGTCCTCCAACTCGATCAGTCTACTCTGCAGGATTTGGCGCTGAAAGACTGCAGAGTGCAAAGCAACCCCATCTGAGAAGATTTGTGTTAGATATGACTTGGTACCAGCATTATATAACTGTCTATACAACGATTGTAAACAAACAGATTGGCTATTACTTTCGGATGGATAACTCATATCTGCCGTGAGTTTTAAGCAGCAGTTTATGGTCAAACCATGCCCGTTTTTTAACTCTAACTACTCCGTCATACTTTAAGCTAGAAACTGCATTCAAACTTTACACGGCCCACCACCTCGAGTACTTTGTCAGTTTAATTCAGCTTTTTGATACCTTTTGTACTTTGTAAGAAATCGCAGTAAGTTTGATACTTTTTTCAACCTTTATAATGGGCTCGTATGGAGCCAGCCTTGAGTCGATGATGTCACAATTCACTCTAGCTGACTTTCCAGGCTGCACTTTTGACTAAATTCACACATTTTAAAACTGTGACAGTTCACACAACTTCAATGCTATAAACATAGCTCTTCAGCTACTTCTGCTCTCACTCACAATGTCGAAGTATAAGCGATGCGATGTATAGTTTTTGAGATATTAACATTTGTTTGACACAGCTTTTCCTCAGTGGGGAGAGTGAAACCTCTCATCAAAACAGTCATATTCTCACTGTGCTGACTTTCAGAGAGTGAAATAATCAAACCATCAAAATAGTCAAATTCAACTCCTTGTTTTACTGTGGTCACTCCCCTGGTATATGAGCTCCACTGGGAAGCAGTGCTATACAGTGTATACAGTGTACCACCCTAATACAAGAGACAGGGCTGAAGACAGTGCTGTAGGCACAGCACTGTGGAAATCAAATAGGCATCCCTTTTCAAATCAAACGTAAGATGGCTGCTGTAGCTATAGGATGTTTGAGGGCGTTGTCATGGAAATGAGGAGTCATTTAATAGATAATCCGTTTCCATGGCAAAGGTGTCACTTGGCTGAACATAGCAGTGCCACTTGTGTTAAACACTCTACAGTGTCATGCACAGCCCACACATGCATACGGTGCATTTACATGTACCCCGCAACATTTTCAAAAGTTCAACGGTGGCCAGCTAGTTTGATGGAGGCAAAAGCACTCGCCTACCACCGCGGAGACCCGGGTTCGATTCCCGGCAGCGGTACTTCTGGCTTGGTCAGACGTTCCTACAGACACAATTGGCCGTGTCTGTGTTGGGAAAGCCAGTGGGGTATGAGTCCTGATCGCTACACTAGCGCCTCCTCTGGTTAGTCGGGGCGCCTGGAACTGGGGGGAGTAGCGTGATCCTCCCACGGTCCTGCCGGTGAAACTCCTCGCTGTCAGGTGAAAAGAAGCGGCTGGTGACTGCGCATGTTTTGCAGGAAGCATGTGCTAGTCTACAACTCTCCCCAGATCGGCAGAGGGGGCAGAGCCACAACCGGGACAGCAGGTGAAAATTGGCCAAGTACAATTGGGAGGAGAAGAAAAGCGGTGGGCAGCTATTTTAGGTTTACAGGGGAGGAAGATGCAGCCCAGTTCTGTCTGAGCTCTCCCATATGGCTACTGCATGGCATGCTAAGCACCATGCAGATGTGTCGACCTGCACTTTGATCCATACTCTACTGCGCCTCTTTCTCTGCAGAGAAAACACATTTGAACCTATTTGCTGTATCCTCACATAAATGTGTGTGGGCACTACAGAGCAGCATCTAACACTACAGAGCAGCATCTAACACTACAGAGCAGCGTCTAACACTACAGAGCAGAGTCTAACACTACAGAGCAGCATCTAACACTACAGAGCAGCATCTAACACTACAGAGCAGAGTCTAACACTACAGAGCAGAGTCTAACACTACAGAGCAGCGTCTAACACTACAGAGCAGCGTCTAACACTACAGAGCAGCATCTAACACTACAGAGCAGCATCTAACACTACAGAGCAGCATCTAACACTACAGAGCAGAGTCTAACACTACAGAGCAGGGTCTAACACTACAGAGCAGGGTCTAACACTACAGAGCAGCATCTAACACTACAGAGCAGAGTCTAACACTACAGAGCAGAGTCTAACACTACAGAGCAGAGTCTAACACTACAGAGCAGGGTCTAACACTACAGAGCAGCGTCTAACACTACAGAGCAGCGTCTAACACTACAGAGCAGCATCTAACACTACAGAGCAGAGTCTAACACTACAGAGCAGCGTCTAACACTACAGAGCAGCGTCTAACACTACAGAGCAGCATCTAACACTACAGAGCAGCATCTAACACTACAGAGCAGCGGCTAACGCTACAGAGCAGCATCTAACACTACAGAGCAGCATCTAACACTACAGAGCAGCATCTAACACTACAGAGCAGCGTCTAACACTACAGAGCAGCATCTAACACTACAGAGCAGCATCTAACACTACAGAGCAGCATCTAACACTACAGAGCAGCATCTAACACTACAGAGCAGCGTCTAACACTACAGAGCAGCATCTAACACTACAGAGCAGCATCTAACACTACAGAGCAGCATCTAAAACACACTTTGAAGTGAAAAGGTTGAGAATTGCGGTTTGACAGCAGTCTCACGTTGGTATTTGATTAATGTTTCAAATGCCAGAATATGCCAAATCCCCTCTATGCACAGATTACACACACACACACACACACGCACGCACGCACGAGCACACGCACACACACACACACACACACACAGCATGTGGTGTTTTAACGTTTTAATTTACAGCGTTACTTCACGCTCCGTCTGAAATGAGGGATTAATCTGCGCGCTTTACAATAGCTGCAATTGAACTTTTGATCTGTGATGTGTGTGTGTGTGTGTGTGTGTGTGTGTGTGTGTGTGTGTGTGTGTGTGTGCGTGTGCGTGCGTGCGTGCGCATGCGCGTGTGTGTGTGTGTGTGCGCGTGTGTGTTGCAGGGAGCTGGAGCTGTCATCTGTGTCTGAGACAGCTGAAGGAGAAGGCCTCAGCCTACATCACCCTCACTTAATCGGATGCGGAGCTGCGCCTTCGTCCCTCTCGGTCCTCCATCCTCTCCCGACCCACCACTCCGTCTCCTCCCCCTCTCCTCCGGCCGTGCCTCAGATGACTCCGCCCCCCCTCCCCTATCTACACACTGGCTCTTCCTTTACCCCCCCCCCATCATGCCACCACCTCCCTTAAAGGGTCAGCTCACCCTAAAATCCAAAATACATATTTCTCCTCTCACCTGGGGTGCTACAGTACTTATCCATCACTTTGTGTTAGTTGCCTGGGTTTTTGGAGATATCGGCACCAGAGATCTCCGCCCTATATCTTGAATACAGTGGAACTGGATGACACTCGGCTTGTGGTGCTCAAAGCGCCAAATAAATCCATTTGAAAAACCCAACATCAATGTCTCTTTCCAGAAACCATGACTCGGTTACTTCCACAGAAGCAGTTTCATGTAGGAACTATTTTTCTTTCGACCGAGCTACACCCGCCAACTGTGAGAGGAAAAATATGTACAGTATAATTGATTTTTTTGGGTGAGCTGACCCTTTAACTCCTGCGCTCCTTCTCGAACGTCGCTCCAACCTCCATCGTCCCCTTTCGTGTCACCCCCCCCACCCCCAACCAGGCTCGCGGAGGAATTCATCAGCTGGCAATAAGTTTGCTAGCGAGACCTATACACTCCAGCCTGCCAAGGGCACTTCAGAGGCACGCCACTCCACAGGCGCCCTCTTAAGGGCCCTCAGAAGAGCCCTAATGATCTTCAGCTGCAACTATAGCGCCGGCGGAGAGCGAGAGTTAATAAGATGGATGGTTGTTAGGCGGAGGCGTCGGAGGCGCCGGATCAACGCGGAGCGCTTTGTTTTAAGTGTTAAGCCAACTGTGAAATATACACATGAACCAAAATTTCATTCACTCCTCCTCCTCCTCCTCCAGCGTGTCTGGTCTGCTCGTTGATTTGTCTACGGGGCTCTTCCGCCCTGCTCACTTTCAACGGCCAGCGAATTGTACAGAATTCTTCAGACTGATTCTCCCTCCACGCTCTTAAGAAACGCCCCTTTGCCGGCAAAACGGCGAGGATGTCTCTCCCTGCATGGGGTTTTTCCAAACGAATGACGCATTGTGGGGACGGACAGCGAAGGTTTTTAGCAGCCGGACGTCGTCCTCGGATGAAAGGAGAGGTGGATTTTCTCTAATCAGCTATCTCTGATCAAACGATGTATTTAAAAATGACAATTTTAGGCTTTAGCATCTTTCTCACAAGTCCTTGACCCGACCTGTATTTGCTCTTCCCTGCTGTGAAACGACTGTGAAGCCAACGTGAGACTGGAATGAGGTGTTATTTATCTGTGTGTTAAGAATGTAGGGTTGACGTGTGTGGACAATGCAGACCTGTGTCTGGCCCCTTGCCAAGGCCCGAAAAGTCCTTTTTTTAACGATTCCTTTTTCATTTTGTTTTTCCATTCGCATGTTGTGATCTCAATTGTTTTTAAAGACTTTTAATTGTAATTGAAAAGAAAGCACACTTAATTCGCAATAATGTGTTTGTGATATGAACTCTTTTGGCAAAACTGAGTGTGTTTTAAACTCTGTGCGTGCGTGCATGCGTTAGTGTGTGTGTGCGTGTGTGTGTGTGTGTGTGCGTGCGTGTGTGTGTGCGTGTGTTACTGAGAACTACAGTAATTGTAGCCAGCCCTGTGCCAGCTGGGGTCGGTGGGGAAGGTGTGCTTATGTGAATGTAAAGAACGTCCAACTAAAGCCAGCTCGCCAGCGCCGTTTCTCTCCGAGTGAAACAAGCTGATTTGATCTGCTTCGTGTCCTCGAAGACGTGAGGCCATCTCCACTTTGCCAAAGTGAAACATTGCTAGCAGAGTCTTGTATTAAAGTCTCTGCTATCTGCCGGTCTGTGGGGCTGTATTCTAACATGGTGTTCACAGACCAGGCTGAAGTTTTATGGCCAAGTGTTCAAAAGGGGATGAAGCTAGCCAGCATGTTTTCTTGTGAGCTTGCACTGAGAAAAATTAGATGTTTTCTTCTATTCTTTTTTTTTCTACCCGAAGGCCCACTGCATTATCATCCACCAGTTTAACTGGACTACTCAAGGCAACGTTAGTGGGCATGTTCCAGGTGAGCTAACTTTACTGGGCGTGTTCCAGGTGAGCTAACTTTAGTGGGCGTGTTCCAGGTGAGCTAACTTTAGTGGGCGTGTTCCAGGTGAGCTAACTTTAGTGGGCGTGTTCCAGGTGAGCTAACTTTAGTGGGCGTGTTCCAGGTGAGCTAACTTTAGTGGGCGTGTTCCAGGTGAGCTAACTTTACTGGGCATGTTCCAGGTGAGCTAACTTTACTGGGCATGTTCCAGGTGAGCTAACTTTAGTGGGCGTGTTCCAGGTTAGCTAACTTTAGTGGGCATGTTCCAGGTGAGTTATCTTTAGTGGGCATGTTCCAGGTGAGTTATCTTTAGTGGGCGTGTTCCAGGTGAGCTAACTTCAGTGGGCGTGTTCCAGGTTAGCTAACTTTTGTGGGCATGTTCCAGGTGAGCTAACTTTTGTGGGCATGTTCCAGGTGTGCTAACTTTTGTGGACATGTTCCAGGTGAGCTAACTTTAGTGGGCATGTTCCGGGTGAGCTAACTTTAGTGGGCATGTTCCAGGTGAGCTAACTTTAGTGGGCATGTTCCAGGTGAGCTAACTTTAGTGGGCATGTTCCAGGTGAGCTAAATTGCAGGTGCTGATTTAGAAGGATGTTTTCGTCATGTCTGAGTTGTTCATCAGTCAGGAGAGGGCATCCATCCAACGATCCAGGAGCTTTAAGCTTGGAGACAATAGCTGTAAATAGGGGGGGTTGCAGTACTGCAAAGGCAACAAATTGCCATTTCATATTGCATATTCTTGTGTACATATCAAAGTATGAAATTGATCAAGTTCTGTTGGTTTTGGTTTGATTGACCATCTTATTTAATGCTGCATCATATATCTCAAAGGAACTTGCAGGATGATGGCCTGTGAGATTGTACCTAAATTGTAATTGTGTTTGCCATCTGATACAGGAAGATATGATGTGCAAATACTGTGCTACTCCTCGATTCAGTCCCATGATGCATGAATGACACCTGACATGTTTCTGATTTCATATTTTGATATTGTCAGTGTTGCTTT
>NC_139642.1:52030907-52108407 GCF_964638095.1 Poromitra crassiceps | reverse complement strand
TGTATTTCTGGCATCCAGAAGCCACTGTGGATTCATTCCAATTCAATATTATCCAACCTCCAGCATGCACTTTTCCCCCTTACCCTGAATGGGTTTAAGAATGATTGATGGTAATAACTCTATTCGTGATTAATAATATATTAATTATGATTATTTTGCATGATAGTGAGACCATCAAAGCAAAAATAAACACAGCACAGACAGTACATAGATACAAAATGACTAACACCCACAAGCTCATTTGAAATGACTACAGAAGCCTCAACCACACTATAGTGGAAGATTAAATTTTCAATACATGTTTTCTTTCCAACAATCACAGCTTCTGTTCCATCAATAATTCAACTTCTAGTTCTGTGGGCAAACAATGATCAGAAAAGAAAAACAATGATCAGAGTGAGTGAGAGGATTGGGCCTGAGCCTGTGCTGTGGTCATGGGAAAAATAGCACATGAACAGATGTCTTGGTGTTATCTAACACAGAGTCAGTGACTGGGAGAGAACCTGCTAAGTACACATGCTGTAAGCTTTAAAAAAAATCAGCCTTAAATATTTCATGAATTGATTTAAATTTCAAAACAGCTGAATAGATACAGCTCTCTCTCTCTCTCTCTCTCTCTCTCTCTCTCTCTCTGTGTTTCTGCACACTGTAAATTAACTGCTTTATAAACAAAGTGTTATAGTTCAATGCGCTTAATAGTTGAATGAAACCTACTCCTTAAGCTTAACTTTCTCATCATGGCAACAACACCTCAGAAATGTAACTCCATATCGGACTTAAATGTGTACATTGATCTTGTTGCCAAGGAATTATAGCTCTAATGTTCTAAGAATAGACATGCCTGTGTTGGAAATATGTCGCATTTCATAGCCTACAGTTCGACAATAAATCAATTGCATGGGTCTAATTTAAAGGGATGACATCAGATATTGTCATAGAGTGATAGCACAGATAAAGAATGTGAGCTTGATATACAGCATGTTGTCTCATATTATGTGCTTTGCCTTTTATAAATTCCACAGGGACTCATACCTCCCTATTACCTCAAATTTTAGTACCGGTTACATCATTTTTTTTACATCAATTTACAACCAATTTGCTTCTACAGTACATCAAACACACACACACACACACACACACACACACACACATGCACACGGAAAACACACGCACACACGCGCACACACACACATGCATACACAAGAGCTGCACCCCATCATGGTCTTCCACATCCTCACTGAACTCTGCTTCTCCCCACGCAAATATCACATGTTGAGCACATTTAGATAAAAGCCGGGGGAGAGAGAGAAAGGAGGTGAGAGGTGAGGAAAGGTGGTGTACAGTATAAAAGCCAGGGTCTGCTTAGGGCAGACCACTCAGACAACTCCAGGTGAGTAGGGATACACTACACACAGTACACACACACACACACACACACACACACACACTGTACATACCGTCTACACATGTACACGCACATACACACATACTTTTTCTTCATGTCCTCAGGCCGGCAGCGGTATTTACATGTATTTTTACGTCTTGCAAAAGATCAAAACAGCTTAGGCTATCATATCCATTGTGTCAACAAGTTTCTCTGTGTCCATCCACTGCAATGTCTGCAATCATTCATGATCATTCATTATTATTATTATTATTATTTCCTTTATTTTACCAGGTAGATTATTGAGAACACATTCTCTTTTACAATAACCACCTGGCCAAGAGGGCATAGAGGCATACACAAAAGTAGAATCAATACAAATGAAAACAAATATAAACAGTGTTAAAAGCATTAGCAAAAACAGTCCCACAGCAACTCTTAGACTTAACACACAGGGCAGACAAGACATACAGGTAGTACAGGGTTAGGAGATGGGGCAGGGGAGTCAGGACAGTTGGCAATTGCAGACCTTCAATATAGTGCCTTTGGCAGTATATTGAAGGACAACAGGTCAACAAACTGGTCCAGCTGAAGTGATTTGTTAAGCCCATTCCAAGCTGATCAGGTGGCAGACTGGAATGCTTTGCTACCAAAGGAGTTCTTGGTTTTGGTGCACGGCGAGAGTGATTCCAGCGTTTCGATCTGAGGTTGTACGTAGATGTGGAGATGTGCAGAAGTTTGGATGGATAGGCCGGGCTGTGTCCACTGTCCAGTGAGTGCGTTGTAGACCAGGGTGTACCAGTGTGACTCACGTCTGGCTTGGAGAGAGGTGTAAAGAGAGCAGTGGTGAGTACGGTAGGTGGCGGAGTGTTAGAGGGTATCCAGTTTGGCAAGGGTGGTTTTTGAAGCATGTTGGTAAATGACATCACCATAATCAAAGGCGGGAAGAATGCATGATTTGAAAATGGAGATTCTGGAGGAGTGAGTAAAGCAGAGTTTGTTTCTGTAAATGAAACCAAGCTTGGATTTGATGTGGGATCGAAGTTTACTGTTGTGAGTGTTAACGCCGAGGGCGTCATCTAGCCAGATGCCAAGGTATTTGTATGAGGATGTTGTTGAGAGTGGTTCAGGAAAACTGGGTTGAGTTAGCTGGAGAAGGTTTCTTGTGTGAAAAAATCATGAATTTGCTTTTGGAGGCCTTGAGTAGTCATTTGGAATCAAAGAATGTTTTTTGGATGGGGGAGAAGTTTTCTTGATGAATGGATACGGCGGTGAGTGGGTCGGGTGCAGAAGCATAGATTACGGTATCATCGGCGTAGAGATGTATGGATGCATTAGAAATTGATTCAGGTAGGTTATTGATGTAGATGGAGAATAGTGTTGGTCCTAATGAGGAGCCTTGGGGAACTCCTTTGGTAGCAGAGCAGGGTTGGGAAGTCAGATGGCCACTACGGACGCACTGTGAGCGCCCCGTCAAAGTAGTTGGAAAACCAGGATATGGAGTGGTCGGAGAAGCCAGTAAGTGAGGGTTTGTGTAGAAGAATATTGTGGCCGACTGTGTCGAAAGCTTTGGATAGATCAATAAACAGTGCAGCACATGAGAGTTTCTGGTCAAGGTTGGAGTATATGTCATTCAGAACTTTGACAGTGGCAGACACACAGCTATGGTTCTTTCAGAAGCCTGACTGGGATTCAGAGAGAACACCATTCTCACGCAGGCAGTGGCAGATCTGGCTATTGACCAATTGCTCAAGAAGCTTAGCAAGACAGGATGAAAGAAAACAGCAATACTCAGTGGGACAAAAATGGATCTGTGACCTTGACCTAAAGGGGTTTTGATGGCGTTGTTGTTTCTATTCTATTCTATTCTATTCTATTCTATTCTATTCTACAGAAGAGAATCCCAGCTAAGATGCAGAGCTCAATAACTTCATGTGTTCTTCTCTCCATCCTCTCTTTGGTCCATGCAGATGTTGTGGCCCGCTTTGAGGTTTTGTCTCAATTATTTCTAAATTATGAATATTTACGAACATCAAATCTGTGCGGAGGAGTGTGTGTGTGTGTGTGTGTGTGTGTGTGTGTGTGTGCACACGCATGTATGTGTGTGTGTGTGTGTGTGTGTGTGTGTGTGTGTGTGTGTGCTTGCGTGTGTGTGTGTGCGTGTGTGTGTGTGTGTGTGTGCGTGCATGTGTGTGTGTGTGTGTGTGTGCATGCATGTATGTGTGTGTGTGTGTGTGTGTGTGTGTGTGTAGGTGTTTCACTTTGTAGCATCTGTTCGTAACCCCCCCCCCCCCCCAGGATGTGCCAGAGTGTGTGAAGTACTTCTACCAAGGCAAGGTGCCAGAGTGGGGGGCAGCCACGCCTGGTGCAGCCCGTCTCTGCCAGCGCTTCGTCAACATGTAACACATGACTCCTTCTTTTATAAGTTTAACATCTCAGACTTGTTGTCACTTACTTAGATAATGATGAGAGATGAATGGTTAGGGTTAGGCACTGGTAGCCTATTGGTTGGGGTTAGGGTTTGGATATGGTGGGGGGGGCTTAGGGTTAGGGGGGTCTCCAGGGGAAGGCTTGCCTTCCCTGAGACCCTAACATAACCAGGGAGAAGGAGAGGGTCTTTCCTCATTGGAAGACCAGCTCCAGCCCCATGGCGTAACTTGACCTTTGCCTGACCCCAACAGGTACACAGTGCCCGTGGCACGTTCCGAAATACACACAAGGTACCGGGCCCGTTACCTCCAACGCACAAGGTGCGAGACAGAGCAGGGCTATACTACGCCGTCAGAGTGAGAACGGGCTGACACATCGAAACATTAGTCTTTGATTACTCTGCACCTTAATAAAAGACTCTTAATTGTCTGCACTGCTCCAGTGACTCCTTTCTTACCTACTACTGCTGCTGCTGAGTCACACTCCTGTGAGGTACCGGACCTGTCGACAAGCTGAAGTGCGGTGGAACTCCCTGTGAGACTATAGGGTTTGAGAACATAAACTCATTAGGAAAGCATTTACTTGATAAATCCAATAAATCAAGTGAGAAGTAGGGTCATTTCCCTATTGGCTACAAAAAAAATACTTCTTTTTGGAGCCAATGGAGTTGCTCCCTGCTGGCCATTAGAAAGAATGCAGGTTTAAGGCACTTCCACATTAGCTTGACTTTTCAGAACTGCTGGTTCCGGCTAAATGGTTCTGCTCTATATTCTGCAGGGAAAAGATCTGTATCCTATCAGAACGCCTAACACTTTGCCTCCACCACCAGGTACCACTTTGCCACTCTGTACGACACCAACCACCGAATTGCTGTCTACTCGGCTTATCACTTCCAGCCCAGCAACGGCGGTGGCAGGGAGAGACGCTGGTTTGTAGAGCCTCAGGTTGGTACCGTGAGTGTTCATACTGTACATACATACACACGCACACACACACACACATATACACACACACACGCACACGCACGCACACACACACGCACGCACGCAGGCACGCACGCACGCACGCACACACACACACACACACACACACACACACACACACACACACACACACACACACACACACACACACACACACACACACACACACACACACACACACACACACACACACACAGACACACACACACACACACACACACACACACACACACACACACACACACAAACAGGTGTAGACGATAATCAATGTTTATAAAACATAGCTAGCTGGAATGGTCTCATTCAGCAGCATGTACTGTATTACAGGAGGAGAGTGTTTGAATCAGGCATCTTTCAATATGCTGCCTCTGTCTTGCCTATCTTGTAGCTGGTAAACGTGTCCTGGCAAGCAGAGATGAAGGATGGCTACTGGCTGGGGAAGGACCATCCTGGAGTCTACCTGGGGGAGAAACAGGCTCTGAATGAGGACTACACACACTCTGGCTTTGACCGTGGTCACCTCAATCCCAATGGACACCATGCAGGTAGTGGAGTTTGGACAGTAAAAATATCTAAAAAAAAATATATATATTTTATGTAGCTATGTGGTATGCAGTGTAGGGTGCACAGCCAGCAAAATAGAGAAGGCTCAGCCTTCTGCAGCCTAATAGCCACCGCTCACACCACAGCTAAACGATGAGATGGGAATATATTTTACATTGTGAACGTTAACATAAATGGCATAAACTTGTTTTTATATTAAACATTTTTTCCGTCAAGTAATAGTAGGCTTTGTACCGTACATGTAGTGTGATGTCTGATCACACAACCAAATCAAATGTCAATCAAATGTATATATTCAACAACAAAAACAAAGACGTGCTTTTTTCACAGAAACAATATGATCAATATTGTTTGCAAGAGTGAACCTGACTGGACCATTATTTTTATTTTTTTTTCACATTTCTGTTTATTGAAGTTTTCAGGGCATAAATGATACAGCACATCAGTATTTAAATTTCACTGCCTGTTATAGGACTGGAAAGACAAGAAAAACAAAAAACAAAAGTAAAGATATGTGTATACGGTCGTAGGAAAACAGGTTCACTGGAAAAGAGGAGGAAAAACAAATACCTATACCATACCCTCCCTAACAGCAACAGTACACAAGTAATATTCTCACCCTGAGATACTTCCTT
The DNA here is from genome assembly GCF_964638095.1 of Poromitra crassiceps. NCBI lineage: Eukaryota > Metazoa > Chordata > Actinopteri > Beryciformes > Melamphaidae > Poromitra > Poromitra crassiceps. The sequence goes on along the minus strand of NC_139642.1, from coordinate 52,102,411 downwards.
TTTCTTATTAACAAAAACAAAAACAAAACAAAAGTAAAACAATAATTGACATAGTCCGATCCGATCACCCATCAGAAACACAGTGCACAAGTACATGATCAAATATCCATAATCTACACAGCCCACCCACACAAGAGAAAAGAAGAGAAGACAGCACAGCAGACAGACATCATCAGGCCCAACACATCACAGAGAAACAGAAATCAGTCCTTTGGGATCTCAGGAAACTGCAAACCCTTCACCACCCTAAAAAATAGTCCCCATGTTTTCAAAAATCTAGTTGACGAGCCTCTCATCGTACACCGAATTCTTTCCAATTTAATAAAATAAAGAATATCTCTGATCCATAAGGAATGAGAAGGTGAGCTAACGGATTTCCATTTTAATAGAATTAGGCGCCTTGCTAAAAGCGTTGTATAGGCCACAAAGCCTGCTTGGTATTTTGATAATGATACTGTGGGGGGAGGGACTCCGAAAAGAGCTGACTGGACCATTATTTGACATGGAAGCAACGACACCATCTGGCTGTCCGCCTCATAACCGCATTGCACTTATTTTTGCCGTCCGCCCATAACAATTTTTGGCCCGTCCATTGATGTCTCTGTCTGGATGTTTTCTGGGCAGTAAACGCCTTGTCCACGTGAGTTAGCACTTAGCAGTCTCTGTATCGCATGGTTTGTTAGCCGAAATATTTATCTAATTTGCGGGGTCAGTAGTGGCCATATTGATAAATGCAATCAATTCATATTTAATGATTATGTCCATGTCTCTTACAGTCCCTAGCCGCAATGCCACCTTCACCCTGACCAACGTGGTTCCCCAGAACCCCAAGATGAACCAGAATGCCTGGAGGATCCACGAGTCCCAGCTCACCGACCTTTTTCAAGAGAAGTGCTCTAAGGCCTACGTTCTGGTCGGTGCCGTCCCGTCTGCAGACAACTGGATCGTCAAGAACAACATCAAGCGGGTCAACATCCCGGACTACGTGTGGAACGCTTACTGCTGCGTGGACAACAATGGCAGACCCATTCAGAGTGGCGCTGCCACAGCAAGGAACACAGAGGAGAACAAGGTCGAGAGGCACTCCCTGGATGAGCTGGGGGAATTCCTGCAGCAGTTCTCCAATCAACCAGTAGGGGAGCTGTTTCACAACAACTGCAAAGCATAAACAAGTAGAGCAAGTTAATCTGGGTGTCATTGTCCTTTAATGCTGATTTTTTTTTAATGAATTTATGGGTTTTGCTGTTCATTGCTGTTCACGCTCAACCATAAATGGATGAATAATAAAAAGAGATGGTAAAGTGAACTCAATGTTTATTGATGTCTTTGGTGTCTATGTTTGAATCACTTAGTCGAGCAACAGGCCAATCTCCTAAAAACTGTATAGGATGAATCAGCGTGACGTCACTTGCCACCCAGTCAATGCGGAACCCGCGGCAGTTATTAGTATGAGTTGTGCCTAACAAACGTCAATATGTCAAAAACTATACGTGATGTATAGTTTTATAGCTTATATTATGACATTCTGAGTGAGAGCAGAAGTAGCTCAAGAGTTTGCTGTATAATATATCCATGTCGTTTTAAAGTTGTGTGAACTGTCGCAGTTTTTTGTTTTTTTTAAGTTGAGCTCACTGTATAAAATGATCTATTATGACCTAATAGACTACATGGAACCACACACCGGGATCCTGTAGGAATGGTGACTCGCTGTTTCCAGAGAGAGTTGATTGGTTAAAAGTGAACCACCTCCATGAGACCGAAAACCCAGGGTTAAACCTGAAATTACCTCACTAACCCTCACAAATCCTGCTTCACAAATTAGTACAGGCCCCAGTGAATCATGTACCTGACGTTGTTATGGAAATTAAGTGAATGTCTTCCTTTTTGATTTGATCAGCACAAATTGTGGTCGATGCAGAATAGTAAGCATTGTAGATACAACACAACTGTCTCACCCTGGTTTTTAGATGATTGAACCAGAAACGATGCAGAACTAATGATAGTTGTGTTACTGTGATCACCTTGTACTTCCACAAGTGACCACTAGAGTGCTCTACATACCCGTGTAGGCCCCAGGTTCAGGTCCGGTCAGGAAGCTGCTGTGTGCTGTAGCTGTAGTCATGTTATAAAGCTGAGTGATCTGTATTGCAACCTGTCTATATTTGCTCAATATACCATCTCTATGAAACTCAGACAGAACGGGACCAATGGATTCTTGTTTGTTTTTTGGAAGAATTGTTAGCAGTTCTAAACTGCTAGTACAAAATAGGTGGGGTTTACCTCTTATGATTATACAATGAGAGGGATGCCATAAAGTTTATTATGTGGACTTTTTTGTGTGACTTATAACTCACAGGGTAGAATAGGTAGTTTATTGTCGTGAAGAGGAAATGATTTTCTCTGTCTCAATGACTGTCATCTGACACTAGCTGAGCTGACTTGTCCTGAAGTGACAAAGCCTGCACATCTGGTTCTCCAAGTAGGGTCAACCCAATGTTGAGAAACATGTTCAAACCCAGCTTTCTTCGCACCCCTCTGTTAACTGTGCTGGCCTGTTTAACCTCAGTGTGGTGTAAAACTATAGAACAAGAACGATGTTCCTAGTCTTCAAATGCTCATGCTTCCACTGGCTATATCTCTGACCATTCATCATTACAGCTTGTGCCATCAAGATTTGTATTGTATTAGTAAAGTCAAAATAGTCAAAATAATGAAAATAAATTATTCCTCTTTTTGCTGGGGACCCCCTCAAGGAGTGGGACCCCACTTTGAGAACCACTGCTTTATTGTGTGTGTGTGTGTGTGTGTGTGTGTGTGTGTGTGTGTGTGTGTGTGTGTGTGTGTGTGTGTGTGTGTGTGTGTGAGAGAGAGAGAGAGAGAGAGAGAGAGAGAGCGAGAGAGAGAGAGAGAGAGAGAGAGAGAGAGAGAGAGAGAGAGAGAGAGAGAGAGAGAGAGAGAGAGAGAGAGAGAGAGAGAGAGAGAGAGAGAGAGAGCAGGGGGCAGTAGAGGGAGGGAGTCGTGGTGAAGCCATATATGGGCACACCATCGACTCTGCATTGCTATTGGCTGTGGGCCTTATGCAGCTGCTTGTCAACAAGATGGCCTTCCTCCTCCTGCCGTTTTGACACTGATTATTTTGGTATCCCCGAGAACATACCGTAAAAGCTTGTGTCACTTCTAAATAGATAGCGAGAGGGGGGGACTGGTAAGAGCCCTAAAAAGGCGCACAGTCCGTCAGATTGTGTTCAAAGAACTGACAGCCACTCAGGCCCTGATAGCAACCACCACTAGACAAGGTTGATTAGAGAAGTAGCTGCTGGCTAATGTCGTTAGCCAGCGAATGAGCTAGCTTTAGCTACGTGGACCGTGGACACGGATAACGTTAACTCGTGTCACCTGCATCCCACTAACTGGTGTCTGGACTTAGGTTAGTGGGGAATATGGCTTCGTAACCAGTTGTCATCGACAGCCAACAGGTCAATAGGCTCATCTCTGGAGATCAACGTTGCTCGCCAAGGTAAGGTGGCTAGCAAAATATACTCGCGCAACTAGCGTTAACTTGTGGAGTGTTCTACCTAGTTGGCTTGCTAGCTGGCGCAGGTAAAGCTATGCTAGCCAGTTAGCTAGCTAATGTTTGTGCTATCCAGCCTGTTGGCTAACTTACCCTTTAGCTTTAGAAACGTATGGAATTCGCTGGAAGCGTAGATGGCCCGGGCCTAGCTAGCTAATGTGAAACATTCATGTTTTGAAATGAAACCGATAACGTTACTGGTGCCAACTCGATCAAGAAGACGAGCTGAGTATTTACTATTTTACTGTCGACGCTATTGGACTGTTTTGCTCCGTTGGCTAACCCGTGAGCTAAGACTATTATATAAGAGCTAAGACTGCAAACTTGGTTATCAAAAATGGTCTTAAAAGAGTAAATTTAGTTGCCATCGTTGTATCATTTATGGTGTTTTCTGTTGCATGAATGTATTTAGCTGTCATTAGGAAGTTGCCATCATCACATCTGTTGTGCAGTGTTTTTACGGTTGTACAGAATCAAGCAAACAATCTCCATTTTCACCGACTTAATTTAAGATGAATGACAATACATGTTTTCATTTAAGGCGAGCATTATCCCAGCTAGCAATCTGCCGCTGCCGCTAGTGGCCCGTTGTCGCATTTTGAGCGGCCGGGCGGCGGTGGCATTCCTTCAGCGGCCATCCGGCGGCCCACTGGAGGATGCCGCTACCTTCACTCTGGCGGAATGCCGCTGGAGGGCTAGCAGCGGCAGGCCGTCGGCAAGCCGCCAAGAATTTGCCCTCTCTAAGTACCACATCAGCGCTGGAGGGGCGCTGGTGTCTGGCTGTCGGCAGATAGGCCAAGATACTCCATCCATTAAACTGCATTCATAAGCATTATGAAACTATAGCTCTAATTTGAAACAATGGGCTAAGTTCTGTTCTCTTTTGTTTGAAAGAGACTATTTAATGGATTTCTGTTTTTATTAGGCTACACAAAGGCAACAATACCTTCACAGCATTCGAAAATGAACTTAGCAAGATTTTCCAAAGCTCTATAGGCCTATGGATGAAAAACACAAATGCCCAAAAATTATACATTGTATTTGAGAAGTTTATTGTAGCCTATTTAATTTCTGTAGTAATTGTTTTGTCCGTGCAGCATTTACTTTTTATTTATGTTGTTCTCTCAAATTTTTGGGTTAGTCTTTGAATTAAAAAACATAGTGGACAAACATTTCTAATCACCTGTGTTGGAATGTTCTTTGAATACCAGAAATCAAAATCAATAGCTTATAAATTCACTTTGTTGAATTGTTCACGCCTGAGTCGTAAACCAGAGCAAATTAAAATACAACCGGATGGATGTTGGACTTTGAATGGTTTTGAATGACCAAGCAAAGTGGTCTATAGCTTATGTGCTTGATAGTGCATCCATGGCCTAGCCACTTGACTTGATGTCTAGTGCAGTGGTTCTCAAACTTTAAACTGACACAAATTAGACAACGGAGCCTCATTTGATAATATTTTGTCCCAACTGATATGATTTTTAGCTTTTGTGACTACCCTCCCATGTGTGGTCGTCACAATGTTTTATAATATAAAGTGTATGAAACCCATGACCAAAATACTCATGCATTCTGTCATTGTGTTACTTATCTTTGGAATTCTTCTGAAAATGAATTACTTTTTTTGCTAGGTATACCCCTGGAAGCCCCTCAAGGACCCCTGGGGGTACCTGGACCCCACTTTGAGAACCTCTGTAGATTTTTTTTAATCAAAAAGCTCATTTCTGGCAGTTTGTAAGTAAATAAATAAAATTACTGTAATTAAAAAAAAAAATCCATTGTTCTCAGGTGGGACAAGGCCCAAAATGATCACTGTAAGCAGAGTATTGATCACTATAAGCAAATTATTCATAACAGCATGGAATAATTCAGGACCAAGGTTTTTGATCAATATAAGCAGTTGATCACTATAAGTAGGCTATGTATATATATATATACACACACAGATCCTTTCCCAAAAATTTGAATATCATGGAAAGTTTTCTTCCATAATTCCTTTCAAAAAGTGAAACTTTCATAGATTATAGATTCATTACACACAAAGTGAAATATTTCTAGCCTTTATTTGTTTCATTTTTCATAATTTTGGCCTACAGCTCCAGAAGACCCCCAATACAGTATTTCAAGAAAGTATTATAGTGTGAAGAAAATCAGCAGTTACTTCTCAGTTATGACTGACTCCAGCCTCAGTCCACTCCCTCTGAATCTCTGCCAAATTTTTTGAACCGTCTTTGCTTGACAATCCGCTGAAGTCCACGGTTATCCATGTTATTTCCATGATATTCAATTTTTTTAAAGGATCTGTATATATGTGTGTGTGTGTGTGTGTGTGTGTGTGTGTGTGTGTGTGTGTGTGTGTGTGTGTGTGTGTGTGTGTGTGTGTGTGTGTGTGTGTACACAAAGGGGAAAAAATCATTTTAGGAGTAGAATGTGAATCTGTATGAATTTTGCAATACAGATGTGGAGACAAAAGATCACTTTTTTCCCCTGCAAAATTACTCATAATTGGCCTAATTTTAATTTATGGATAATCTAGCATTGATGCATTTCTACTTGAACATGTCAAATTTGGAATGTTTATAGAAGATAGCAACATATTTTTGGCAAAATATTGTATAGGCCTACACAAAATTTAAGGCACAACAGGGCTGTGTCTACCCAGTTGTAGCCTAATTTAACCTCTGGAACAATTGTTTTGTCCCTGGAATATAAATAAATAAATAAATAAATAAATAAATAAATAAATAAATAAATAAATAAATAAAGTGCAAATAATAATAGGTAGATGTCCAAGAAGAATAAACGTGGGTCATTTATTCACTGGGTATGCAGTGTTATATTTTTCAGCCAGATGCAGGATGATGGCTCTCTCTCTCTCTCTCTCTCTCTCTCTCTCTCTCTCTCTCTCTCTCTCTACTTTATTACACTGGTCAGGTCTGCACTGCAGTCTATATATCCCCCCCCCCATGTCTCATCTGTATCCATTTGTCTGATGTTGTTTTTGTGTGTGTAATGTTAACAGTTTGAAATAAAGATTATTGGGAGGGAGGGGGGGGTTGAGAGTGACGATGGGAAGTGAAGAATTTTGGCACTTTTGCGTTGCCGTAGTGTGACGTTGTGTCTGCGTCCAGGCCATTGAGGCTACGTGTGTCCTGGCGCCATTTTATGAATGGGATTTCAGGAAGCAAACATGCGCCGAGTACTGATAGCAACAATCTTTGAAAAAGTCGTTTTAAACCATGACTTGTCTTCACCTATCTACAAAACACAGGACTGATTATAAAAGCGATATACGGACAATAACAGACCGGTTGGTGGCGATCATCCGCTGCCTTCTTGCAACTTCATCACAAGAAAAACAAGACGTGCACGACAACAAAGAACACTGAAAACTTCGGGGCTCTTTGAAAAGCAGATCGGTAAGAATATTTAACGCTATATTTGTAAATCCTATTGTGCTCTGCTGCGATCTTACCATTAGCCATTTCGCTGGTTAGGCAGATAACAACAAGTTAGATGGCTAATAGTTAAATGACGTTGTGTAGACAGCTTTTTGTGTTACACATAGGCCTACAAGTAGCAGAGGCTAGCGTTAGCCACTCTACCCAGTGAAGAAATGCATGGGCCATCTACATCTTGTTAAAAACCTTCCACGTTTCTTGGAGTAAAACGTAAAAAGGCATCGGTTGCAAACATCTATTTTGTGCTCATTCTGGATATATCAATACACCATTTAACGGTGTTATTCGGCCGTTTAACGTTAACGTACATAATTCCGTTTGCTTTCGCGGCTATAAACAGACAATTGATTAAACTAACGTTACAGAGTACAGCCCATTGTTAGTGTGTTGCTGCTCACGTTAATTTACTGCGTGCATATTCTTCTGTTTGCGTGCACGGCCATGTAAGATGAGATCAAAACTAACGTTACAGACCGTTACAGTCTGTGACTGTTAGTCTGTAAATCGTTTGTATTATTTATTTCCTTTTACCCCCACACTGATGCAAGCTCTATTTTGGACCAAACAGGCTTGAGATGAGCCATATGAAGCTGCTAGAGTCCAGCAGCTGCATAAATACAAAAATGTGAAATTATTATCGCTTATCGGACAAGAGAAGCAGATATTTGTCTGTTATAGGTATCAGCTCAAAAATCCCTCCTAGCAGCATCATAAAAGGCATTCAAATAGCTATTTTATTTTTCTAATGTAGCTCCCTTTGTTTGTTTCAGGTTGGGCCAATGGACAGCTTTGTCAGAGACACATTGGCGGAGTGGCAACTTCAAGACCTCGTAGATAGTTTTAAAGGTAAGGTTTCTATTTTATTTTTTATAAATATTCTTATGGAAAATTATTATTTCTTTAGCCATAGCTTGGCCTCGCCTGCCCTATTGGCACGCCCGTGTGTGTGTGTGTTGCTCTCACTAAATATTATTGCATCAGTGATGTCACAATGCCTCCATGTGTATGTGTGTGTGTGCCCCCCGCCCCCCTTTTTGTTTTAATACATATAAAATTGTACTTCAACAAACTGTAATGACTAGTATTCATGTCCTCAATCTTTCTTGTTCACCTCTCGTCCATCTCTCTCCGCTGCATAGCTGGGTTTCGGAGGAGCCGGCCTTGTCCACCACGTGCAACGCCGTCAAAGAGAAAAAGACCTGTGACTCCCTCTGCCTGCAAGTGTTCTCGAGTCCAGGAGTCCAAGTCCAGGACTCGTGACTCGACTCGAGGCACTCGTGACTCGGACTTGGCTATCCGCCTCTTCAATGAGACCCGAAACCCTCCACAAGCCCATGCCCCCCATGGACTTATCCCACAGACACTTGAAGACACTTGACATCTTTCATATGGACATTATTATCCCACGGCCATGGACACAACCATTACACATCACTTAAGGACTTACTGGGCATTTTATGGACTTATTACACGCCACGGACATTTACATGGACTCCACTATGTCACTTTCAAGGTCTGTTACTTTGCACTTTAATGCAAATTAATTTGAAAATTGCCTTTCTGTCTGCCTGATTTGTATTGCTGCGCTGCATACTGCACAAAGACAAATTCCTCATTTGTAACATGTTCATTATGGCTATTAAGTAAGCTTGAATCTTGAGACTATTGTTTATTTATATACTAGACTCCCCCTGCTAGTATTGACTTACAATCATTACAGTCCTTGATAATTACCCACCTATAATAACACACAATTTTATATAAAATTTACTTTTTGGAACACGGTGGAAAAGGAATATCTATGATGTGCTGCTGTGCGTGACTTTATGCCTGTTTTCTATTTGTATCTTTATGACTGTTTTATTTGACTATTGCACTATTTAAGGCAGATTTTGCTTTGCTTTGTTTTTTTTTATACATTATTTTTGGCTTGATGTGTTTTTTTTTAATATATAGCCTACATAATATGCAACATATAGCTACAGAGTTGTCAAGTTTTTTGCTATTTGCAATGCACAGTTGTCAAATCATCATCCTTTGATTGATTTCTTATGTCCATAAATAAAATAACAAAAAGTTCACGGATCTGTTCTCCTTTAAATTATTATTGTTGTATGAATACTCACATGTTATCATTTAAATCATTGTAATTATGTGCATTATTGAAGTGGTTCTCAACCTTTTTTAACCAAGTAGACTACCTCAGAAATTACCACCATATTTAAGTATGAGAGGAAGGGAGCCCTGCCAGTGGAGAAGCACTGCATGCAAGCATTAGCATAACAATGTATATGGGGGCTGGGAGGTGCAATACCAGCGGCATGCCATCAGCGTGCCGTGCAAGGGCCGCTGGCTGTGTACGCTGGTGCCGCCAGCGGACCGCCAGCGAGCCACCCCGGCGGACCGCTGTTTCACCGACTAGCACGACCGCAGCGGAGCCGCTGCGGCTGCCGACGGTGGCCCGCCGAATTGGTCTCCGGCTTGCCGCCGGCGGCCCGCCCATGATCTGCTAGCTGGGATGTTATGCACACTGTCATTGAATCGCAGTGAAATGGCGAACAAAGTTCATATGCTAACCTGCATATTGTTGAGAGGAAATCTGCAATCCTATGAGCCAGCCATTAAGTCTGTTTTTGACACAATAATCAGTAATAGATTAGATATAATGATTAACCTCTCACGTCGGCATCATGTTAAAATGATCTGTTCTTGGACATGCATTGACCTACTTGCATGGAATTGTCTTATGTTAATTATGAAAAATGTTGACAATGTATTGTCAGCGTCCTTTTAGAGGTTTAACTAGAGGGCTAAATGCTGTGTTGACAGTGCACAATGGTTTGTGATTGTGGTTTCAAAGCTTGCATCGAAGTCTTAACTTATGTTGTGACATTACAACACACGCGCTCGCTCACACACACGCACGCACGCACACACACACGCACACACACACACACACACACACACACACACACACACACACACACACACAGAGCCCTGTAGACCAATCAGCCGCCCTTATTCTAGCTGGCCTGACAGAAGGGCAACTCTAGACGGTTATGTTCCTGGGCAGGCTGCTGGAGTGATGCAGTCAGTCCTATTGTTCTGTTGACAGTTTGCAGCAGAGATGGCCTGCTGGCCATGCTCCTGTTGCATTGTCTCCACAGGCGCCGAGGGACAGGACACACACACACACACACACACACACACACACACACACACACACACACACACAGGGAGCTTGAGCTAAGGCTTCTTGGCATGCATGGGTAATATATCACTGGCCTGCTTGGGCCCTTCTGGCTGAAAGGCTGTGAAGAAGAGGAAAGAGGGGGAGAGGTGGAAGAGAGAATGAGCTGCTGAGATGGAGTGACAGTGTTTTGTGTTTGCCAGTTTTAAGTTGACTTGTATGGAAAGGGTAGTCCAAGACCCATGGCCTAATATCCCTAAGAAAAAAACACAAAGTGGATGAAGGCAGCGGCCCGCAAGCTTTGACATTAGCGTACCATCTCCCATTTACAAAATGTGGAAAAGCCAAATTCAGCCTGCAGATGTACTCTGAACTATACCACCTACTAACAATGGATTGTATGTCCTGCTGGTGACAGTGCCCAGCTGCCCTTGATTTGTATAGGGAAATGACTAGTTTAGCAGAACTTCGCTTTAGCTGTGCACGGGTGGTACTGTATGCTAAACCTGCCAATCTCTGGTTGAACATTTGCCCTCACTGTGCAAAAACTGCAGGATGAGTTTGAAATAACAAATTGATTTTTGGGGGGGGGGATTTAGATTTTTGTTTTTAGACAAAGGTGGCAAAGGCTGGAGAACGTGCATGGCATGTGTGGCATACACACTTTGTGTGCGCACCTTTCGTTTTCAACAATTTAAATTTTCAACAAAGGTGGCGGCCAATAATACAAAGGCGGTGCACCTTTGAGTTAGGCTGGGAAAACCCTGAAACTGTGAATGCTCTTGTCCATCCAAGTAAATGTTGTGGATTACTTTTGGCTGCACAATATATCGTTTCAGCATCGCCATCGCAATGTACGTTTGCGCAATAGTCACATCGCAGGACATGCAATGTCAAGTAATAAGGCAAATTAACTACACTTTACTTTTTTTTTTAATTTCATTTAGCAGACGCTTTTATCCAAAGCGACTTACAGGTTACACAATTACAATTAATAAACATATCAAATAAGAACAAATTAAAAAGAGAAACATATGTAAGAGTCAAATATAAACATTAAGATAAGTTAAAAACAACAAATGAAGCAGTGAAATGTGAAATGTAACCATAGCATTAACCCTTAAGGAGGACCCAGGTGTAGTCCAAAGAGGTGGGTTTTTAGCCTCCGGCGGAAGATAGGAAGTGTTTCGGCCAACACTACCGAAGGGGGAAGCTCATTCCACCATTGTGGAGCCAGAGAGGAGAACAGGCGGGAACGGGACAGACGACTACCAGGTGTAAGAAGTGATGGAGGGGCGAGGCGAGCGGTGGAGGTGAAGGAGCGGAGGGAGCGGTGAGGTGTTTGGAAGGTGACGAGGGATTGTAAGTAAAGGGGGGCTGATCGGTGGACTGCCCTGAAGGCCAAAACCAAGGTCTTGAATTTGATGCGTGCAAGGACCGGGAGCCAATGAAGTTGACGGAAAAGAGGGGTGACATGGGAGAATTTAGGGAGGTTGAAGATCAGACGTGCAGCAGAGTTTTGGATGAATTGGAGGGGCTGGATGGCAGATGCGGGTAACCCCGCCAGAAGGACATTACAATAGTCCAGGCGGGGGAGGACAAGAGCCTGGACCAGGAGTTGTGTTGCTTCGGTGGTGAGGAACTTACGGATTTTTCTGATGTTGTATAAAGAGAATCTACAGGAGCGGGCGATGGCTGTAATTGAGGGGGAGTTAGATAGCTGGTTGTCGATATGTACACCAAGGTTTTTAACGAATTGAGAGGGAAGAACTGTGGTATTGTCGATGGTGATGGAGAGGTCAGTGAGGGGGCAGTTTTTTCCGGGGATGTAAAGTAATTCAGTTTTGCTGAGGTTCAGTTTGAGATGATGGTCTGTCATCCAGGAGAGGATGTCTTTGAGGCAAGCGGCAAGACGAGTTTCAATCTGTGTGTCGGAAGGGGGAAAAGAGAGAAAAAGCTGAGTGTCGTCAGCGTAGCAGTGATAAGAGAACCCGTGAGAAGAGATTACGTGACCCAGGGACCTAATATAGAGCAGAAAAAGAAGGGGACCGAGGACTGAACCCTGGGGGACACCCGTGTTCATAGTGCAAGATTTAGAAAGGGAACCCCGCCAAAGAACTTGAAATGTGCGATTGGAGAGATAAGAGGTGAACCAGGAGAGTGCAGCACCAGAAATACCCAGATCAGAGAGAGTGGAGAGAAGGATTTGGTGGTTTACAGTATCAAAGGCAGCAGATAGATCAAGGAGGACAAGAACAGAGGAGAGGGAAGCAGCTTGAGCAGAGTGAAGGGCATGTGTGACGGAGAGGAGGGCGGTCTCAGTGGAGTGGGCTGGTTTAAAGCCAGATTGAAGGGGATCCAGGAGGTTATTTTGAGAGAGATGGAGGGAGAGTTGTTCAGAAACTGTACGTTCAAGGGTTTTGGAAATAAATGAAAGAAGAGATACTGGACGGTAGTTTTGGACGGAGGAGTGGTCAAGGGAGGGTTTTTTGAGGAGAGGTTTGACTATGGCAGTTTTAAGAGGAGGAGGGACGGTGCCGGAGGACAGTGAGGAATTGATAAATGAAGTGAGGAAGGGGGATAGATCAGGGGAAATGGTTTGAAGAAGAGAAGAGGGGATGGGATCCAGGGGACAGGAGGTTGCACGATTAGATGAGAGAAGTTTAAGGATAGCATCGGAGGAAAGGGGTGAGAAAGAGGAAAGAGTTGTAGTGGGGGACGGGGAACCAGGGTAGAGATTGGAAGTGCTGTTGTTGGTTGCTGGGGGAGGGAATGAAGAACTGATGTCATGGATTTTTTTGATGAAGAAGGACATGAAATCATCAGCAGAAAGGGAGGAGGGAGGAGGAGGGGCGGGAGGATTAAGGAGAGAGGAAAAAGTAGAGAAGAGTTTACTGGGGTTGGAGGCAGAGGACTGAATTTGGGAAATGAAAAAGGCAGACTTAGCGGAGGAGACAGTAGTGGTGAAGTTGGATAGAATGAGGTGATAGGCGGAGAGGTCAGAGGGGTTGTGAGACTTGATCCATTTTCTTTCGGCTGCCCGAAGCTCTGTCCGGCGAGCTCGCAGAGCCTCAGACAGCCAAGGTGCTGGGGGACAGGGTCGAGCAGGTTTGGAGGTGAGTGGACAGAGGGAATCAAGAGCAGAGGAGAGAGATGAGAAGAGACTGGTGGCAGCATCGTCAGTGGAAAGAGAAGAGAAATGTTCAGCAGAAGGGAGGAGAGAGAGGACAGCAGAGGAGAGGGCAGAGGGTGAGAGGGTTTTTATATTGCGACGGGAGGTGATGATGTGAGTGGGGGGAGGGGGAGTATAGGGAGGGGAATGGGAAGGGAGAAGGTTATGAAGTGGTGATCGGAGACAGGGAGGGGAGTGACTGTGAGGTTGGAAGAGGTGCAAGCACGGGTGAAAACGAGGTCGAGGAGGTTCCCCGCTTTGTGAGTGGGCGGAGAAGGAGAGAGGGAGAGGTCAAAAGAAGAGAGGAAGTTTAGAAAGAGAGGGGAGTGAACAGAAGCAGACGGGAGATTGAAGTCTCCCAACAGGACGAGGGACGTGCCATCCGGAGGGAAGAGGGAGAGGAGTGAATCCAGCTCATCATAGAGAGCTCCAAGTGGACCGGGGGGACGATAAATGATGATAATGTTGAGTTTAACTGGGAAAGAAACAGAGACAGAGTGAAATTCAAAAGAGGATAGAGGAAGGTGAGGAAGAGGAGAAACCGTGAAAGACCATTTGGGTGAAATTAGGATACCAGTGCCACCACCACGGCCAGAGGCTCTGGGAGTGTGAGAGAAGGAAAAGGCATCAGAGAGGGCTGCGGGGGTTGAAGTGTTTTCAGGGATGATCCATGTTTCTGTAAGGGCGAGGAAGAGGAGTGACTGTGAAGTGGCGAGGGCTGTGATGAAGTCAGTTTTCTTAATAGCAGATTGGCAGTTCCAGAGACCAGCAGTGACAGAGAGAGGTGAAATGGAAGGTTGGGGGAATGAGTAATTGACTGGGTTTCTACTGAGAGAGTTGATGATTTTGGCATTGTAATTTATACGTGAAGAAGAGGGGTGATGAGGTCTATGATTAATGAGGATAGGGATATTGGAATTGCGGTTAACAGATTTGCAGAAAATTGTATTGCTAGAGGCTGTGTGAATAGTGGTAGATAAATGATCTGAAATAGAAGCTTCGGCAAGGATGGAGAGAAGTTCCACTCCCGGTCGGTAGGGGGAGCTCAAGGGATGGGGAGATGTAATTGAAGGTGTACTAGTGGGCAAGAGAGGGAGCGAAGAAGAACGGGGGGAGGGCAGGGACAGTAGTGGTCATCTGAGAGAAGCCGACAGGACAGAATGGCGAATGTTAGCCGCAAGCATGTAAGAGCCTATAGAGTTTGGATGCAGACCATCATCAGAGAACAGGGAGGGGCGTTCCCAAAATAAGTTGAAGTTATGGATGAAGTTGATGTGAAGGCTATTGCACTTGGATTGAAGCCAGGTGTGCAGACTGAGAATGCGACTGAACCTCGCAGCAGAGCGGCCAAGCGTGGGGATCGGACCGGATATAAAGATGGACTTTCCACAACTGCTCAGTAGGGCAAAAAGACGGATAAAGTCAGACTGCGTGATGATGGATTTTTGGAGTGAAGTGTCGTTTGTACCGACATGAACAATGATTTTCTGAATGGACGGCGGGAGTGAGGCCAGGAGAGCAGGAAGTTTATCGAGGAGAGTGGGGACAGTGGCTCCGGGGAAACAGTGGGTTATGGCATTTACAAAACGGAATCGTTTAATAATAGAATCACCGACTATCAGAGTGGTGGGGGGGAAGAGGGGGGGCGGCGAGACTGACTGAGGGGGTTGTTGTGGAGGAGGGGTATTCGAGGGAGGGGCAGGAGGGTGCTCAGCGGCGGACTTTAGCGTTTGACTTTGGGATGAAGATTGGACTGCAGACCGAACCAGAGGAGGATTCGGACATGGGGTGAAATGAATGCGACCAGTGCGTTGTGGAGGGGTGTATAGTTTTGAATGGCTGATCGCAGAGGAGACAGAGGGAGGTGTAGGCAGGGGGGCGAGATGGCCGGGGAGAGGGGGGAATTGACGCATGTCGAGGACAGAGAATTTATTTTTAGTGGGCATATGAAGGACACCAGAAGGAGGGGGGCGGGGGAGGAGTTTCCCACCGTGTCTGCCCCTACCTGCCGTAGTCCAGAGGTCCAATTGGACGGGGGCGGGGGTCGAGGAAGCCTGGGCTCTCGGCTTAGCTCCTTGTAGAGTCCAGGGGTCAGTGGAGCGGGCAGCAGCCGCAGGAGAGAGCGGGACAGTCTCATTCAGAGCTTCGGCGTATGATGTGTGAGCAGCAGCGGCGCCCATGAAGATCTCCGAGTCCGAGGAGTCCAGCAGACCATCGGCAGGACGACAGCTGGAGACCAGAGAGTCCATGATTTTTTCCTCGTCTCTAAGTTGGTAAAGGACGGAGACCCTCTCTTGCAGCTCGGAGATTTTCAGGCACAGCTGAGGACAGCGATCGCAGGCGGATGAAGAGGCGGACGAAGAGGTAGGTGAAGGCATGATTTGATCTTCGTATGATTAGATGGATTTGTCGGGGTGGAGATCTGAGAGGGAAGAAAAACAACTGTGGCCAGTACGGGAGTCGAGGTGGTGTAAATATTGTTGATGGCAGATCAGAATAGCGTAGCATCACAGGGCGAGACTTACACGCGAGGGCTACACAAACGGTAGCCCACAGCGGAGGATAGGTATGCGTTGATTTATGCAGTTTGGATGACACAGGAGGTCCAACAGGGAACGAAACTTACCGGCGAGGGCTACACAAACGGTAGCCCACAGCGGAGGATAGGTATACGTTGTTTATGCAGTTAGGATGACACAGGAGGTCCAACAGGGAACGAAACTTACCGGCGCAGGCCCAGAAAGTGGGCCTGTTGCGGTGTATTGGCACACGGTAAGCAGTTAGAACCTGGCGAATCCCTCCAGGTAGATGGATTTGGCGTGTTGACGGTTAGCAGCTGAGCCAACGGGGATGCGCCCACAGCCGGTGAACGGAGATCAGGCTTTAAAACGTTAATAAAGCGGTGACTGATCACTAAGATCTCAGGCTATGCTGGGACAGATGATTAAAAAACTGCATGATCTAAAGAATAAAACGTTAAAAATGGCGTAAGATAGTCTAAAATGATAAAAATGTCAGAGGAGAAACTAGCAGGTAAGCGCGAAGCTGTTTTCCCGCGTGACGTCACAAGCAAGCGACAGGCCATGAAGTCTGTCGCTTACATGAAGTCTGTCAACTACACGTCAGGCTATAACTTTTTGCTGGTTGATACTCAGCATTGGCACACTAGCATCCTGCCAATCACTCTGGCTGCAGCTAAAAACACTTGCTACTATGTCACCCACGCAGGTTACCCACTACCTTCTTAAAGGGACAAGGCTTGATGAGCTAATCAAGTCATTTGGTGAAAATTCCTGTATTCTTTCATATCGCAATATATATCGCAGAAACCAAATATATTGCAATGTCTGTTTTTTTCCAATATCGTGCAGCCCTACTGTATGCTAAACCTGCCAATCTCTGGTTGAACATTTGCGTTTGAAATAACAAATAGATTTTTTGGGGGGGAAATTTAGATTTTTGTTTTTAGACAAAGGTGGCAAAGGCTGGAGAACGTGCATGGCATGTGTGGCATACACACTTTGTGTGCGCACCTTTCGTTTTCAACAATTTAAATTTTCAACAAAGGTGGCGGCCAATAATACAAAGGCGGTGCACCTTTGAGTCAGGCTGGGAAAACCCTGAAACTGTGAATGCTCTTGTCCATCCAAACAAATGTTGTGGATTACTGCGTCTTGCTGGCAGAATGTTGTCACAGTCGAGTCATGTTCTGCAATGTTACAGACGAGTAACTGTCACGATCCCCCAGACAGAACAGTTACAGACGAGTAACTGTCACAATCCCCCAGACAGAACAGGAAAGATGGTCAGCAGACGTTACATGCATGATGTGGGCTGGGTAGACGAGTAGCTGAGCTGTCAACTTATTAACTAGGCTGTCTGGTGTGGGGATGGGAATCAATCGAGACAAGCCGCAACCATTTAGAACCGCTTCCAAATTGTACGTCTCCTCACATTGATCACATTCCTCTTATCAATGCCGGCGTGATTTTATGACAGTTGTGCATGCACCGACGCTGCCGGAAACGTGCAAGGAGTCATGGTGGAGAGGAAGAAATCCTTTTTTCCCCCCACAGAAAATTGATCGGGAATTGATAAGGGAGTCGATAAAGAATCGGACCGATAAGCAGAATTGATAAATGGCATTTGGTATCAATAAAAAATAATCGGATCAATTTGCATCCCCTAGTCTGGTCTGTAGATCCACTTCAAATCTCTTTCCTCTTATCACTTCACTTCAGACAGCTCTGGTCAGTTTAACATGTGCTGTGATTTGGCCTGGTTAAACATCTATTCCCATAAGACTTCTGTTGTGTGTACTCATACCTGACAGCTTGTATCATCATCTAGATTCATATCCTGCCTACTGCCTTAAGTGCACACTTGTGTGGACTGGAGACCGATAAGATCATGTTTTCTCCTCAGTTTCTCTTTTGATCTTTTATTTATTGGGTATCTGGGGTCCCGATGATGCAGACCGATGCTCTTAATAGCTCCGTGTCTGTGGCGTCAGCGGCAGCCTCTGTGCTGGGACACTATGTCTATGTGGAGGATTAGGTTGATGCAAAATGCTCCAAACCAAAGCCTTCATTTGCAGGAATTGTTTGACGTGCAGCATTGCAATCTGAATGGGAGACACATCTCCACTTGATCTGGATGTGACATTGTATGTGACATTGTATGGTGAAATGTGGAATCAATTTCTCTCAGAATCAAATATACAGGTGTAATAATTTCACTGTCAAGAGCAGTGTCTGTTCTCACTCATTGGTTGAGGGTTTAAAGCAGTTGTTTTGGTTTAGGCCTAACTTCACCTGTTGAGACAGACAGCTGTTGCTGAGTGCTGCTGACTGCTGGCACAGGTATTGAGGCAAGCACGCTCAGACACAGGGGGGGGGGGGGGGGGGGGAGAAAACATACATATATTATCGATTTTCAATATTACAACGTGGGGCGGCTGTGGCTCAGGAGGTAGAGCGGGTCATCCACTAATCAGAAGGTCGGTGGTTCGATCCCCGGCTCCTCCAGTCCGCATGTCGAAGTGTCCTTGGGCAAGACACTGAACCCCAAATTGCTCCCGATGGCTGTGCCTGCCAGCACCCTGCGTGGCAGCTGGCCGCCTTCGGTGTCTGAATGGGTGAATGAATGTAGGCACATTGTAAAGCGCGTTGGATAAAAGCGTTATATAAATGCATGCAGTCCATTTACCATTTACCATTTACAACATGATTACCAGCCGCATAAGGTGCTTATGTGCTTGTGAGAGATATTGTGCCTGGGATCCCACGCAAGAGGTCCATGAGAAACCAGCCAGGCGGGTCACCCGTCTCCCCTAACCTCGTCGAGGTAGGCTTGAGAGGGGATTATTTACCGGACCTGGTGTCCGGCAGATTTAAATTTGTCGGACTTCGAAGAATTTTACCGGACAACATCCGGCAATTACCGGACAACGGAAACTCAGATCCCTATTCACATCCCTGTGCAAAATATTTGCCATTGATTTTGTGTGTGTGTGTGTGTGTGTGTGTGTGTGTGTGTGTGTGTGTGTGTGTGTGTGTGTGTGTGTGTGTGTGTGTGTGTGTGTGTGTGTGGGGTCTCCTATCTCCAGCATCTTATGCTGATGAGCTCATTGAATGTGAGTGAATGCTGGTGGTCAAAGCTTTGATAAGCCGGTGACTGGTGTTCCTGCCATTCTGTCTGTGTATCCATCTCTCCGTGTGTGTGAGACTTTATACTGGAACACTGCAGTGGACAGACTGTCTCTCTGTGGCCCCTCTTAGGATTCCAAGTCCAATCTGTTCTTCTGAGAGGAGAGCGTGATGCAGGGAGAGGGCGGGGCAGCGTGATGCAGGGAAAGGGCAGGGCAGCGTGGAGCATGATGCAGGGAGAGGGCGGGGCAGCGTGGAGCATGATGCAGGGAGAGGGCGGGGCAGCGTGTCAAAATGAAACGTCCAGGGTTTGTGTCTCCAAAAGCAACTAACGCTAACGTTGCATGCAAGCTAAGGTAGCTAGCTGCGGGGCAGTCATGATCTATAAGGAAAACGAATGCGCACATAGCCTACATAAAAGTCAAGTCTAAATTTATTTTTTTATGTTTTATCTGCAGACTAAGCAGCTAGGCTTTCGGTTCTATAAAAGCCATTATTTTTTGTATTGACTATTGAGTGATACACTTTACTAAAACAATCATATTATATCAGAAGTGTTGTTTGTGTTCACAGTGATGTCAGATTTGCTTAGGTCAGAGCTATGGAATATGAAATCATCCATCTTTGCTCACTATCTGCCCTTTCTTCTTATTTTTACCCCAGGTGTGCATAAAATACAGGTTAAGAACTTATGGAAAAGGCATGGAAATCCATTGGTCAAAATGTGTATGAACCCTGAAGGGTTAAATTGAGCATTTATGAGAGATTTCAAAAATATCGAGATATATATCGTGTATCGCGATATAGCCGAAAAACATCGCGATATTCTTTAGAGGCCATATCGCCCAGCCCTAGCATGGAGCGTGATGCAGGGAGAGGGCGGGGCAGTGTGATGCAGGGAGAGGGCGGGGCAGCGTGGAGCATGATGCAGGGAGAGGGCGGGGCAGCGTGGAGCGTGATGCAGGGAGAGGGCGGGGCAGCGTGGAGCGTGATGGGCGGGGCAGTGTGATGCAGGGAGAGGGCGGGGCAGCATGGAGCGTGATGCAGGGAGAGGGCGGGGCAGCGTGGAGTGTGATGCAGGGAGAGGGCGGGGCAGTGTGATGCAGGGAGAGGGCGGGGCAGCATGGAGCGTGATGCAGGGAGAGGGCGGGGCAGTGTGATGCAGGGAGAGGGCGGGGCAGCGTGGAGCGTGATGCAGGGAGAGGGCGGGGCAGTGTGATGCAGTGAGAGGGCGGGGCAGCATGGAGCGTGATGCAGGGAGAGGGCGGGGCAGTGTGATGCAGGGAGAGGGCGGGGCAGCATGGAGCGTGATGCAGGGAGAGGGCGGGGCAGTGTGATGCAGGGAGAGGGCGGGGCAACATGGAGCGTGATGGGCGGGGCAGTGTGATGCAGGGAGAGGGCGGGGCAACATGGAGCGTGATGGGCGGGGCAGTGTGATGCAGGGAGAGGGCGGGGCAACATGGAGCGTGATGGGCGGGGCAGTGTGATGCAGGGAGAGGGCGGGGCAGCATGGAGCGTGATGGGCGGGGCAAACAACCGGTGTCGTGAGGAAAGGAGGCAGAGAATAAAAAGTGGTTGGTGGAGAGAAGGAGAGAAGGGGTCAGGGAGAGAGAGCTAGCCCCCCCTCCTCCTCACAACAGTGTTATCTGCAGCTCTGAGCTCAGTTGTTGCCGTGTGATTATGGAGGAAGTATTGAAGCACACTGTGTAGGCGGCGTGTGCTTTTTGCACCTCTCTCAGTACAAAGCAGCAGCCATTCAGAGTGCCAGACAGACAGCAAAACAATGACTGAAGCACTATGCTGGCTAAAAATGGAGAGCAGGCTAGCTAGGCTACTTACTGCCTTGGCAAACCTCAATCTTCAAACGAATACACCAAGCTTTTGCCAAATATGCTCTTTAAGAGTCTTGTGCAACAACAACAACATTGTTTGAAGAGCTGTGTCCACTCTCCGGGGTATCTTTAGAGCATTGTTGTGGTTTTGAGGCTGCACAACTTACGTACTGTCCACTAAAGTATCAATATTAGCACGTTTTATTTTAGACTGTTTTATTTTAGGCTATGCTATGTTGTTGTGTGTCTCTTCTTCCCTCTCATTTAGGCCAAACCGGTTGGTTGGGTAATGGTTGCTTACCTGCCAAAATTACATACCACGTTTTTCAAGTCGCTGCCACACCCCAACATTTAGCAGCATTTGGCTCATTTCCCACCATGGTAACGAAGAGAGGAAGACGAGTCGATAGAAACGCACTTGTGTGAGCAGACAGCAGGTGACCTGCAAGTCCCAACACACTCAAGTGTTCTTGTTATGTACTAGGGGTGGGAATCACCAGATGCCCACGATACGATACTGAAACGATACTTGAGTCACGATACGATAGTATTGCGATACTGCGATATTTTCGATATTGCGATATATCGATATTGCGATATATTGAATATTGCGATATTTCGATATATTGCGATTTCTTACTTTTTCAACTGCAAATGATGTCCCCAAAGGAAAACTTTGTCAACATCTGGTTTATATAAGAACAATTTTTCAGTCTGTACATCTGACTTCAACCATTTTATTGCAGCAACATTGTCAAGTAGACAGACCAACAACTTTCATAAAGTCATGTCATAGTTGCATGCACCTGACAAACTGAACTGTTTGTTACAGTCTACTTACAGTCCACCTTAACTGGATGTGTGTGTGGACTACTGTACTTATGTAGTTTTTGCAACTTCACTTCACTTACACAAAACATTTTGTGCAGCCCATTCAGTAACTGGGGAATTTGTAAATGACTGTTATGACAAAACTGTTACTGTTAAAACAAAATGAAAATATGCTACCGTTTGTTTACTGCTGGCCTTGGAACTAAAGTTTATAGTAGCCCGGTGGCCTGGCATGGCCTGCAAATTTTTTTTTTTTTTTTTTTTTTTTTTTTTTTTTTTTTTGCAATATCGATATTTGGCGTCCAAATATCGATACGATATCGTCAGGCAAAATATCGCGATACTGTGGTGTATCGATTTTTTCCCCCACCCCTATTATGTACAGTACAGTACTGGTGCATTTTATGATATATTTTTTGGCATGGCCTCATTCAAATCATCCCTTAGGGTTTGGCATATTCTAATCACTACTGGTTTTTCACCTTTCTCCCATCCCGTGATGTAGCCTATTTGATCTTGAGGGGTGTGGTGTTTGTCAAGCTGGTAGAGATCTCCTATCAGCAAGACACATGCTGCTTGTTGTTGTTCTACGGGAGGAAGTTCACGTCCTCAGCAGCTGTCTTCAGGGAGTGCTTGGCTAAATATCAAAATGATAGGCAAATATCTGTGCATGAAGGTTGCTTACTTAAAAGAGAGCAGCTTAATACGACAAGAGAGTTGAGGTGTAACGGTGGCTTGAAGCCGTTCCACAGCGGAGGAGGTCTTTTAAATCGGCAGCGAGCTAAGCGTGTAGCATGTAGCTCCACTATTGTTTGTTTCTCTCCTCCTTAAGCATGCCGGCACATTGCCGGCAGCTCCTCCAGCTGGCGTGGTCGGTGACGCAGAAGCAAAGCACCCTGGCTCCACTAACGGCTTCCCCCGAGCCTGCAGCCTGCAGCCTGCAGCCAGGGAGAGAGAGGGGCGAGGACAGCAGCTACAGCACTTTCACTACTACCCCCCCCTGCTGTTTGCTAAAAATAGGTGCAGCATATGCCCGCCTGCAACCTCCACGTGTTGCCTACTATCAAACAAGTCCCCTTTGAAGCGCTGACAGGAGGAGAAAGGGACGTGGAGAATCCATTTGGTGCCGTTTGTGTTCCACCTCTCCTGCCTTTGATCTGCAGCCAGGCCCCAGACACAGACACAGACACACACACACACACACGCACGCACGCACGCACGCACGCACGCACGCACACACACACACACACACACACACACACACACACACACACAGACACACACACAGGCACACACACAGGCACACACACACACACACACACACACACACACCGGCCCCAGACAGACACACAGCCTGGAATGGAATCCCTTTAATGTGATTGAGAGGCTCCAAGGCGGGAGAGATGATCTTACAGTAAAGTAGCACAGTCAATCGCTTAATTGAGTTTGGCCAAAGTAGGAGACGAGTCTATTTATGATGAGTTCTGATAACAGCAATGACGGTAGTTCTTTTTTCTCTCCAGACTGCTGACTGGGCTGCTGTTGTTGTTGTTGGTGTAGAAAGCTAGTTTGCCTTTTTCACTCTGCATTCTCCATCTCACACCTCCACAACTATTCAATACAACCTCCATTAGTCGATTGTCTTAATTGATCCTGCCACTGATGAAGCATTGCAACTTGCACTAGAGATATGAACTCTGTTGTCCAGGCAGGGTATCTGCAGGGTCTTGAAAAGTATTAAAAGTTGATCAATCAATTTAGGCAAATTTAAGGCCCTTAAGTATTAAAAAGTATGAATTGCCATTTGATGAGGTATTACATGTTTAGAGATGCTGCGATCCGATCATGTGATCGGATATCGGCGCGATATCAGCCAAAAAACATGGATCGGATCGGATTCCAGCGAAAATGACCGATCCAAGGCTCCGATATAAGCACTCCATTCCATGACTCCGCTCCAGGATTTCTATCCAGCATGCAGCAGCAGCAGCAGCAGCAGCAGCAGCACACAGAGGCACACAGAGGCCGCGTTGAGCCTAGGATGGCCAGGGCCAAAACGTCAGACACACCCGTCCTTAACCTATGTGCGATTCGAAATCACGCGTCCGCACCATAGACTGGCAAAACATGGCTGCCCCCAGTGTGGCTGACAGAAACAACCACTATTGCAATTTGCAAGACATGTCCCGCAAGGTTTCTGAGATTAGGGGAAAGTCTGAGCTGGCGTTAACGCTAAACCAAACGTGGGGATGAGGCAGCGGATTTGTTTTGGCGTTAACGTTAGTTGTTGTGATGATGGCTAACGGGGCTAACGTTAGCTAGCTGGTTAGGCTATCTAGTTGCAGGGAAGCGCTCCACAAGCTTGTTGTGACCAAAACCCCCGCATTTAAAGCATTTCATACTCCCAGAGCTGGCGTAAACCATAGAGAACCTCATGCATTAGCCTACTCAAAATGTAACGTCCAGGGTTTGTGTCTCCAAAATCAACTAACGTTAACGTTACATGCAAGCTAACGTAGCTAGCTGCGGAGCACTCATGATCTATAAGGAAAACGAATGCGCACATAGCCTACATAATTGTCAACATCACATACATGTATTTTCTTTAATCTAGACTACAGGCATCATTTTTCAGTCAAAAGTGAAACGACACAGATGGCGTATAGTGAGGCTTTCCATGCCTCACTATAGAACTGGCCCCATGCAAAATTCAGACCGCTTATATGTTGCCGTCATGCCAATAAGAGTCTAAATGTATTTTTTTATGTTTCATCTGCAGACTAAGCAGCTAGGCTTTCGGTTCTATAAAAGCCATTATTTTTTGTAATGACTATTGAGTGATACACTTTACTAAAAAAAATATTATATCACAATAGTGATGTCAGATTTGCTTAGGTCAGAGCTATGGAATATTAAATCCATCTTTGCTCACAACATTTGCCCTTTCTTTCTTCTTCTTTTTTACCCCAGGTGTGCATAAAATACAGGTTAAGAACTTATGATAAAGTCATGGAAATCCATTGGTCAAAATGTGTATGAACCCTGAAGGGGTAAATTGAGCATTTATGAGAGATTTCAAAAATATCGAGATATATATCGTGTATCGCGATATAGCCGAAAAACATTGCAATATTCTTTAGAGGCCATATCGCCCAGCCCTAATTTGATTGTTATGTTTTAGTTTTACATCAAATGAATTAGATGAACTAAATTGTTTACATACTATATTACCAAAGCACACACATACATACCTAACCCTAAAAATGTTTGTTGCCTGCTAGCTATCAGACAGCATAGAGAGACTTAAATATGTGCTGTATCGGTATCGGATCGAAATCGGTATCGAATCGGGTATCGAAATTTGATCGGAATCGGATCGGTTTTGAGCTAAAATATCGAAATCGGATCGGAATTGAAAAATCTTGATCGCAGCATCTCTATACATGTTGTAGCTGTTGTGCTGATTGTGTTAAATTGGAGTATGATATCGTCTCATATCAATCGCAGACCTCCTGAATTGAATCAATATCGTATCGTGCAGACTTTATGATATCAACAAATATCGTTCCGTTGTCCAAATAATCAATATAATATTGTATCGTGATGAAACTTGTGACTTACACCCCTATCGCTGATGTGACGAAAATGGCGTTGAGGTCTTGAAAATGTCTTGAAAAATGTATTAAAAAAGATTTTAACTTCAGGATCCCTGCATACTGTATAATACCCTGTTGTCATGATTTAGCTGTTTTATGACTGGACTAATGTTATCCTCTTATTTCCTCTATTCCTCATATCTCTGCCTCTGCCCCTCCCTTCTCTCGTCTCTCATCCCCTCTCTTCTTCTCTTGATGCAGATTGTATGCCCGCCCGGTGCTGCTGGTGAGTCGAGTGCCAGACAGTGCCCCCGTCAGGTTGGCACTGGGACGGGGAGCAGAAGAGAATGAGCGGTCCGGCTCTGGGTGCTCGATGGCCAGCCTAGATGCCGATATGCCCCGGTGGTCCGCGCCGTGATGGACCGAGACACCTTCTCCCACATCCGCCTGTGGTGCCCGCGCCCCTTTGGCACCTACTCCCAGAACAAGGCTCGCAGCCCGGGCTCGGGGGGCAGCGGCGGAGGGGGTGGGGGTGGCGGCGGGGGGGCGGGGTCCCCCTCCCTCTGCAAGGCGGAGCCCTCCCCGGTGGGCAGAGATGGGAGTGGGGTGGTGGGGGGAGGGATGATGGTGGGCGGGCAGGAGGAGAATGGCGAGGAGGAGGAGGAGGACGTGGGTTCAGAGAACACTCCCCCGGACCCCGAGCTCAGCACGGGCTCCCTGACACAGAGCCAGGCGCCTCCGCCCTCCTCCGCCCCGCCATCGCCGCCCTCTTCCGGGGCCCAGATGGAGGATGGCCGCGTGCTGTTGGACACCTGGTATGTCATTAAGCCAGGCAACACCAAGGAGAAGATCGCCTTCTTCGTAGCGCACCAGTTCAGTGGAGCAGGGCTGCCCAGACCCAGCGCCATGAAGGTAAGGGACATGCCAGATTGGTGCTGACTGGAAGCAAAGATGTGAAGCAGTGATCTATACACATTGTAGTGTCTCTGCTACAGGTAGTACATCGAGTCAGTTAAAGCTGCATTCAGGGATGTTTTTGTGTTAAAATAAGTGTTAAATGGCTCTATATTCTGACAGCAATCACTGAAATAGAGTGTTTGGTCAGTGACTTGAAACCCCCAACCCCCCACTGTCCTCTATCTCTCTCCTGTAGCCCTGCAGGCAGGGCGGACGTATCTCCACAAGCGTAACTCGTAGAGACTCAAGGATGGCGGCGTTGGATTCGGGGTGGAAAAATATATATAGTCTTGTTATACGCATCACGATCTGACCTGTTTCCAAGAAAATTTAAACTTTTCTCTGATTGGATAGTTTGAGGTCGCTGCCAATTTTGACAGCCAAATAGACACAGACAAACACAGGTGAAAACATGACCTCCCGGCCAGCTCCTTTGCGGAGGTAATGATTCCACACTGATGGTGCGAGCCGACTCCTTGCACAGTCGACACTTTGTCACCAGCGATGTCACTCAAGCAATTGTGATTTCACAGTGATGTCACTTGAGCAATTGTGATTTCATCAGTGATGTCACTCGAGCAATTGTGATTTCATCAGTGATGTCACTCGAGCAATTGTGATTTCATCATTGATGTCACTCGAGCAGTTGTGCGCCACGGAACTGCAATTCTCGAGTGACATCACTGATGACAGTCTATGATTGCTCGCTCGATTGACATCACTGATGAATCATCATTGTGACATCATTGTGTGCTGAAAAAAGTAAAATATCACTGTACTGCCTCCCCCCCTTCCCCCCAGATTCATTCCAGACCCCTGAAAAGTGTTTTAGAGGCTATCGGAGCAACGGTGCAACTCCGAAACAAACGGACCGCTCTCCAATTATAGTATTAAGATTGATTTTCCTTCTTCCCAGGTGAAAGGCAATTGGGCAACCGACTGCAGTAAGGCCAAACGACGAAGACGATGCTCCTCCTATGACCCTCCAACACGCTCCCAAACATCCTCGGAGCCGCACCTGAGTCACGACTCCTCCTTGGCCCCCGACGCACCTCCGAGCCCTGATGAGCCGCCACTGGGAGGAGTGAGTGAGACGGACCTGCTGTCTGTGGCGGAGATGGTGGCCTTGGTGGAGCAGAGGACAGCCATGGCCCTCCAGGGGATGGTGGCTGTTCAGGGGCACCAGCAGCCCCCTACCACCACACACACCCAGGGCCTCTCCCACCACCAGCAGCAGCACACCCTTCTGCGGGGCACGGTGTCAGACCCCACCCCCATGGTGTTTGTGTCGGACAGTTCGGAGAGCCAGCCCTCGGGTGAGCCCCAGGACGGATCCTCTTCTCCCATCCAGACGGACGAGGAACTGGAGGACCAGCAGCAGCAGGAGTCGTGCAGGGTGGCCCAGGCCATCGCACACTTTGAGTCCCAGAACCTGGAGACCGGGCTCCGCCTGGGCTCTGGTGCTGGGAACGGAATGGACTCCTCTGACCGAGAACGAGAGCGTAGAAGAGGAGGCGAGTCGGGGACTGGCCTGGCGGCCCCTCCTCTACCCTCTAGTCACGGCCACGGGGAGGTGAGGATAGCTTTCCGGGTGTCGAGCCTGTCGAGCCTGGACCCCCGGTCCCAGTCGGAGCCCGCTGGCAGGCCCCGCTGCATGTTCATGAGCTGTGGCGGCGGGGGCGGCCAGGCGGGGGCCCGGTCCAAAGAGAAGATCACCTGTGACCTCTACCAGCTCGTCAGCCCCTCCTCGCGAGACCCCAGCAGTCTGCTGCTCGCTGCCACCAAACCAGACGGAGAGCATCACCCGGACAGGCAGGCGTGCGGCAGCCCAGACCCATCCCAGGAGGTCTCCTCCGGGGAGAAGAAGGCTGCGGGTCTCGGGAGGGAGAGGGTGACCGGCTTCCACGTGGAGGTGGTGGTGACGGGTGCTGTGGACCAGTGTGTGTTTTATGGCAAGGACAGCACGGAGAATGTGCAGGAGGAGACGGTGTGTTTCGCTATGCCCGGCGGGGGAGGGGGCGGCGGGGGCGTGGGCACCTCCACTGACCCTTCGTCGGACGACCCGCCTCCCGGCCAGCTCTTCTTCCTCCAGCCCCCTCGGGGCCCAGAGGAGGACGGGAAGGGAACCGGCGGCAGGTCGGGAATGTGCTCTCTGGACTGCGCCAACAACAACGGCCCGGGGGCGGGGCTGCTCGGGAGTTCGGGGGAGCGGGCGACCCGGCCCGACTCTCCCCTGGCCGGCGTGGACGACTGCTCGGACCCGTCGCTGTGTCGCCTCTACCGCCACGTCTCGCACGACTTCCTGGAGATCCGCTTTCAGATCCAGCGCCTCCTGGAGCCGCGCCAGTACATGCTGCTGCTCCCCGACCACATCATGGTCAACATCTTCGGCTACCTGCCGACGCGCGCGCTGGCCGCCCTCAAGTGCACCTGCCACGACTTCAAGGCGCTGATCGAGGCGTACGCGGTGCGGCCGGTGGACTCGCGCTGGAACCAGGACCCGCTCTACCGGGACGACCCGTGCAAACAGTGCAAGCGGCAGTACGAGCGCGGGGACGTGTCGCTGTGCCGCTGGCACCCCAAACCTTACCACCACGACCTGCCTTACGGACGCTCCTACTGGATGTGCTGCCGGCGCACGGACAAGGACACGCCGGGCTGCCGGGTCGGCCTCCACGACAACAACTGGGTCCAGCAGCCCGCCGACGGCTCGCAGCCGGTCCGCGCCAAGCGGGAGGACAGGAGGGAGGAGGCCAGGTAGAGAGAGAGGGAGGAAGGAGTCAAAACTCTTTCAAATTCCTGCATCCCTCCCTGTGTCATTCAGTGGAGGAACGGCAAGAACAGAGGGACACACAAAGGAGGAACCAGCACTCCAGGACCGTTTTGTTTTGTTTTGCTCCAGCAGCACTCCTTTCTCTCGTCTGCCCTCCAGAGAAAGGAGGAGGAGAGCTTTGCCTCTCCTCTCCTTGCCTCTTTTTTTTTTTTTACCCTCCGGAATCCCTCTCTCCGCACTCTGCTCCAATGGTGGCACATGTTCAGGGTTGGGGTCCCCTCCTGCTGCTGTGAGTCAGCTCTCTCTCTCTGCCTCGTACTCACTGGGGTTTCTGTCTTAACTCCACACTTGGTTGTTAGGTACTGTATTTGACTGATTCCTAAAGTGACATATAGAAATGTAATGCCCTAGAGAGCCTGCTTTACTATTCCCGCTATGGCCAACTTGTCTTCTTCATACTTGTTCTATGTTGTGTGTTGTATCCATAAACGTCCACGTTAAGCTGTACAATGGTGCTTTGAGGAACAAGCTGTACGCGGGGTCCTACAGAGGAGCGAGCTGTACGGGGGTCCTACAGAGGAGCGAGCTGTACGTGGGGTCCTACAGAGGAGCGAGCTGTACGGGGGGTCCTACAGAGGAGCGAGCTGTACGGGGTCGGGGGTCCTACAGATCATGTGAAGCGTTTCGGTGGTGGAATGTTCAGCGTTACAATAGAAATTGTGATTGTATAAACTTTAGCGAACTTGACTTTCCGTTGTACAAGGTTGCCACTCGTACCTCTTCCTGCGCCGTGCGTTTTCTCTCCATCTCTCTGAATGTGCTGTGATGATGATGTTGTCCTCCGTTGAACAAGCCCCCCTGATAATGCTGCTGAAACCATTGCCTGTGTCACTGATGTTAACTGTTTATATAGCCATACTATTGGTCAATGACGGGGGCTCGGTCTCTCTCCATACTAGCCAGTTTGGCCACTGAGATCTGTCCCCGTCACCGTTTGGGAGCGGACCCTAACCTTGCATAATAGAAAGAGCCACCAAGGACTTCCTGGTTTACAGATAATTATATGGGAGATAGAATTTATTGAATGAGAACTAAAGAACATTGGGGTGAGGGTGAGGGGGGGGAGGAGAGCAACTTGATGTCACTTTGCAAAGGCCTGATGTCACTTTGTATGGTTTGATGATTGACTTGCTTGTTTGCCATTTTGTTCTTTTTGTTTGGTTTTATTGGGGTGTGTGTGTGTGTGTGTGTGTAAGAATGTTTGCTGTTGTATTCCCTATTATTCTTGAGGACTGTGTTCTCCCAGTATCAGTGCCCCCCCCCCTCCCCGCCGCACCCCACATGCAGTCTTTTTTTTTTAACGCCATCTTTGGTTTTAACCCCCAACTCTCTCCCTTAGCTCCTCCCCTCCTTAGCCCCTCCCCTCCATCCTCCGTGCGATTCGGCAGAGGGCAGGTTTTGCCAAAGCTGTCGTTCTTGCTTCAAAGCGGGTGCAAACAACCACAGACCATAGAAACTATACCAGCTTCCAGCCTTAAAACCCCCTTACCTCTTAACCCCTTACCTCTTAACCCCCCCCCCCCCACCTTAACCCCTTACCTTACCTCTTAAGTCCAAGACACACCGATGGCGCACGTCAAAACAGCAGCCCCCATTATTTTCTATGTACAAGCCCCACACAGACTGCTCTCTCCCTCTGTGACATTGCACGCCACACGCTCCTATCTCCAGTGTCCCCGCCTCGCGGCGTCTGATAGGTCCCGTGCTGTGTGGTCAGTCTGCTACGTCTGCTGGGGTGTCACATGTAGAGAGCCATATGAAATCAGTTTTTTTTTTCAAAATCCGTTTTCTTTTTACCCAAATTATGTTTTTTCCATTTAAATTATAATGTAGGGGTTAGGAGCGTTTTTTTTTTTCACAGCCTCTTCGACATGTTTCTCAAGGTTCTGCGCAAGGCCGACCCCCCCCTCTCAAAACACTCTAGGCCTATTTTACAATCATGAAATAATTTTTAGGTTCTACGATCATTAGATCTACTTCTTATTTTGATCATTAGGCTTACTTTTATCCATTTCAGCCAAATTATGGAAAATTCTGCAATATTCCATGTTTTTACAGTTGATTCCATTTTTATTACCAAATTCCATGATTCAGTCCGTTTTTTCCAATTTGTGGAAATCAAATCACATGGCCCTAGTCACATGACCCGTGTCATATGATGCGGCGGCCGGTGTGTTTTGGACTTTACCCACCCTGCAGGAGAATGAGGTGTCCGATGCCCCACAGAGATCGAGCGTATTGGGAGTCGCACAGGAGCCTGTAAGCAGCTAGATTTTTACTAGGGTTATGGACTCCATACAACTCCAGATCCACTAGGACTCGTTTTGGGAGTGTTGTTGGGTTAAGACGGACAGTGCCTGGTGACGGCTCTGACTACTCATTCTCTCTCTCTCTCTCTCTCCATCCCTCCCCTTGCTTCCCTTCCTGCTTTTACTACCCTCCCCCTTCCTCCCCCGCCCGCAAACTGACAGACTGGACATGCATAAATAGCTGTTGGGATGAATGATTGCTGATGCTGAAACTGCATGGGGGGGGGGATGGGGGAGGCATGGGAGAACTCTGTAGGTTCCAAACATGTACAATGCTAATGGGAATTATCTGCTTAAATAAAAACAGAAGTGATGATTAAACTGGAAACGTGGATGCCTGTCTGCTTTGTGGGGTGTGAGATGAGTGAAGACAAATTATAAGCTATCTGGCTTCAGGAAAATCACAAATGCTCATGCAGGCCTAATTTAGAACTTGGTGTGTTTAACAGTGACAATGCATTGATCTTTAATTTACTTCCCCCCCCCCCCCAACAGATTCTTTCTCCAATTGTATTTGGCCAGTTCCCCCTTGCTGTCCTGGTCATTACTCCACCCCCTCTGCCGATCTGAGCAGATACAAGAGAGCAGGCTAACTGTTGATTAAGGACTGTGGGCAAATCACCCCAAATCCTTGATTTCCACTAGAATTTTCCATTGCCTTGTCCAGCACAAGCTTGAGGTCTGAGTGAGCCGAGGAACCAGTGAATGCAACATTTTCCTCCTGACTTCCTATGAATGTACCTTCTATCCCAAAAGCCTGTCATGTCTTCCCCTCACACCTATTTCAGTGCATGAGACAGGCGAAGGATGAGCAGACATGCAATTGAATCAACATGTAACCCTATACAGTAATGGCACTTTAACCTGATGAGGCAGTATTTTGAGGCTCTGCATTGCACATACCTTTCAGTTTCTCTGGTTAGAGAATTGCATGGAACCTGTATCAGTTGGACTGAAGTGCACATCACACAGGAAGGGAATTTAATATTTACTTCCTACTTTAAATACGCTCTGGGTTTCTAATTCAATATTTTGCAGTGCAGTGATGAGACCTTGCCAATAGATGGCGATATGTGCATAGTACATTTTGTCTTCCAGTCCATTGAAATGAAGATTGACTCACCATACCAATTACTGGTAGAATAACCAGGTTTTTAATTGGGTTTATCATATCAAACAGCATATCCACACTCCACTCGTATCAAGATACCAACTCATTTCAATCAATTCACCATCTGATCTTCAGCACTATTACTGGTCGTCTCAGCCAGGAGGAGGAGAGGACTGCTATGCGTAGTAACCCCACATAAAAACTGCCACAGCCATCATGACGAGAGCATTGGCATCCAGAGTGTACTTCCACACCGGGTCCTCGCTGATGTCGGGCAGCTGCTCGG
This sequence comes from Poromitra crassiceps, assembly GCF_964638095.1. Taxonomy (NCBI): domain Eukaryota; kingdom Metazoa; phylum Chordata; class Actinopteri; order Beryciformes; family Melamphaidae; genus Poromitra; species Poromitra crassiceps. Next base: position 52,069,611 of record NC_139642.1, on the reverse strand, counting down.
AGGCCTCGGGCACTTCCTGCTCCGTGGGCTCGGGGGCACCGCCCACGCCGCAGAACCAGCCAATCAGGCGACAGACACCAGACTTGGCCTCCTGCTCAGCCACTGCGGGGAGAGAGGGAGGAGTCGGTACATATTTGTCCATGTCTTTTTGTGACTGACAGCTTCCCATCTTTGTCACCTGGGATACTCGCGGTCTTCCCCCTCCTCTTCTCCTCAGCTTCTCTTTGGCTTCTCCTCCCTCTCTCCTGCTCCTTCCAGTCCAGATCCTCCCTTTCCTCCTTGGAGTGGCGCAGGCTGAAGACCAGACGATGGAGCTGGGAGGGGAAAGAGAGCGAGTATTGCTTCATTCTCCTACAGCAGGGGTTTTCAAAGTCTGAGACTGTGGGCCTCCCCTCAGACAAAGCTAGGAAAAAGACCGCCCCCCTTTAGTTTACTTGCTTCGTTTCACTCAATTTCTGGATGTCTGTGGGCTCATGATTATGTTATTTGATCCCAGACACTCAACAGTTATGCCAAGATGGCCTGTTTGACAGACTTCAGACTACACCAATTGCATAGAAGGGTCTGTCTCAAGGCATTTATTTGTTTCTGACTGGGAAAGTGGGAAAACCCGCTATATTCACCAAAACTACTGTATCTCTGAACTTTCTCTTTAACCTAATCGCACACATTTAGGCTATTTTGATAACTAATGTAATTATGTTTCCACTTCTATTCACTGAGCCTGCCCTGAAACTGTTTGGAGCCCCCCTGGGAAGGCCCGCCCGGCACTTTGAAAACCTCTGTCCTACCGTATACAGACCTCCCCTTGGTTCAAACAAAATCTGACCACAATTCCATAGCTGAAACCAGAGTAAAGTCAGGGTAGCCACACATTTTCATGGATACATTTCTTTTATTATTTTTTACTTTTCAAGGATCTATAATAGCATTTCTGTGTGAATCAATACCAGAAATGATTACTACTGTACACTGGACAAATGGGACACACCTCTTCATATTGGATTTTAGTGCTTAGGAGTCACTTCATCACATTGCATGGAAGCTAATGAAAAGCAAATCACACATTTTCCATAAAAATGTAATAACAAAGCACTAAAATTCAATATAAAGAGGTGTGTCCTATTTCTCCAGTGTAGTAATCATTTCTGGTATTGATTGTCATATGTAATTTAAAAAAATCCATCCATAAAGAATAAAGAAGGTAATGTAATGCAAGAGTTCTAGGAAATAAACTGCTCCAGCAATAGCTGGGGCCAAAAGAGAAGCAACTTGTTTCTCTGTTCCATATAGAAGAGAGAGAGAGAGAACTAGAATCCAATACAAAGAGGTGGATTCCAGGCCTGAAAAACGGGATTTTGAAATTCCATGACTTTTCCATGACAGTTAGAGGTGACTCACGTGTTGATCCTCTATGGGCGCGGTGCAGTAGCTGACCAACAGCACCAGCACTGACGTACAGAAGAAGAGCAGCATGGCAAAGTACAGGTAATGGACCCCGCACACCAGAGCAGGGCAGTTAGAGGGGAAAAGACAGCTGCCGGTACCGAACCAGAACTCCGGGACCATGCGACACAGACCCATCACCAGGCCGCCCACGAGACCCCAGAACGCACCCTGAAAAAAGTCGAGAGTACGCTACTTGATTGAGCTGCTCACGTACTGAACAGTTAGAAACAAGAAGTAGAACCACCAAGACTGTAATTTGCGGTCTCATCAAGCAAGGTTTTATTGACAAGACACCGTGTCAGGATGCAGTTCGTTGTCCCGGGACCAAGGGGGGTCAGGAGCAGTGTTGGGCAAGTTACTTTCAAAATGTAATATACTACATATTACTAGTTACATTCATTTGAAAGTAATAAGTTACTTTACAATATTACTGTCTGTGTAGACTAGAGTAACTCGTTACTTATTACACTACTTTTGCATTACTTTTACCAAAACAGCAGCAGCAGCAGAATGACATCGCCGACCCAGAACCATCCCGAAAAATAATTTCAACCGCCTTGAAGTCAGTGTAAACAATCCAAAATTCTAAATGTTATTATTTTCCTTCGTTATTGTCGTCTATAGTGGTTATTTGCATAAAACACACAGTTTGATTAGGAAATTATTGTATCTTTTTTAAATATGTGCTTTGATTTAATCAAATGTAACTCAATTTGTAACTTGAGTTACTTGACAAAGTAACTGGTATAATATTACTGAAATCTTATAAGTAATAAGTAATAAGTTATATTACTGAGTTACTGCTAAAAGTAATATATTACATGTAATGTGTTACTTTTGTAATGAGTTACCCCCAACACTGGTCAGGAGTGCCCTCTAGTGTAATTGTATCTAGGGTCGTATGGGATCATTTTGTCCCGGGCCTGGGCAAGATACGCACTGGCCCTGCTTTCAAACATGCCATTTAGATGTAAAAGCAGGCATCATATGAATCCACATAGTAAGCTTCTCATTCAGTGACAAACAGCTCCCGAATGTGATTTTAGCTCAGGGAGAGCACTGTTCATGTGCACAAATACAGATCAAACTGTACAACATCTTCATAAAAGTATACTTGGATTCAGGTTGCCTCTCATAAGCAACCGATGCGATGTTATACTTCAAATCATATGTTGAGGATTTAGCAGACGTCCCATTCGATAAGTAACTCTGTGCCATTAAAATATCAATAAACCACTACGATATCAATAAACAATGTATTTGCCAAATACTGTATATAGCAGTCTCACCGGTTCGTTTACTCTCTTCACAAATACTGCCAGGAAGAAGACCGAGGCGATAGGGGGCGCCAGATAGCTGGTGACTGACTGGATGTAATCAAACAGCTGACCGCTCTGGGCCGCCTGAACAACTGGGATCCAACAGATGCTGATGGCTACGATACACAGCACCCAGACTCTGGAGAGGAGAGGAGAGGAGGAAGGTGTGGTAGGTTGATGGTGAAGGTGGGGCAGGTTGATGGTGAGGGAGGAGGAAAAACAGAGATATGGTGACTGAAATGTGCCATGCGCTGGATGCTTTTTAGCCAGAGCGCCTCACAGTACCATAACTGCATTTTTAATATGGGTAGCCTCAGTTGGAATCAAACCCCAAATTAGGGTTAGACCATTAAATCAGTTTGCTGATAATTTGTACCGATATTAGCCTTGAGATTGGCCAGTCAGTCGTCCACCATGTGATGAATATGGTAGTTTAATACATATCTATTGTTAAATTGATCAATTTTACACTGCTTGTCTATGGGAAGCATAGCACCTGATTCTAATATAACATTGTCACTGTAGCCCACCCAAAGAGGTGCAGACTATTGGCAATGATCACACACTCCTTACATTTGTTGTGATTTTTATCGTATTCACCAATATTCAGTTACAGTGCTTTCATCAGGATGTGTACTACCAAGACTACAATTCAGGCAGAAACACTGAACACTATAGGGCTGTTTTGAGCACAAACACTGAACACTATAGGGCTGTTTTGAGCACAGACACTGAACACTATAGGGATGTTTTGAGCAGAAACACTGAACACTATAGGGATGTTTTGAGCACAAACACTGAACACTATAGGGCTGTTTTGAAACACTGAACACTATAGGGATGTTTTGAAACACTGAACACTATAGGGATGTTTTGAGCAGAAACACTGAACACTATAGAGATGTTTTGAGCAGAAACACTGAACACTATAGGGATGTTTTGAAACACTGAACACTATAGGGATGTTTTGAGCAGAAACACTGAACACTATAGAGATGTTTTGAGCAGAAACACTGAACACTATAGGGATGTTTTGAAACACTGAACACTATAGGGATGTTTTGAGCACAAACACTGAACACTATAGGGCTGTTTTGAGCACAGACACTGAACACTATAGGGATGTTTTGAGCAGAAACACTGAACACTATAGGGATGTTTTGAGCACAAACACTGAACACTATAGGGATGTTTTGAGCAGAAACACTGAACACTATAGGGATGTTTTGAAACACTGAACACTATAGGGATGTTTTGAGCAGAAACACTGAACACTATAGAGATGTTTTGAGCAGAAACACTGAACACTATAGGGATGTTTTGAAACACTGAACACTATAGGGATGTTTTGAGCAGAAACACTGAACACTATAGAGATGTTTTGAGCAGAAACACTGAACACTATAGGGATGTTTTGAAACACTGAACACTATAGGGATGTTTTGAGCAGAAACACTGAACACTATAGAGATGTTGAAACACTGAACACTATAGGGATGTTTTGAAACACTGAACACTATAGGGATGTTTTGAGCAGAAACACTGAACACTATAGAGATGTTGAAACACTGAACACTATAGGGATGTTTTGAGCAGAAACAGTGAACACTATAGGGATGTTTTGAGCAGAAACACTGAACACTATAGGGATGTTTTGAAACAGTGAACACTATAGGGATGTATTGAAACACTGAACACTATAGGGATGTTTTGAGCAGAAACAGTGAACACTATAGGGATGTTTTGAGCAGAAACACTGAACACTATAGGGATGTTTTGAAACAGTGAACACTATAGGGATGTATTGAAACACTGAACACTATAGGGATGTTTTGAGCAGAAACAGTGAACACTATAGGGATGTTTTGAGCAGAAACACTGAACACTATAGGGATGTATTGAAACACTGAACACTATAGGGATGTTTTGGGCAGAAACACTGAACACTATAGGGATGTTTTGGGCAGAAACACTGAACACTATAGGGATGTTTTGGGCAGAAACACTGAACACTATAGGGATGTTTTGGGCAGAAACACTGAACACTATAGGGATGTTTTGAAACAGTGAACACTATAGGGATGTATTGAAACACTGAACACTATAGGGATGTTTTGGGCAGAAACACTGAACACTATAGGGATGTTTTGGGCAGAAACACTGAACACTATAGGGATGTTTTGGGCAGAAACACTGAACACTATAGGGATGTTTTGAAACAGTGAACACTATAGGGATGTATTGAAACACTGAACACTATAGGGATGTTTTGGGCAGAAACACTGAACACTATAGGGATGTTTTGGGCAGAAACACTGAACACTATAGGGATGTTTTGAAACACTGAACACTATAGGGTTGTTTTGAAACACTGAACACTATAGGGATGTTTAGAAACACTGAACACTATAGGGATGTTTTGAAACACTGAACACTATAGGGATGTTTTGAAACACTGAACACTATAGGGATGTGTTGGGCATGGAAATATGTCTAATTTAAAGATATTGAATGTTGGCACAAAATATCAGCTAATGGCAGCTTTAACCCAAAAATGATCATTATCAGCCTTCAAAAACCCATATTGGCAGGCATCCACACTGTAGGGGGAGAATCATTGAGCTAAAGAGCCCAATGTGTTTCATACCAGAGCAAAACGAACAGCTCTGCATGGAGACAGCGAAGGAGTTTGGCATAGGACTGGGCGATAGGTTGAAATCAATATCACGCTAATCATAAGGATTTTTCTCTATCAATATCACGATATGGTTCATGTGTGCACATGGGTGGATCTAGAGAAATATATTAGAGTTATTTTTTAACTCAGAAACATTTCATTATTGTGACACCTGAAATGTGCCTTTTGCTCCCTACCTGCCCACGATCATGAGCTCGCTCTCGGCAGCCTGCGGCCTGATGCGTGTCCAGATGTCCATGGTGAACAGAGTGCTGCTGCTGTTGAAGATGGAGGCCAGGGAGGACATGAGAGCAGCCAGCATCACGGCCAGCATCAGACCTCGCAACCCTGCCCAGGGAGAGGGAGGAGGGGAGGGGAGGCAGAGGAGATGAGGAGGGGGAAGAGGTGAGTAGAAGAGAGAGAAAGACTGAGCTGGCAAGAAAGATGGAAATCAAGATTTGTGAAATCAGAACCTGAATATCTTCCTGATGTCCATTTAAAATACTTTCCAAAGGTCTTTTAACATGATTTTTTTTTTATCATGACATGCTATCACATTATGCTTGCTTGCTGTCATTAAATCTACCATGATGATGTGGTCAGTGTCAGAGATAAATAGGGTGTGGTTTAGGGTCCTTACCGTTGGGCATGACTGACACCACCAGTTTAGGGTAAGCAATATTGGAGCAGCCCACCTCAGTCCCACACACCTCCTTACACACCTCTGGGACCACACAGCCAACCTCGTCTATGGGTGGATGGAGACACACACATACTGAAGTATGTTACTCAAGAAGTGTAAACAGTTACCTTATTACTTATTACTCCTTTAAAAAGTAACAAAATTACTTTAGTTATCACTTGGTATCCAAAATAATTAGTTACGTTACTTGTTACATTACTTTTGCTTTTGCCAAACTTTATTTATTTGCCTACCTAGGACAAAAACTTAATCGCATTCTGGCAAACGCAGTAGTCTCGCATAGCCAGGCCTATCTCCAACACTTCGTTTTAGCGGTGTGCCGGTACTGGAGAAAGTAATGCAGTAACATGAAGTTACTTGGATTAGTAGGCCTAACAGTAATACTGTGTTGGAAATTGTAACCCCTTACACTACTCGTTACTGGGGAAAGTAATAAAATTACAGCAACGTCTTAGTGAGTAATGCATTACTGCCCAACACTGCACAAGACGCACTCACTGGATCCACACCTCTGTCTAGCTGGTGAATGTGATTTGACAGAGAAAGAGCACCTGGGTAGAGGACCCTGCTGATCATGCCGGGGAACACCATGAGGAACATGGGCAGCAGTTTGAGGTAGCCACACATGATGCAGCCGGCCTTCACATGGCTCAGACTGCGAGCCGCCAGGCACCGCTGCACGATCACCTAGACAGGAAAGACACCTTCATATCCTACACCAGTGGTTTTCAAAGTGGGGGTCGGGTTTTCCTGGGGGGCCGCCAGTGGGCTCTAGGGGGGCCTCAGCAAATTAATGGAAATGCTTAAAAAATCTTTATGGGGAAGGAAATGATTCAGTTATATTTGTTAATACTACAGTATAATAAATAAATAATGTATTTTTTATCATATTTTATCATTATATTTAGTGTAGTATTAACAAATATAATTGAATCTTTTCCTTCCACATAAAAATCATATGCCATGCCCATCTGTCTAATTGCCTGCCAGTCAAAACGTTGTTTCATTGTCATTAACCCCCATGGTGTGGGTAATAGTCTGGAACAATGTTTATAATGGAAAACAGAAATATTGAATAATGAACAAATGAGAAAAGATTTGAGATACAAATGTAATTATTAGGTTATTACATTAATAAAAGTAAGGAAATATATTCTGAGGTTGTATGGATGTGATTAATCACGGTAACATGATTTTAATGATAATTACAATTTGAAACAGTAATACGAGCCGTGATAGAATTATCATGGTTTATCATTAAACCGCTAATTGTTTCATCCCTACATATAGCTAAACATATTCTAAGGTATATGTAAAATGGGTTCAACTTCTTTTTACCCATCTGAGGCCAGGTGTAGAAAGTGATAGTAACGTCGCTAGTGAGTCTAACAAGTCCCTGGATGGCCTGTGTACATTTACGGAATTAACCCCAGCTCTCCATGTCCTTCAGTTTGCCCTGTGGGTGTGAAAACCAAGCCAACAGGTTATCTGGAAGGAATCTGGGACGTTAACCTGGTCCGTGCACCAGTACCAGCCTCCCACTATGGCGATGCCAAACAGCACCCCGGGCCAGGGCAGGTCCCCTGTGAGCGGGTCCCGCAGCAGGTTGAAGGCGTCCGGCCTGGGGGTGTAGCACTGGGGGGAGATGTTGTAGCGCTGGGGGTCCAGGGACGCGGTGGCACCCGGCATCGCAGAGCTGTAGCTGGCCAGCAGGGCGCTGTAGCCTCCTACCTCAGCAAAGGCTTCGGGGGGGTTTGGAGAAGAGTCAGTCATCAGTCACTTTTGTGACCTTTGACATTTAAACATGATAGATTTCCAATGACAATATATAGGCGGGGTGAAGTTGGAGACAATTCAATTCAATATTAATGTTACAGAGAGAAAGCTCAGATAACCTCTTGTTGTCTGTCTGCTATACTGACATGGCTGGAGTCGTGAGGATGAGTCAGCCGCTGATGCAGCACTATCTGCTCACCACACGCTCATGACAGGGCGTTGTCTGCCTTGTAATCTTGCCTGCTTCTTTTCACTGTCTTGTAATCTACACCAGAGTTGCTATATCAATATCAGCCTCTACTGTCACCAGGTTTTTCCACCCTGACAACAAGACAATTCTTGGGGGGAAACACTGAATACTTGGAACCCCCCCCCCCCCCCCCCCCCCCATGGAATTTGTCAGATGTGCAGATATTGAAAGTGGGGCACAGAATAAATAACAGCTGTTGTTGCACATTGGATCTAAAAACACAACGGTTCAAATAAGGAGACTGTTACAGTCTGGACTTACAGAAGGCGGTGAGGACCAAGGCCCCGACGATGATGACAAAGGTCTGAACTGTGTCTGTGTACATCAGAGCAGCGAGGCCACCTGGGTGACACGCACGCACGCACACGCACGCACGCACACACACACACACACACACACACACACACACACACACACACACACACACACACACACACACACACGCACGCGCGCATGCACACACACACACACACACACACACACACACACACAGAGACACACACAGGAGTATCAATGAACACCCTAGCATCGCTTTGACAAGCTAATTAACAGTTGGTCAATATTCATGATTGCGAAGCGGTGTTGAACTAGCTCATTATTGGATTAAAAGGTCAGAAAGGCCACAGGGGGGGGGGGGGGGGGGGGTGTCCTGGTAGTGCAGATTCCCTGCCTACCAACATGAGGGTCGCAAGTTCGAGTCCCTGTTTTACCTCCGGCTTGGTCGGGCGTCCATAATATACAGGCACAATTTGCAGTGTCTGTGGGTGGCAAGGCGGATGATAGGTAGGTGTCCTGGTCGCTGCACTAGTGCCCCTCCTCTGGTCGGTCGGGGGGGGCCTGTTTGGGGGGGGACGGGAACTGGGGGGTATAGCGTGATCCTCCCACGTGCTCCGTCTTGCCAGTGAAGCGCCTCGCTGTCAGGTGTGAAGCCACGGCTAGCAACTGCACATGTATCGGAGGAAGCATGTGCCAGTCTACAACTCTCCCCGGATCGACAGAGGGGGCGGAGCAAAAGCCCAGACACCCAAGCAGGGAATTGACCAAGTATTCTGGAAGGAACTTTGGCACACACGCATGCACGCACACACACACACACACACAAACACACACACACACACACACACACACACACACACACACACACACACACACACACACACACACACACACACACACACACCTGTAACAGTGTACAGGGCTGTGATGGACAGGAGGGCGATGACGGCCACATAGATGTTCCATCCTAACGCCTGCTGGATGAACACAGCTCCTGAAAACATGTCCACCTGCAGGCAGATAGAGAGGGGGGGAGAGAGGGAGGGAGAGAGGGAGGGGGGGAGAGAGAGGGAGGGGGGAGAGAGAGGGAGGGGGGGAGAGAGAGGGGGGGAGAGAGGGAGGGGGAGAGGGAGGGGGGGAGAGAGAGGGGGCGGAGAGAGAGGGAGGGGGGGAGAGAGAGGGGGGGAGAGAGGGAGGGGGAGAGAGGGAGGGGGGAGAGAGGGAGGGGGGAGAGAGGGGGCGGAGAGAGAGGGAGGGGGGGAGAGAGAGGGGGGGAGAGAGGGAGGGGGAGAGAGGGAGGGGGGGGAGAGAGGGAGGGGGGGAGGGGGGGAGAGAGAGGGGGGGAGAGAGGGAGAGGGAGGGGGGGAGAGAGGGAGGGGGGGGGAGAGAGGGGGGGGGGAGAGGGAGGGGGGGAGAGAGGGGGGGAGAGAGGGAGGGGGGGGGAGAGAGGGGGCAGAGAAAGAAAGAAAGAATCATAGAGAAATGTATACATTTGAAATGTAAGAAATTTGATATGTACATTTAGAAACAACGGAATTTAGAGGAAAATTTGGAGAAAGAAAGAAATGTATTCTTATCATATTCTCTATATGATCCATGGTAGTGCATGCCATGTCGTGGGACAGGCCGACTCACAGAGATCTTGGTGAAGATGTAGAGGAACAGAGAGATGACTGACAGGTAGAGGCTGATCCTGCCGCCTCCAAACCTCTTCTTCAGGTACTGAGGCATGGTGATCACCTACATACACATTACACACACGCACGCACGCACGCACGCACACACACACACACACACAACACGGTCCATGTGGACTAATAGGAGGTATCAGACTTTTCAATGCAGTAAATGACTAACCAAGCCAATGGAACACTGCATGAAGTACACAAATTAACTTTAGGGACTTTGCACCTCTTTACACTGGCGCATCTTACAGTGAATGTAAACAGGGTTCCCACACAGATTCAATTACTATTAAAAGACTTTCCATTCCCAATTCTGTCACATTCAAGGACCCAACACGGCACAGTTTGAGACCGGGATCACTGAGGATCTTTATCATGAGAATTAGCAGGCTGTACAGAAGCTCACAGACAACAAAGAGAAATGCTTGAATGTGTGGACGCTCCTCAACTGTGCTGTGTTACACGTTAAGTCAAAACAAAAGTATCAAAAGAACTAACATTTCTATTCTTGCACAAAATATATAAATCACCGCTGTCGCCTCACAGCAAGAAGGTCCTGGGTTCGATTCCAGCCTGGGTCGCTGAGGGTGAGTCCCCATCCCCGTGTCCTCAGTGCCTACTAAATGAGTGTCAATGGACTAACTCACCCCGGCTGTAAGGTAGACAGGTACAAACAGCCACCCCAGCAGCAGTACGATGAATAAGGCCTGAGAATCAATGATGAAAACTATAGTTGGTTGCAGCCCTACGATCAACAGATGTCGAGTCTGGTTTGTTTTCTGAGCAAGACGTGAAGAGGTAAGAAGTATGACTTACGTTCCACTCAAACCCTCCCACTGCGATTCCACTGGCGGCCCCAGTGCCTGCCAAGCCCACAAAGTGACCACTACCAATGTTGCTGGCAAACAGAGACGCACCAACCTGAGAAGGAACAGAAAAACACTGAGGAAAAACATGACTGGGAAATAAAGGAGTAGTGAAGCATAAATATCCACCCAATTAAGTCTTTCTGGCAGCTTCAAACTAGAGCCATTTATTGCCTCTTATCTGGAAATCTGGAAGCAGTGTTGGAGTAGTCGAGTCGGACTCGACTCGTGGACACATTTTCAGGACTCGTGACTTGACTCAGACTTGAGTACTGATCACTCCAATTTGGACTCAAGCATTCATGCATTCATGCATTCATACATTCGGACTCAGAAGTTGGTGACGAGGACACAGACTTGATAACGCCCTAATAAAGCCCTAATAATTTCGCATAAGATATTGATAGCTCCAGTATATTAATACCGTGACATTATTCAATTTTGTGCCAGGGCAGGCACTTTTGTTCCACCTACATCATGTCGATTCACAACTCATGTTCAGTAACTCCGGACTCAGATTCAGGTAATGGAGACTCGACTCGCTGGACTCGGACTCTTCTTTGGTGACTGGGACTTGGACTCGAACACTGGGGACTGGAGACTTGACTTGGACAGATGGGTAGGAGGATATAGTGACTCGACTACATTACTGTCTGGAAGCAACCACAGGTATAGTAACTCTTCGAGATTACAAAAGGATTTGACAGGTGTGGGAAGAATCCCATTAAGAGGCTAATTGAAGCCACTGTATTTCAGGGAGGGTTCATACCCATTTTGACCAATGGATTTCCATGACTTTAGTGTGTTTTTCATGACCGTACGAACCCTGGTATTTCCTCTCTTATCCAGTCCTTTAAAACCACCAGCAGTGAGGGAAAGACCATATTCATACGGTCTTCGTCTGAGGGGTCAAGCAGTTTTCTATGTAGCTGAACTCACCGGCCACCAGGTCATGGTCCGCCCTGCCAGGAAATACCCTCCCACCGTCCCGCGGTTGGTCCGAAACATGGACTATAACACAGACAGGGTAATTTAGTGATTTATGCACAAGCCAAATTCAACATCTCTGTGCTTACATACAATTGCACAAAGTTAATTCAGTTTTATGTGACATAAATGTTTAATGTCCACCCATATAAGTCTCATTACCAATTACAAAAGACTCTCACCCAAATGCCGACACCAATGACCATGATGAAGTATCCAATGATGACGGTGATATCCGCTGGGTTGTTGATGGTCGCCTTGTCTGATGAGGAGGGGTTCTCCATCGCTCTAATCCACATTCATTCATTAATTAACCTGTAGCTTTGATACAATCGACTCACCTCTACTTGAAACAGCTGTCCTTTGTTTCCTCGGTCTAACTTCTCTTACTACTTTACTTCTAATTGGGGACCTTTGCCCGCACAAACACCTGAACACAGGCACAAATACTGTCAAATAACTACAAGACACTCAATCCGTCCAGTTACAGTGGATTGAGTGAGACCGAGGCACGGGCAGCAGAGCTGGATGGTCCGAACAAGCAGGCTAAGACCTTTGGTCAGCACTGACAATGGGCAGATTCAGCAGTTTATTAATGACAGTAATTATTAACACCAAACACTAAAAATGTTCACCAAGTCAGGTTTCAGTCAAGAAGTTTTGCTAGATTTTCAACACTTGAAGGCAGCGGTTTAGGCATAAAGTCTATCCGCTTGAGTCTGCTTCTCTTATGTGCAACGATCTATGCTCCCAAAGTAGAAGAAATATTAGAAATTATTTAAACTACAACCCAGGTCATTGAATCTACAAATAATAACTACTGTAGTTAAAACGACTGGGGGCGGGTACCTATTCTATCATTACAGGGTATGTACAGTACATTGTAACAGTTGTAATATGAGAATAAAAGAGAATCTGTAAACACAATGTAAGCAAATAGTCCTTTATTCATTTGATAGCATTGCTGTTATCAAAACATCCATTTGCCTTTCAAGTTCAAAAACATCATCAGATTGTACGAATGAGGCCAACTTACTTCTTCGGGGGAAGTATGTGGGTGGGTGTGTGTGTGCAAAAAGCACACGTTGAATAGATTTGTTCCCCAGCATAGAGCACGCACGCAGACACACACACACACACACTTTTCACATCTCATACAAACTATAAGCACACGACTCTAGGCAGGTGATGGGGAAAATCTGTCAATTATCTAGGCGAAAATTCAGAGAATCACATGAGGGGGAAAAATCTTCTAGAAAGAAAGAGAAAAAAAAACACTTCTGGACCAACCAGCCGACCAAACTGACAAATTAACCAAACTCTGGCAATGAGAAACTAATACTAATACTCTATGCGATGGCTACTAAACATGCTACTGAAATCATGTCCACTGCAAATGAAGACTATACAGGGTGTTTTAGAATTAGGCTTGGGCGGTATCCATTTTTTCATACCTTCCTGACCCTAGACTATACGATACGACGCTATGGGGGGGTAAAACAGCCAATTGTGTCAAGAGTTTCTTTCTACCTCCAAATAATTCTTCTGTTGTAGTATAATAGTTCCTGTTGTATAAATTAAATGCATGTCCATCAAAAGTTGCAACTTCTATGTTTCAGTAAACCTTATTTACACAGTATTGGTCACAAATGTCCTCAAAAGGAAAATGTCACAAACGGAATGGACACAGTTATGAGCAAGCCTGTAACATGTTCAGTTTAAAGTGGTCTTAAACAATATAGTGTTGCTTGTAACACGGATATGCTTGCTTGCCTATTAACAAGGTTAAAAAAACATAGCCTCCAAATGGCAAATAAAAATAAAATAATAAAAATCATTTAGGTTAATCCCACCACAGGCAAGTATATTTGCAGCTATTTTGGCTGAACAAAAAAAAAGTTTTGACGGTATTGAAAATCATACCCTCTGTATTTCTAAATACCCCGATATACGGTAAGGTAATACTGTAATAATACCGCCCAAGCCTATTTAGAATAGATGATCAAGCATGTCTAACCTTTTGGAAAGTACATTATTATCCTTGCATTTAAATGTATTTTGGTCATTTCACTTGAGCCTGCAGTTTGCAGTCTGGCCAATGAACGGACAGAAATATTGGAGAGAAAACGGAAACAGAATGGCTTACAATGGAAGAATGACCTTACATATCTGGACACAACCTTTCTGCACTTTCACAAAGTCAGAATTTACGTTTGACGTTTGACCTCCTCGTGCAGAATAATGTTCAGATCTGCACGTACGTATCTGCCTCTCTGTGACAGTGGCTCTCAAAGCTCACAGCGCCGTCTTAGAGGAACAAGCCCTGGCATTAGAATCAGGGGGGCGGGGAAATAATAATAACCATTCCAAAACAACGGCAAATAAAGATCTTCAAAATACATTACAATAAATAAGGTACAATGTATTCAGATAATCGGAACCTCCGTGCCAGGTACATTCAAACCTCTATGGCTGGGGCCCGTGAAAAGAAATGCTCCCATTTTGACACTGCTGTTGCTGATCAATTCTCAGCATTGACATGATTTCCAAACAGCTTTGAAAAAGATCAAATTCATAACTAACAAAAGAAAAATGCTATTATGAAAGGGCAAAATTAAATATATCATCTGAATATATTCAAGGCCTTTTTTCCTATCTCAAAGTGACTAAAGGAGTTGAGTGCTCCCTGTTCTGGCAAATGGTAGATTAGATTACATTCAGGTACGAGTCACCCTTTGCCTACAGGAGCTTCTGGCCCCACTGTCTTGATGGATTTGAGTCGGTCCATCTTTATGGCTGCGCTCTCATCCTATTGAATGATCTTTTCCCTGTGACTTCATCTGAATCCTGAACATCAACTCAATCATCAACATGAGAGAGATCAAGAGAAGTTACAAAGAAAAGCAGGCAGAACTCCTCTCTGCGTCACATGACCGCTGACCGGCTGACGTTACTCCGATCACACTAGTCCCCCATCAGGCTACCTTTATTTTATTCATTCATTTATTTATTTATTTTTTCTTGCAGTTGTCTTTGGCTAGCCTCAGTCTGGACAGGATGTGTTTCTTAGGGAACTTTAGAGTGGTACACCCAAACTGGCTCACCCCGCCGGTGTCCCCGGGGAGTTTCTCCCGTCTCTGGACCCAGCTGCGCCAGCCGGGCTTCCAACAGTACACGCTGTCATAGAAGCGCGAGCCGTTCTCCCCGCCCAGCACGTAAATCCTTCGTTTCCACCTGGCCACGCCCCCGGCCGCGATGCGGCGCGGCAGGCCGGGGAAAACCACCGGGCTCGGCGCTCGGTCGCTCCCGCCGCCTACCCGCTCGCCCCCGGTGCCTGTGCTCCCCCGCTCCCCGGTGATCCCTCCCCCACCGGTCACCTCCCTCTCCACCCCGGAGCCCCTCCCCTCTTTGAAGAACAGCACGCGGCCGGTAGCGTCCAACGTTTCCAGATTGGTGTAGTTTCCGTCCAGGAACTTGGTGGCGTCCCTCATGTAGCCCCCGACGGCGCAGACGCCCCCTCGCAGCGCCACCCCTCCGGCGAGACAGGTGGCGCCGGAGTCTAGTGCCACGCGTGTCCAGCAGTCGGTCATGGTGTGGTAAATGAGCACTCCTGAATGGACCACCGCCCGGTTCTGCTCTAGTGTGGTTCCGCCCAGTATGTATATCCGTCCGCGCAGGGCGGCACAGGCGAAGGCGCGCAGGGGGAGCGGTAGCCGAGGCCCG
Source organism: Poromitra crassiceps (assembly GCF_964638095.1). NCBI lineage: Eukaryota > Metazoa > Chordata > Actinopteri > Beryciformes > Melamphaidae > Poromitra > Poromitra crassiceps. Next base: position 52,053,900 of record NC_139642.1, on the reverse strand, counting down.
GGGGACCACTCCTGTGACGGCGATGCCAGCTCCAGGGTCTCGCAGGTGTCCAGCATGGCATGGCGGTTGCTGCCGCCCAAGGCATAGAGGGAGTCCCCGCAGCCCAGCAGACCTAGCATCGTCCGGGGCTGGAGCATGGAAGGTCGCTCGATCCAGCGGTCCAACACGGTATCGTATTCGTGGACGGCCGCCGACACGGTGCCCGTCCGGAGGATTCCACCGGCTACGAACAACCGGTCGCCTACAGCCGTGCAGCCCGGACACACCAGCGAGCTCAGAGCTGCCAGCTTCTCCCACTTCCCTGTCCGGGGGTCAAAACAGTCCACGGTATACTCAGTCTGAGTCGCCACAAAGTTCTCATCCTCCCGAGGTGTCAGATCCACACAGACGATCTTTTTCTCAAACATGCCCTCCCGTGGTCTTAGAGGCCCGCCGAGGCCCTCGCCGGCCGCGGCGGGCCCTAGCTCCTGGCTCAGTCGCCGGCTCTCCTCCTGGGAGAGCAGCCCCGGCCGCAGGTGGTGAAGTAAGGCCGGCATGTGGGCGTAGCGATCCAGGGGTCGGTGCTCCGCCCAGCGGCGCGCCGCGTCGTACACCTCCGCCTCAGAGTCCACCCCCAGGCGGTCGGAGCCCAGGAGGCTGCCCAGGGTGCCGTGGTCCAGCAGGAGGAAGTCTTTCTGACGGGCCACCTGGGGGAAGTGCTGGGCTACCAGCCTCAGAGAGGCGCGCAGCAGCAGCTGGTCGTGGTGGGAGCGAGCCAGAGAGTACATCCCAAGGCAGTTATCCATCGAGAGGTGCTCGAATAGAAACCTGCAGGGGGAGAGAAGGAAAAGAGAGGGCAGGATAAGGAATAGGCGAGGAGGGGACTGTTTGAAAACGCAGGAAATATGGAATACAAATGTCAGTTGAAGGCAGTAGTTGTAGTTGAGTCTGAGTCAGACTGGACTTCGAGTCCTGGGCACATTTTCAGGACTCGTGACTCAATTTGGACTTGAGCACTGATGACTCTGACTTAAGCATTCATGGAGTCGGAAGTTGGAGACGAGAACTCTGACTTGTTCATTGATAAAGACTTTATTTTCTTTTTTTGTAATAGACGCTAATAATTTGGCAGAAGATAATCAGCTATATTGATACTGTGACATTATTCAATTTTGAGCAAGGGCAGGCATGTGTGTACCACCTACATGTGGATTCACGCTCATGTTCAGTAGGCTAACTCTGGGATTGGACTCAGACTCGGGTAATAGGGACTTGACTCGGACTCTTCTTTGCTCACTTGGACTCTGACTCGAAAACTGGGGACTGGAGATATAGTGACTCGACTACAACACTGGTTGAAGGCTAGTATTGTGGAAGTGAAAATAACCCGTCCTGAATTGGACAGCAAACAGAGCCTCATGTATTATTTGATGCTGTTACACACAGTAGCTCTAGCTAACAGCTACCTGGAGCACAGGTCCTGCAGGGGCATGACTTGGAGGCGATTGGCAGCCACAAAGAGGTCCTCAGCTGTGTCCAGAGAAAGGCCCGCCTCTCCGGTGTACACAAACTGGATGACCGTCTCCATGACAGACGGCGTCACCTCCTCCAGGCGGATCTCAGTGAGGCGAGACTCCACCAGAGGGCTGGTGAACATGGCCCGGAAATACGGGCTCACCGCCGCCAAGAGGACTCTTTGAGTTGAAGGGAGACAAGGTTGTGAGAAGAGGGGGAGGGAATCGGGAGACGTTAGAGGACTAGATATCCAGCCGGTGAGGAAAGAGCTACAAGGTTATTCCCTCACAAAAGCCCTTTGTAGGAGAGATAGCAGGCCTACCTGTGACACATGAACTGCTTCCCCTCCACTAGCAGGGTGACGTCACACAACTGCTGAGCATCCAGGAGCTGCTTCAACCCTGAGACGCAGAAGGAGGGGGACAGGGGGGAGGAGGGGGACGGGGGGAGGAGGGGACGGACAAAGAGGAATTAGATAGAAGGGAAGTGACGGAGACAAAGAGAGGCAGTGAGAGGACAGGTGAGATGACTAATTTTCAACTGCTGTCCCTTGGAACTCCGGTTAGATCTGACAAGTGCCTCACACACACTGACAGATGTATTAACCCATTGACAAAGTGATTGTTAGCTCACACTAGGTGCTCCGAGCACTACACCCCCCCCCCCCCCGATCAGAGGCAAATCACGTTGGCTCTGCGCTCGCTTGTTAAGTGTGAACTGTCCACAGATGTGAGCGGGGAGCTCCCCCGAGCACTCACCGACGAGTCAGAGATCTGACGGATATCTAGCCTGCTTGATATCTAGTCGTGTCGGGAGAGAGTAGAGCGTAGTGAGGCAGACACGGCCGGGGTGATGTGTGCCGTCTGCAGCACGCTACAAAAAGGCAAGTGGTCTGACTGAGGTCATTCTCGGTGATTGGTACAAACTGTCCCACAACCAAAAAAAACAAATGTAAAAAGCATTTAAGTAGCTATGCAAATTGTATATGTTTACTAAAATCATTCTATTATCCATTCGAAACCCAAATAATATTTGCGATAGCTGTAAACGTAATAACTCCGACTTAATAAATCTAACATTGAACCGATTTTGGAGAATGACCCATCGATGTGCGAGCGTGTTTAGAAAGAATAAAACCGGTGTGAGACTGCTTTTGGGGACTCGTCTGGGATTCTCCTGGTGAAATATCTTGTAATGTGTGATCCCATCGCTGCTCAGTCATATAGAGTGAAAAACAAAACGACTCAAAACACTCCTGATTACAAGACAGACAGTTGTATAATGTGAATGAAGTCTGTACGTGCTATAAAGAAAACGCACACCGTGGAGTCTCAGTGAGGTGCTGGTGGCAGAGAAAAAACATGACTTGACAAAGGCCACCCGGCCGAAACGTTGTCTGTCAAATAAATGTTGCATCTGAGTCAGAGTGTGCAGTTTCCTCTCGATGATGGGAGGAAACCGGAGCACCGGGAGTGGTAGGAAACCCACACGAACACAGGGAGAATATGCAAACTCCACACAGAAAGGACCTGGGACAGACCGGGGTTCGAACCCGGGACCTTCTTGCTGTGAGGCAGCAGCGCTAACCACTGAGCCACCGTGACGACAGAGGAGTGGAAGAGGTGAGGTAGAAAATGACTCATACTGTACCAATGCCAATACTAGTGTGTGATCATAGAGAGGTTTCCCCCAATATCGTCCTTGGACCGCCAACCCTCCCCAATCTATCCTCATGTTCGTCTGCCTCACCGTGTGTAATGTAGTCACCCAGCGGGGTGGTGCTGTCGTCGGGGAAGTCCTCCTCCTCCGAGTCGCTGTCCGACAGGAGCTCCACTGTTTGCCCATCAGTGTCCTGCCACGGCTGGGGACGCCAGGTGACTGGTCCTCCCCGCACCGCATTCATCTGAGAGATAGTGCACATTTGTTTATTATTAGGATCCGGCATAGCCGACGCCTAGATGACAGCTAGTCTTCCCGGGGTCCAAATTCACATTCACAAACAAGACCTTTTTGACGTGTCATAGCAGGGTAAACACAGGTGTAATTAATAACATTAATGATTATTCCATTCAGGTGTTCCAACGCCATGCCCTGCTATTGTGCATTCTGGCTCATTGACATGCTACTGGAACACCTTTGGAATGGAACCATCATTAATGCTATTAGTTACACCTGTGCTTACCCTGGTTTGACATGTGAAAATGGTTGTTGTGGAAAAAGGTCTGTGTGAGAGCAGCTTACTGTGTGGTAGGTCATTATCTGGAACAGGCCTAACATCCCAACATGTAACCATAACCAATACATGAACAGAGGAGTTTGTACAGCCTTAAGTTCATGATAGCTAACTAGTACCCTAATTTGTGCAACCTACGTTAGTCATGTTTACATGGATGCCTTCCCACTTCCCTCTTTACCATTACGAGAATAACATGTCTGCTTTCAGTAAATGTCTGACAAATGTTGACTGCTGTTGGCATTTTACCTTGGCTCTTCTTCTGGTTTCCACGGTGACGCTTTGGGTGACCGTTTCAGCAGAAACCGGTAGTTTAGGCGGGTGGGTAACTGTAGGCTACCGCGTGCTAATGTCTAATGTTAGTTAGACCAGACGGTTCCAGCTGCTTTCGGGGCTCCCATCTGTGTGTCTGGTCCTCGGGGCTCCGCAGAAAAGTCTCGTCCGGCCTGCGGGGAGAGAGAGGCGCACCAGGCTACACGGTCCTCACCTCACCCAGCCAGCCCCATGCAGAGAACACCACCACACGGTGGGCTAACTAGCTTGCGGAGAAAAACTCTCCCCATGTGCAAGTGCGTCTGCCGGGTCTGTCTTGTTCTGCCTGCAGTATCAGTCCACCATGGCACTACATACACACACCCAGAGCGGCCCTGACACGTTCAAGTCTGTAGTTTTTAAAGCGAACAGAGAGATGTGACTTGAGTTCAGTCGGCCGCACTTGCCATGTCTAAACCGCATTACCGCGACGTAAAGTTCCGGTTATCTGATTGGCTGACCTTTGACCCGTGACGTTTGTTTTGAGCACTGTTCGTGCTCTCAAAGAGAGATACATTATATTATATTATATTATGTATAATTTACAACGACGCCTGTGCATAAACGTTTTATACATTTTGAGATTAACATCTAACGGGGAAAAAACACAATATTTCTTCTTCCTGGTCACTTACTATTGGTCGCTTTTATTTTGATCCCGCCCATGTTGCATTCAAGTGCCACGTGCTGTGTTTTGTCTGTGTGTGGTACATGGTTTCAAACATTAATTCAAATGTATAACTTATTAAGTGCATGTGCATTAAGCGTTAAAAAGCTGACCAACAGTAAACAAAGCCCACAAATAACAGTCACATCGTTTACATTGTTTGACACTCCAACCATCCGTGCAACTGTAACGTTTTTTTTCCATATGACTTGAATGCAGCATCAACCAGAAGACAAACATGGCGACGCGCATTGGCATGGTCGCTAGAGTTGGAGGCACAGCACTGCACGCGTTAAAGCCTCCAACACGTCAATATGTAAGGCAGGGAACAACCTTATTCACTCCGCATCGCTTTTCCCACGGAGCCCGCAGCAGTTTGTACGAACATGTCCGTGAAGGCTACAGTGACAAGCCGGAGCTGGACATGCGACTTGTGTGTGAGGAGACCGACAAAGTCGTGGCCAATGTGGAGAGCAGGAAGGGCGACCTGCGGGGGGACGATGTCAGAGAAATTGTAAGATTTGTTTGCTTTGCTGCAAATATAGCGGATAGTGTTTGTGAGATTGAAACAATGCCAGGAGCAGAACGGTCACTACCTGTCCTAGTGGCACCATTGACACCATGTGAGTGGCACTGGCAGGTACAGGTAGTGTCAAACCACCTAGTGGCAGTTTGTGGAATCTCAGTAGCTAGTCACTAGTCAGTGTCCCAGTGGCACATCAGTGGCAGCTAGTAGCACGTCAGTGGAAGCTAGTGGCACGCACGTCAATGGCAGCTAGTGGCACTTCAGTGAAAGCTAATGGCAGCTAGTGGCACTTCAGTGAAAGCTAATGGCAGCTAGTGGCACTTCAGTGAAAGCTAATGGCAGCTAGTGGCACTTCAGTGAAAGCTAATGGCAGCTAGTGGCACTTCAGTGAAAGCTAATGGCAGCTAGTGGCATGTCAGTGGCAGCCTGTGACACCTTGTGGAAGGTAGTGGCACACTAGTCTTGACTCACTGGAAGCAGGCTACGGGGATAAGCTCTGCCATTGGCTCTGACCATTTCAGTCGGAGTGAAGGGAAATCCCTTTCCGTTCTCAAATGGCTCCGCTGCTGTGAAACAACATCATCTGACCCTGCCCTAGTTAACTGCAACTGCCAACAGAGCACCACAGGCAGCTGCCACTGACTAGCCACTGAGATGCCACAAACTCCCACAAGGTTACACGACCTGCCAGTGCCACTAGGATGATCCCGGGCTTACAGTGGGTTTACACATACGCCTAGAGCGACGCCTAAAGCCTAGGCATATAGGCATCGCTTCATGCACGCTAGGCGCCTATTTGCGTTCACACAGGACGCCACACTGAAGCCCCGCTCTGCGCTACGCTGATCACATGAGCAGCGGTTTTTTACACTTTTCAGATCTGATTTATAGCATGGGTGAGTCCTCTTTTTTATTGCAATGTGCAAGTGACGATGTCTGTCTATTTCCTGGCCGGCTGTAATTGTTATTTTCCCTCGGGTAATCATGTGACTATGAGTCATCAACACCATGAGTGATACATGCATTGAGACAGGGGGGGTATATATACATCTGACAGAAAAGACGTTAATAGAGGAACACATGAAGGACAGCTCTCCTACTATGCACTCGTTAATTCGCGCTCCACCCTCCCTTTTGGGCAAACTCGGTAGAAAATATGGCCCAAGTCCGTCAGAAACAACAGCCAGCTTGACAGTTCAGCGCGCCTAGACGCTGAAAAATAGAACAGACGCCTAACGGCCCGGCCACATCTACGCGTCGTTTGACGCGGGGCTGACGCTGCTGCCCATCCACTTTGTATTGGAACATGCTGCACGCGTCGTCTGGTCTCCCAGCATGCTTTGCGAGGCGTCGAGCAGCATGTTCCAATACAAAGTGGATGGGCAGCAGCGTCAGCCCCGCGTCAAACGACGCGTAGATGTGGCCGGGCCGTAAACGATAAATGCAGCGCAGCGTAGGCGCAGCGCGAGCGTGGCTTCAGCGCAGCGTGGCAGCGGTATGTGTGAACGCTCTCATCTGTTAACAAGGACGCCTAAATTTTATGCGTTGCTTAAAGCGTCACTCTAGGCGTATGTGTAAACCCGCCTGGAGACAACGGAGCAGAGCATCAGCTATTAGCCTGATATCCTTTCGAACTCTTTAAAAAATCATTACAAGTTAATCAGGAGAAATGCTTATATAATCAAATATTATTCATGTGACTCATGTGACTTTTTTTTACTCGTTGGGATTCACTCTTCAATTTGGCATACATACAAGTACAACAACACTTTTAAACCCGGTTTGCCTCATCCACCAAAAACAGTGTTTGGTAGCGAGCAGTGCGACCAGAGTCAGATCTTTTGAAATGAACGCTGCTTGTTGGATTGTATGCTGAATTGAAGAGTGGCTCCAAATGATATTGAGTCATGTTTTCATGTGGTCCCTATATGCAAGGCCAGATTTTAATAGCCAGATTTTTTAAGAGTTTGGAGTTTTTTAAGTTTTTTAAGATTGTAAGTAAAGCTAAATTTCACTTGAGTGTTTTTTCCCCACATTGATATCCGCAGCCCGCTCTACCTTGACACTGTTGTATGATCATATTCACTGTGTGTGTGCGTGCGCTTGTGTGTGTGTGTGTGTGTGTGTGTGTGCGACTTTGCGTGCTTGTGTGTGTGTGCGTGTGTGTGTGTGTGTGTGTGTGTGTGTGTGTGTGTGTGCTTGTGTGTGTGTGTGACTGTATTTGCCGGTTTCTATCTATCCATTGCAGGTGTGTGTGTGGCAGCAGCTCCAGGCAGTGAGGAAGGACATCTCTGATCTGGAGGCACAGAAGAAAGTTGTCAGTGACTCAGTCAGAGCGCTAGTGGTCAGTAAAGGTTCAATGTTATTAGTAGTCAATATGACTTATCACAATTGTCTTTGCTTACATGCAGTGCATTGATGGTAACATTCACAGTAGGACTGGCTATATATATATATATATATACTATATATATATATATATATATATATATATATATATATATATATATATATATATATATATATATTAGGCCTGTGAATCTTCACTGGCCTCACGATTCGATTCGATTACGATTCATCTGTCAATGATTCGATTCCACGATGCATCACGATGCATCTTGATACAGCTCCAACAGTATTGCAGCTCCAAGTATCAAATCCTCAATTTTCTGTACTATTATTGCACATGGCTACTTTTTCATTAATTAATACCAGCAGTCAGATAAATATCAAGTCCCTTTTTATGCCTCCGCCGGCGATAGCCAGGCCGGAGGCATTATGGATCCGGGTTGTCCGTCCGTACGGCCGTACGTCCGTCCGTACGATGTTTGTTAACGCGATATCTGAGGAACGCCTGGACGGAATTTCATCAAATTTGCCTCAAACATCGACTTAGACTCTACGATGATTTGATTAGATTTTGGTGATCAAAGGTCAAAGTTCAAGGTCACTGTGACCTCTCGAACGCCATTTTCAAGCTTGTTAACGTGATATCTCAGAAATGCCTTGACGGAATTTAATCAAACTTGTCTCAAACATCGACTTGGACTCAAGGATGAACTGATTAGATTTTGGTGGTCAAAGGTCAAAGGTCAAGGTCACTGTGACCTCTCGAATGCCATTTTCAAGCTTGTTAACACGATATCTCAGGAATGCCTTGACGGAATTTAATCAAACTTGTCTCAAACATGGACTTGGACTCAAGGATGAACTGATTACATTTTGGTGGTCAAAGGTCAAGGTCACTGTGACCTCTCAAACGCCATTTTCCAGCTTGTTAACGCCATATCTCATGAATACCTTGACGGAATTTCATCAAATTTGCCTCAAACATCTACTTAGACTCAAGGATGAACTGATTACATTTTGGTGGTCAAAAGTAAAAGGTCAAGGTCACTGTCACCTCTCGAACGCCATTTTCAAGCTTGTTAACGTGATATCTCAGGAATGCCTTGACGGAATTTAATCAAACTTGTCTCAAACATCGACTTGGACTCAAGGATGAACTGATTAAATTTTGCTGGTCAAAGGTCATGGTCACTGTGACCTCTCAAACGCCATTTTCCAGCTTGTTAACGCGATATCTCACGAATGCCTTGGCGGACTTTCATCAAATTTGCCTCAAACATCGCGTTAGACTCAAGGATGATCTGATTAGACTTTGGTGGTCAAAGTTCAAAGGTCAAGGTGAGCTCTCGAACGCCATTTTCAAGCTTGTTAACGCGATATCTCAGGAATGCCTTGACGGAATTTAATCAAACTTGTCTCAAACACCGACTTGGACTCAAGGATGAACTGATTTCATTTTGGTGGTCAAAGTTCAAGGTCACTGTGACCTCTCACACGCCCAATTTCCAAGCTCTGTAACGCAACATCACAGGAGCGCCTTGACGGAATCTCTTCCAATTTGCCTCAAATGGCGATTTGGACCCCAGAATGAACTAATGGCGGAGGCATAAGTCCGCGTTGCGGTCGTTCTAGTTTACTTTAAAGTGCTTTAAAATCTGAATGTCAACAGAAATTTAAACATAAACGATTCAACGATTCATCTGTCTTCGATTCGATTCACACGTCCGCATCGCGATGCATCGATTATACGATTAATTTTGACACCCCTAATATATATATATATATATTACTTAGGTGAATCGATTTTTTCCCCCACCCCTAGTATATATATATATATACTAGGGGTGGGGGAAAAAATCGATTCACCTAAGTATCGCGATTTTTAATGTCACGATTTTTTGGATCGATCTTTTATTCCAGAATCGATAATCGCAAATTAATTTTTTTTTTTTTTTTTTTTTTTTTTTTGGGTGCTTGCAGTCAGGCCACTCACTGAACAGCAGGCCAGGCGCCGCCTACTGGTTTACTAGTGGTTTTATTACTTTATTAGTTAGTCTGAAGTAATAATTACACTTCAGGGTTAAAGTGGGTGCATCTCATTGTAAAATTGGACTTCAAACGGCCCAAATCTGGCTTCAAACGGCCCAAATTTCACGCGCGTTGGCCCATATCGGCCTGGCCTGCTTGGTATCTAATGCCCGGCCTGAATTATGATCCCAGTCCGCCCCTGTTTTTAACTATATCGCCCAGCCCTACTCATGATATATAATATACAGTCTCTAGTGTATGATTCAACTTTTCCCATGTTCTAATCTTGTGTAAAAAAGCAAACAAACTGAAAAAATAAAAGAAAAAAATAAACAAAAATCGCAATAAATCGTAATATCGAATCGCAATAATCGTAGAATCGCAATACTTAAGAATCGCAATATAAATCGAATCGGCACCCAAGAATCGTGATAGTATCGAATCGGGAGATAAGTGAATCGCCACAGCCCTAATATATACTGTATATACAGCCTGGCACCAGAATGAGTTTTGTTTAGTCCTCTATGATAATAAATAATAATAGTATAAGCTTTATCCATACACTTGACATGTTCATAATCTCATCTTCACAGGACAACAATGACAAGAAAGCCCTTTCCAGTGTAAGTTCCACTTCTACTCATCCAAACTTGAACTCTTTCTGTGTGCGATTGAGTCAACCCATCTTGATGTAGTAAGTGGCGTGCGGGGGAACAGTGATGAGTCCTGGTTCTGTCTCGTGCAGCTTCCAGAGTACAACCAGGCCCGCCAGAGGGGCCGAGAGCTCCGCAGCAGACTGAGCCAGCTCTACCCCAGAGAGAGCGAGCTGGAGCAGGAACACTACGGACGAGCGCTGAGGCTGCCCAACACCACACACCCTGATGTGGTGAGGAGGACACACTGCTGCTGCTGCTGCTGCTATGGTTCTAGAAGCAAAACGGCATTGGCAAATTCTATATACAGAACATAATTAAAAAATGAACTCCGGCACGTTTTGGCATCTTGCCTTCCTCTGGGAGTAGAACTTGCCAGTGCAATGAAGGGATTTTTATTTTATTTTATTTTTTACTTTCAAGTTGAGTGCCTTGGCTTCTCCCATCCTCTTAAATGGAATATTTGTACGCACTGCCAAAGCGCACCTTCTTGCTTGGCACTGTTGATGGTTATTAAGAAGCACGCCCGTCCTATCGCCCTTGAGAATAAGTTCTTGTTTCCTTTTTCAGCCAATTGGAGATGAGAGCCAGGCGAGGGTGGTGGAGCTGGTGGGACAGAAGCCAGGTGATCAGTGTGTTCTGTTGAACTGATCTGAACTGTGGATGGATAGACATTTTAAAATGGAGATGAATCACTTGTAATGTCCTGTGCTTCACCCTCATGAATCCCAACATCCACCTTCTCTCCTCCTCCCTGCAGTGTTTGACTTCAAGCCCAGAGGCCATGTAGAGCTAGGAGAGGAGCTGGGGCTTATCAGACAGAGGTGAGTAAGACTCTGGGTTTTGTTCTCCAATAGGCTCCTCCATTTTATTATGCCTCCGCCGGCGATAGCCAGGCCAGAGGCATTATGGTTTCGGGTTGTCCGTCCGTCCGATATTTGTTAACGCGATATCTGAGGAACGCCTTGACGGAATTTCATCAAATTTGCCTCAAACGTCGACTTGGACTCAAGGATGAGCTGATTAGATTTTAGTGGTCAAAGGTCAAGGTCGCTGTGACCTCACAAACACCATTTTCAAGCTCGGTAACGCCATACCTCAGTAACACCTTGAGGGAATTTCTTCACATTTTGCTCAAACGTCAAAGTCTGGACAGACATGGATGTCGACTGCTCACTTGGTGGTGGAGGCATATATGCGCGGTGCGGTCGTTCTAGTTTTCTCCTTGCTCTACTAGTGTCTCTCTCCATTCTATAGGACGAATCAGCGTGACGTCACTAGTTGCCACCCAGAAATGCGGAACCCCGTGGCAGTTGATAGTATGAGTTGTGCCAAACAAACGTTAATATCTTCAAAAACGATACATCACATCGCTTATATTTTGACATTCTGAGTGAGAGCAGAAGTAGCTCAAGAGTTTGATGTATAATATATGCATGTCGTGTTAAAGTTGTGTGAACTGTCGCAGTTTTTAAAAATGTAAACAGAGTTAGGCCGGCTAGAGTGAGACATGCAAGCCTCGCGCCACTTGGGCTCCATAGGGTTCCATTGCTGTTGCCACCCAGTGACGCCGTTTGTTTACCAAAATGCTGCTCGGCTGATCCCTTGTATTCCTCTGGCCCATTTGCTCACACACTCATCAAGCAATTTCTTACTAATGCATATATATATATGCATTTTTTCCCCCCAAGCTGTGCAGTGATGTAAGGGTCCCACGCAAGACCGACCTCCCTCTCAAAACACCCCAATCGAAAAATGAATTATCCATCCGATTATGGAAAATTCTGTAATATTCCATCTTTTATTACAGTTGATTCCATTTTTATTACAGAAATTCCATGATTCCGTCCATTTTTTCTGTTTTGCGGAAATCATATGGCCCTACCAAAGTGTCATCCGCTTCCAGGTTTGACGTGTTGCATTTCTGAGATGCTTTTCTGCTCCCCGCTGAGTTCAGGGCCGCCCAGGCCCGGGACAATGATCCCATATGGCCCCACCCCTCCTCCATCCAATTCAATTAGACAATTGAAGGTCCCTCCAGCACCCCCCCCCCCCCCCCCCCCTGCTGGTCCCATGGCCCGGGCCGGGACAACTGACCCAGTTGCCCCCCTGTCCGCTGCCTTTCTGTCAGCTCCAGTCTGGCCATTCTCCTCTGACTGCTCTCATCAACAGGGCCTTTCTGTCTGCACAACTGCTGCTCACTGAATGTTTTTTCTTTTCTTTTTTCGCACCATTCACATTCAGTGTCAACTCTGGAGACTGTTGTGTTGTATGTTAAAATCCCAGGACGTCAGCAGCTTCAGAAATACTCAAATCTGCCACCAAACCCATGGTCAAAGTCACAGAGATCACATTTGTCTCCATTCTGATGTTTGACGTGAACATTATCTGAAGCTGCTGACCTGTATCTCCATGATCCTATGCATTGCACTGTTGCCACATGATTGGCTGAATGGATCGTTGCATGAATAAGCAGGTACCCAGCTGTTCCTAATAAAGTGCTCAGTGAGTGTATATTTCCCTTCATGTTTTCAGCTTCACAAGTCCAACGCCCTTTTTTATAGTTGGCTGCCAACTATGATAGGTGTGATAACACAAATACAAAAGTAGATGTTCTGTTCGCCACCGTTGAGTGTGTACCTAACTTGCATGTTTTTCCCATTTAGCCCCATGTCTCCTGGGGTTTGTATTGGCAACTGTCTGTAATACTGTACCTCACTAACCTGAATACTACAAGCCCTTTGAATAGATACTTGAACTGCAGCGCTTCAGTCATTGCTTCCACGCACGTAACATACTCATCAACACACAATACATTACTTTACCTCTGAAGCCCACCAAACAGGTATACAAGAATGTGCTCTCCCTCAGGCGTTAGGCCCAGTGTGTATATCTGTCATTAGCCAATAACTTTTGCACGAGGTGCGTCTACTTTGTCTAGATGAGACATGTACAGTTAGAACACAAACGCATAGACCATCTAAACTCAGCTTCACTGCATTTGTATTCACAGAATGGAGTTTGCCACCTTTGTAGCCTGACGTGTAAATTCATACTATATAAGAAGTATCAAACTGATGTAATTTATATGGGGAAAGTGTCTTTTTAAGGTGAAAAAAATCTATTTATTTTTCTTGTTTCCCAACTGGAAGTCATTTTTGTTTACCATGACATCACTCGTTCGTTCCTGTTCTACATCATATGAGCAATACTTCTGTCTCTAACTAGCTCTTTGATCATTCTGTAATATTTGAGTCAGTTTAATATCTCTTACGTGGATATTGGTAATAAAGCGATAAACCCTTCCTTCATGCTTGTGTTGTATGTCTGTCCCTCTGTCCCCTCTCCCAGGCGTCTGGCTCATGTGTCCCTCTGTCCCCTCTCCCAGGCGTCTGGCTCATGTGTCCCTCTGTCCCCTCTCCCAGAGTTCTGGCTCATGTGTCCCTCTGTCCCCTCTCCCAGGCGTCTGGCTCATGTGTCCCTCTGTCCCCTCTCCCAGGCGTCTGGCTCATGTGTCCCTCTGTCCCCTCTCCCAGGCGTCTGGCTCATGTGTCCCTCTGTCCCCTCTCCCAGAGTTCTGGCTCATGTGTCCCTCTGTCCCCTCTCCCAGGCGTCTGGCTCATGTGTCCCTCTGTCCCCTCTCCCAGGCGTCTGGCTCATGTGTCCCTCTGTCCCCTCTCCCAGGCATCTGGCTCATGTGTCCCTCTGTCCCCTCTCCCAGGCGTCTGGCTCATGTGTCCCTCTGTCCCCTCTCCCAGAGTTCTGGCTCATGTGTCCCTCTGTCCCCTCTCCCAGGCATCTGGCTCATGTGTCCCTCTGTCCCCTCTCCCAGGCGTCTGGCTCATGTGTCCCTCTGTCCCCTCTCCCAGAGTTCTGGCTCATGTGTCCCTCTGTCCCCTCTCCCAGGCGTCTGGCTCATGTGTCCCTCTGTCCCCTCTCCCAGGCGTCTGGCTCATGTGTCCCTCTGTCCCCTCTCCCAGGCGTCTGGCTCATGTGTCCCTCTGTCCCCTCTCCCAGGCATCTGGCTCATGTGTCCCTCTGTCCCCTCTCCCAGGCGTCTGGCTCATGTGTCCCTCTGTCCCCTCTCCCAGAGTTCTGGCTCATGTGTCCCTCTGTCCCCTCTCCCAGGCATATGGCTCATGTCTCCCTCTGTCCCCTCTCCCAGGCGTCTGGCTCATGTGTCCGGCCACAGGTCGTACTATCTGAGGGGAGCGGGGGCAAGACTACAGACCGCTCTGCAGAACTTTGCCCTGGACACACTGCAGCGACGGGTAACGTGTGTGTGTGTGTGTGTGTGTGTGTGTGTGTGTGTGTGTGTGTGTGTGTGTGTGTGTGTGTGTGTGTGTGTGTGTGTGTGTGTGTGTGTGTGTGTGTGTGTGTGTGTGTGTGTGTGTGTGTGTGTGTGTGTAAACCTGAGATAGAAAGTCAGTGGAAATGACTGGATAGCATCAAGTTCCTCAAGCCTGTGTTTTCTCTTTTGTCTTCTGCAGGGCTTCGTTCCCTTGGTTGTACCTGACATGCTGAAGGGGGCGGTGTTTGTAAGTCAAAGCTCACTTATTCTTCACTCTCGTTTGGTTTTAGTCTATCTGTGTTGTCACAATAGCAGAATTTTGACTTCAATACCAATACTAAGTTTTAGGGTTGTAAGAACACGCGCACACGAATCCGACACTTGGTCCTTTGCCGCATGTCCCCCCCCCCCCCCCCTCGCTCTCCTAACCTTGACTGTCAGCCTACTATCCTATCCACTAAAGCATTGGTTCCCAAACTGTGGTCCGCGGAGCCCTGCCTGGTGGTCCGCCAGAGAATTGCAAAAAAAACAAAAAGGCACTGAACAGTGCAAGTCTTCTACAGGGATATTATGGTCAACTTAAAACTGAGATGAAAAAGACTAGTTAAAAAAAGAAATCAAATCAAGGAAATTTCTCTGGCATTTCTACTCTTCTTTTTTTGCTGTAGTGAAAATGTACCGAACCATGGCACCACTGTCGTATCGAACCCAACTGTGACTTTTGTGAACCATTACTCCCCTACCTAATATCTAAACATTAGATATGACTAAAGATGCGTTAACAAACAAGAAAACCTGTCAAGCGTGTCAACACTACTTATTTTAACCTCTTGCAGGAGGATGTTACACATTGAACATTCATAAATTAAATAGCAAATTCCATCTTTCCAACAGTACCACATTTCAGTTATCCTGCCAAAACTAATATACATATGGTGCCAAATTCAGACATGATGCTTTGAAAGACCCAAGCACCTTTAACTAACGCTCCCTCCCTCCCTCCCCCTGTCCCTCTCTCTGTCTCCTCCCCGGGTCCCTTTCCCGGTCTCCTCCCTTCCTCCCTCCGTCCCTCTCTCTCTCCTCCCTCTGCAGGAGGGTTGTGGGATGCAGCCTAACGCCCATCAGTCCCAGGTCTACTCCCTGGACCCGGTGCGTTTCCCTGACCTCAACCTGGCTGGAACCGGAGAGGTCGGGGTGGCAGGTAAAACTCCACCTCTCACTACTATTAACACATTGAGTGCCAGCCGTTTTTTCAATCCTGTAGGTAAGTTGTGCCAGGTTTTTTTTTGAGGATTCTGGCTCATTTTACAAGAGCCGAGGATTCTTTTCTGTTAAGACTTCGTGAACACCAATCATCTAAAAAGAACTAATAGAATGTGTGCTTTCTCTGTCTAAAAGAGTTAGTTTGCAGAGTTAGTAGTTATGTAGATATTAGCCGTTGAGTACAGCATGGTTTCAGAGATTTTCAGAGAGTTTAGAGATAAATGGATTTTTAGAACCACCTCACGTGCCTGTGATTATGGGTGCCCTTGGGCAAGTCTGTATACTGTATTGTGTGTGTGTGTGTGTGTGTGTGTGTGTGTGTGTGTTCGCGCGTTGCTCCGCGGCTCTGAGAGGAAGAGATCTCTGTCCGTTCTTTGCCCCCACAGCGTGTCTGTCTCCCACTCTGTGTGCTCTCTCTCTCTCTCTCTCTCTCTCTCTCTCTCTCTCTCTCTCTCTCTCTCTCTCTCTCTCTCTCTCTCCTCTCTCTCTCTCTCGGGACTAGAGAGAGAGAGAGAGAGAGAGAGAGAGAGAGAGTGTGTGTGTGTCTCCAAACTCCTCCCTCCGTCTGTGCTGCGGAGGGAGGAGGCTCCGCGGCCGCTCTCGGGCACTCTGGACTGTAAAACTGGCTCGTTCGTTTCTTGAGGTGTCGGCTGAGAGCTTTGAAGAAGCTTTTGCGATTCTGGTCTTATTTATGCGCAAAGGTACTCGAGTGTGTGTGTGTGCGCGCGCGCGCGCGCGTGTGTGTGTGTGTGTGAAATCGAAAGAGTTTTCGCCCAGCTATTTCCTTGAAAATTAGACTGGCTTTCCAGCGGACCCGTGGCTGTGGCTTTCTCTCTGTCTGGAGAGAACTGTCGCCACTTAGTGGTCGGTAAAATAGATTATACACATTCTCTTCCTCCAATATTGATATAGAAGACGTAAAAGGGGTTGATTGATGTCCCACCGTCAAAAAAAAAAAATGTTTATGTAAGACGAGATATCTCGTCTTTGGCACTCAACGGGTGGATTATGTAAGACGAGATATCTCGTCCATGGCACTCAAGGTGTTAACACATTCAGTGCCAGCGACGCCATATGGCGTCATTAGAAATTTACCGTAGAGTGCCAGCGACGCCAAATGGCGTCAATAACTCGATTTTTTTTTTTTGACGGGGGGGTGTCGATCTATGCCTCTTACATCGCCTCTTACAGTATCAGAGGTATTGAATGTGTCTAACCTATTTTACAGAACCCTTAGGTGGCGACAGCGCTCTCCAGATGAGAGAACGTGGAGTGAAACACACAGAAGAAGTCATTGGGGGGAAGGAAATCGCATCGCATCCGTCCGTATGCAGCGGCTTCATTGAAGCAACGTTTAGCTGTGCCCCTGCAGCAGCCAATCTGCTATCACAATTGCGCACCTCGGTGTCCGCTGCAACAGCCTCCGTGTCCCCTGCAACACCCATTTGCATGATCAGCCGTGGATTTGTTATTATTCTCAACTCGAAGCATGGGAGCTGGTACACGCGGCTGTAAAAAAGCAGGATCTAGCAGACTTTTTCAGTGCTGAGCACAGGCAGGGAAAACAGCAGAGCAGAGAGACACTCCTCCCACAACGGGGGGGGGGGGGAGGAGGAGGGGGGGAGGTGGGCACGCAGAGCCAAGTACACAACACAGACCCAGACAGCAGGACAGGGTTGGCAAACGCAAGCCAGAATATCCGATGCCCACCAGCAGCAAAAGATCAGCAAGAAGCTGCAACCAGCAGCGCATGCAGGCGCCAGCGCTGCTGGTTTCAGCTAAAAATATTATTCTTCCAAACAAAATTCCCTTGCCTTCACTGTTTTATTGAAGGAAATTATTTTTGAGGTGTGACTACATCAGAAAATTAGCTTCAGACTCAGTGAATGTGCTTGAAATGCTGCATTTCACAAAAGGCGGAATAACTCAGCTTCTAATTTGAAAAGTGTCTTTTTGCTCGAAACAGCCTATCTTCTCCGGCTCATAACTAAAGAACGGAAAATGGGATCAATAAACTTTTTTTTGCAGGTGATAGAAGAGAGTCTCATCGTTATTTGTGCGTGTTCAGTGTTTACATAGTAATTATTAAAGAAATTATATGACTGTTTTAAAATGCATTGCGGCCTATGTGGCACAGCAAGCAACCTTTTGCCCAAGGGCCGTGGCACTGAAAGTGTTAATACTCCTTCACATTAGAATCTGCCTGAGACTTGTGAAGGCTGTGTAGATGAGTTCTCTTGTCCTTGTTACAGTACCCACTGGTCACCACTAGAGGTCGATAAGGGTCATAAATGACTATTCATGTTATATGAAGTAAGTAGATATCTGATGTGTCTCTGTCTGTTCTAGGTTATTTCATGGACCATGCAGTGAACTGGAAGGACCTGCCTGTCAGGTGAGAAGCCCTTCCTGTGCTGGCTGGGTGTCGATGGAGGGTCATATGAGACTAATCCTACACAACATCTCCCTCTGCAGGACGGTGTGCAGCAGCACATGCTACAGAGCAGAGACAGACGCTGGCAGAGAGACGTGGGGGCTCTACAGAGTTCATCACTTCAACAAGGTGATGAGAAACACAACTCTATAATCGATACACTAGAGCAGGCCTATTCACAGGCCACATCCAGCTATGTGACTCTGAAGTGTGTGTGTGTGTGTGTGTGTGTGTGTGTGTGTGTGTGTGTGTGTGTGTGTGTGTGTGTGTGTGTGTGTGTGTGTGTGTGGTCCAGATAGAGATGTTTGGGGTGACAGCAGATGAGACGGGGAACGAGAGCTCTCAACTCCTGGATGAGTTTGTCTCCCTGCAGAAGGAGATCTTCTCCTCGCTTGAACTACACTACAGGTCAGCACACACACACACACACACACATAGAATGCATACTCAGACACTAACCATCTCCTCCATATACTGGTGCCAGTTGTGTCTTGAATATGAGATGTAAGTGGTAATGTACATGTGTGTTTTCCTGGCAGAGTCCTGGACATGCCGACACAGGAGCTAGGCCCTCCAGCCTATAGGAAGTATGATATGGAAGCCTGGATGCCTGGGAGGAGCAGCTATGGAGAGGTCAGCCTCGTGATGTCACTGTCACCTGGACCTTCACTGTTCTCAGACCTGTAGTGATATTCTACTGATATATGAGAAGTGTTGGTACCTGCTTTATTTTAAGGTTCATTTGACAGGCTTTACCTGCCAGCTTTACACCACCCTGACCTAATAAAATATATGGGTAAATATGGCTCCAGTGTGAATGGAAGACCATAACAGAATGGTTCACCCCCAAAATCAAAACTCAGTCTTTATCTGCTCACCCCCATATCAGTTGAAATGCCATTAAAGTTGGTACACATCAACTTCACACAGCACGTTGGCCCCCGCAGTTTCATCTCAGCCTGCTAACAAACTATTAAAGTTAATGGGACCATCTTTTTGTAGCTCCAAAACAGCATAAAATGCACTTTTGAGCATTGTCAGTGAGGAGATTATTGGACTTTTGGACCCACAGGGCGATCATTTGGCTACAAAACACTTGCATTATGGCCCACAAGCTGTTTGGAGAAATTTGATCGACATTTTCTTCTGCTTTTATTTGGAGCTGTGAAAAGATGACACTGCTAACTTGGGTAGTTAGGGGGAAGGTTGAGATGGGACCATTACTGTATACCTTCCTTTGGTCCTACAAGCTTGAATTGCGTTTCGACTGCCATGGGCGTGAGTGGGAATTTTCATTTGATGGTGAGCTATTCCTTTAACCTGGCACTGTTGCTGTAGCCATCATACTCCACTAGGCCGCTTGTATTTTGCTGCTGATTGTGCATTTGCCTGGCGGATCTCCTCCTCCATATAACAGATTTCCAGCGGGTCCAACTGCACAGACTACCAGAGCAGACGCCTCCACATCCTGTACGAGAGCCAGGAGGGCAGTCTGCAGTACGCCCACACGGTGAGACCAGACACGCCAGTGCTGCTCTACCTTCTCACTGCTTCATGTCCCGGTGGGTTAAATCCTCTATGATATAACGTATGTCCTCCTCTAGGTGAACGCTACAGCCTGCGCCATCCCCCGAACCATCATCGCTATCCTGGAGACTCACCAGACCAAAGTAAGACACCAACGTGTATGCACTCATGCACATTATGTTGTTAGTATTTGTATGCTAAATATAGTGTATTTAACTAGGAATGTTGAATGGGAAGATCACATTTCAATCAAATGTCCTGTATGATGTATGATTGGGGAGAAAACGTGAGAAGAACCCGAAAATACTTGGGGAAAAACAAATAAACATTGCATCAAAGTAATGAAGTTATTTTACACTTGCTTTAGGCAGATTGTCTCCTGTGTACAAGGCATTAGGTGGTGTATCAGAACATTACCATTACCACACTTTTTTTTTTTTTTTTTTCCCCAATACTAATCAGTTATTTGAAAGACACACACTGTGTGTGTGCGTGTAATGTATTTGATTTATTTTTCATGGATTTGCTTCAACCCAGCTGATGGGAACGCACCTAATTCCCGTTTAATTTTTTGCGATGTCTCCAAAGTTTGCTTGAAAGTCACTTGACAGTTGGGTGAAAACAAAAACAGAGCCAGTGAGATTGATAATACTGACCTATCTTGGCACCCCCCCCAACCCCCCCTCCATCCCCCCCCTCCGTTCTCTCCATCCAGGAAGGAACAGTGCGTGTCCCCCGAGCCTTGCAGCCTTATTTGGGTCTAGAAGTGATTGAGAAGCCTAAGTACACTCCACTGAAATACATTGGACCCAACCAGCCCATCCGTCCGCCCAGGCCCGCTCCCAAGACCAGATGACACACACACACGTGCGCGCGCTAGTACTGTGCCACCACCCTCACCCACCCACAAACATCAAAACATCCCAAGGTGGGAGCCAGTTCATGCTCAACCTAGTCAAGTCAGAAAGTGGATATTTGAAGCATGAAGCATAATTGCGGTCTCGGCTGACTTTTTGAGTTGCGCGTGAATTGAGTTCATCCCTGTTTGGAGGTGGTAACGGATCCGACCTCAACTCAACGGAAGCCTCCCATCTCTCCGCTGGTTTACTATCGCTGTAAATATATTTATGTGTTTTGTCAAACAACATGACATTGTCAGTTTCAAGTTGAATGTCTGCTGTCGTCATGGGGAGAGGAATAAATATTGAGAGCCAGAGTTCCTTTCAGTCCCTTTGTTGCTTTACTGCTTCACATGTTCTGTTCTTTACATGAGGATTCCATGGAGGAAGTCTGAACGTTTTGCTATCATTTTCAGTGAAGGTCATCAACACACACACACTCACTGCTGTACTGTTGTGACCTTGAGAAGGCTAGAGGTGGTGATAGTGATGTTTGCAACTAACTGAATATCTCCCAGCAGGGTTTCCCCAAGCCATTTCAGCACCCAAAAATAAATTCATATTAGACCACAGACCCCATTTACCAATATGCAGGATTATTACAGTCATAATCTGTTAGGATGACGTCACCATTCCTACGTTGACGTCGTCATTCCTACTATGATGTCATCGATCACTGATGATGTCATGATCCACCTGTGATCCACCTGTGATCCACCTGTGTCTCCACCAAGTGTCTCAATCATGCCTCGCTGGTGATGTCATAACACATGTGATGTCATAACACAGGTGATGTCATATTCGGGTCTATAAGGGCCTGCTCCTGCAGGCCTTGGCCAGTGATTGATAGATTCTCATCAAGGATCATAACAATCTCAATTATCTCTGCAACCGTTCCCAAAACCTCGAACAGTGCAGCCCCAGCCATCAAGTTCCACAACACCCCAGCTTCATCAACTACCCGCGAATAGATCCACATGTCTACCACCGATCCTGACATAATCCAGGGTGAGCATTCATTCAGAAGCCCCTCTCAGATGTCAAAAGAACAATTTTCTAAATCACAAACATTAATATTGTGTCGCAAGGAATCCCCTCTGCTCAGGTTTAGACACAGTGTATGGGCACATATAGAGACACATAGATACAGTACATATAGGGAGCTTCTGATAAGAACAGCCATCTTCATACATTCTCTCATCAGGGTTACTGTCCCTGTGTGATTGGCCATTTAGTCAGGCCTCGCTCACAGAGTTGGCATGCGGCCTCTAGTCTCTCTCACCCCAGAGGGTTTTCATTGCTGATTGCAACTCTGCTCAGCTGTGTGCTGCTCCACTCTGGAGCTCTCCATGGTGCTGAACCTAGGTTGAGGCCTTTTGGCCACTAATTAGATGTTTTTGCCATTTAGTTGGCACTAATTAGGCTATACCTAATTCAGGAGTCCTTTAGGTCACCCACAGTGGTCCTCTTATAAAAATCACCCCGATCGCAGTAAAATAGCATAACTGTGGCCGAACAATTTCTGCTCACACACAGACACTTGACATTCTTATATGATTTATGGAGTGATTTTGCTGTGGACCTCCCAGAACCCCCATAAGAACCTGTGGTGTTCCTCAGACCCCACTTTGGAAACCACTATATATCCTATAGATCCTATATAATAAATACACCTGAAGATACAAAGGTGTCAGATGAACGTGTTTAACTTAAAAAAAATTGCATGCAGCTTACTGATGACATTGTTGCAGGAAAGCTACTTGAGTTTTCTGGCACCTTAACGAGGCATTGATCTGGTCTCAGTCACCTGACACCACACACACACACACACACACACACACACTGCTCAGCTCCACCTCGCTCGACTCGGCGGGTGTGTGTGCGTGTGTCGGGAAGCTCCTGCCGTTATTTCAAGGTTATCCTGTGCAGGCAGGGTCGGTCCTATGGGGATTTTAATATTTGCAGTTTTCCTCTGGACTGCCGTCGGAGGTAAGGCTACAGTAGGCTAATGGTCTCTAGACTTTATTATGGTAAAGACGCTTCAATATGAAATAACGGCTACACATTTCGAGTAGCCAGTCAATGCGCTCAGTTAATACGCCGGTGGCGAGCCTCAAATATTTCATACAATATTGTGATAGACCCGCAGCTGAGCTCATTTGAAGCCACACATCGTGATTCCCCTCCAGCCGTGGAAGCATTTGTGTTATGTAACCAGTCTTAGAATAAACAGTAACGGAACATGGATGCGTTGCCACTGTCCTCAATAGTAGATGCGTGGTAGCCTAACAATCACGAACACGAACACCCCATGTAA
>NC_139642.1:52000907-52025907 GCF_964638095.1 Poromitra crassiceps | reverse complement strand
GATGAAGCGTGTGAAGGAAGAGGAGGAGAGGAAGGATGGAGAGAAGGAGAGGAAGGAGGGAGCGGAGGAGAGGAAGGAGGGAGAGGAGGAGGGAGGAGAGAAGAAGGAGGGAGAGGAGGAGGGAGGAGAGAAGAAGGCAGACAGTGATGTTCAGAAGAAAGAGGTGGAGGTGAAGGGGCCTCAGCAGAAGCGGGTGATGGAGAAGGCGAGTGACGAGGCCACACATCAGTTTGAGAGAGAGAGGCTGGAGGGAGGAGAGGAGGAGGAGGAGGGAGGAGACGAGGGAGACAGGGACGAGGAGGACGAGGACGGATACGTCAGGGAGGACGATCAGGGGGACGGAGACAATGCCGAGGAGGACGAAGGAGAGGTACACAACGTGCTATTTCAACAGTAGACTTTATGTTGTGTATAACGTTGATATGCACGTATCTACTGCACAAACATGATATGCAACATGTTCTGGTTTCTTTGATATTCTACGTATCTGTGGATTGCAGAAACGTACATACTGACATTTTATTCTGGCGACCAAACTGGGGAGAGTGTGTTTGCTGAGCCTTTCTCTCTGTCTGCAGGAGCTGCTCGAGATCGAGTCAGAGCTGCGCAGAGTTGCTGCAGAGCTGAGGGAGCTTCGCAGAGGATAAGACCCACCCACACACACACACACACACACACACACACACACACACACTCAGGCGCACACACACACACACACACACACACACACACACACACACACACACACACACTCAGGCACACACACACTCAGGCACACACACACACACACACACACACACACACACTCAGGCACACACACACACACACACACACACACACACACACACACACACACACACTCAGGCACACACACACACACACACACACACACACACACACACACACAGCAGGCTTGACTTGACACATTCACAGTTCACACATTCTCGATTAACGCTCTTCAGATCCCTACAGTACTCTGAGAAATGTCTTCAGCGGTGAATCTGTAACACGGGACTTTAGGAGAAAACTGTACATACCGCTCTTTCATTTCTGCTTTCGGAGCGCCTGGAATGTGATGTCATCCTTTGCTCGACGCCTCCCTTGAGTATTTGGGGGCGGCTGTGGCTCAGGAGGTAGAGCGGGGTCGTCCACTAATCAGAGGGTCGGTGGTTCGATCCCCGGCTCCTCCAGTCCGCATGTCGAAGTGTCCTTGGTCAAGACACTGAACCCCCGAATTGCTCCTGATGGCTGTGCCTGCCAGCACCCTGTGTGGCAGCTTGTCGCCTTCGGTGTGTGAATGGGTGAATGTAGGCACATTGTAAAGCGCTTTGGATAAAAGCGCTATATACTGTAAGTGCAGTCCATTTACCATTTGTGAGAGGTGAAGGTGTCGAGGAAAGGAAAACGTGTATTCTAGACCACATCCTTCATGTCCATCTCCACTCGTGTGTAAATGCTGTTTGTAGGGTAGACAGATCATTTCAGTCGGGTCACACGTGAACCCAGCATCTTCATGAATCACTATGTTAGACGAGAAATTGCCAATCATCGATGAATACCGGCAACCCTGAGAACTGATCCTTCTTTTCCCTGAAAGTATGTGTTCTTGATGGGGGGGAAAAGTTCTCTTCGATACGTAATCTGTGTTATTTCTATATATATTTTGTGCAATAATCGATGACTGTGTGTAAGCTGTTCCTGCTGTTCCGACTGTTAATGTAGGCAACGTATTGCTGATATTTCTACACAGAAACACACATTATTTCTCTCCTCTCGATGATAGAGTAGTAAGGAGGATTGCGTTTCATTTGGCTCATGCACTGTTAAAACCAGACTGTTTGCCAAGAACCGGGGTGACACCCACAAATCCTGCAGGCCGACGCGCAAACGACACACTAGGGCATTCACGACTGCTGCATTTTAGTCATCGACTCCTTCCAAAAAGTAGTCGACTAGTCACTGGAGATTTTAATTTTTTTACCCAATAAAAAATGATCGCTTCTTATCAAAAAGGTCTCAAAAACAGCCAGTAAAGGGTTAACTAATGTAGGCGGGACCAACCTTGTATGTGAAATAGCAGAGTCCTGATTGGTTTACAAATGAGAGGCTAAACCCCAGCAACTTGTCTGAGCTGGAGACAACGTCTTTCCCTCTCTAAATACATTAAATTATGTTTATTTAACATGGCAGCATGGAGAAAATTATTGTTCAAACAAATCAATGTTCAATTAATTAATTTATATTCTTTATTCCTAAAACCACTCGTCGACTATGATGTCGACGAGTGGTTTTGATAGTCGACTAGTCTGTGAAACCTCTACGTCACACACGGCGACAGGATGTGATGTACTTACAGCTTCTAAGGTCTAAAAGTGTCACCTCGGGTTCACAGCCAGCTTTGCACTTATCTTACACTGATCTTAACAAGCCAAGGAGGAGTCGAGGGAAGAGGGAGACACTTAAGCCATTTGTTGTCACTCGGTTACAGCGACACTGACAAAATAATATTGACGACTGCTCAGTAGTGTTACATCACTCTGTTTCCATGGCTGCTGTTCTCATGCCACCCATGTAAATAAATATATATATAGGCCAGAGCATTGTCTTTGTAAGCCAAGGTCATAGGAACATGTGAAGCAACGGCGCCCCCAGGTGGTCATGGGATAGAAATGCACACAGCGCAGGAGATTACCAGGGTTACTATTGGAGGCCCATTAACTGCAATAACACAATATAGACTACAGCACATGTGAATGCAATAATTAGCCAAATACATTCGAATGAATTATCTCATGTATTTTAATATGTAATCAAAGTGCATCATATAGTACTCTAAATATAATCTCTTTTTTCTACACAACAACAAGATTTACAACACATTTGTGTATTTGAACGCTGGCCATGCAGCCTTTCAACGTGTATAAACACATAGTAATAACACACATGTAATCAGTTAACACTGATTCAGTTCATTACTGTCTATTCCAAAGATTATGAGGTGTTTGTTCACTTGAGATTAACTGAAAAATGAATGTATTATAATTTTTTCTATAGAAGTGCAAAAGGTTCCCACAATATCTATCTTACAAGCCAGCAGACAGATGTTTGGAAAATGTCTAGGGGGAGAGATGAGGGAATAGGAGACATTTCAAACAATAGGAAAAGGATAAAAACAACCATTTGTAATATTACTGGCCAATCAGAGTGCTGTATTTTGTGCCTGCTGTATCTTCTTCTATGCTACCTATCAATCAATAAACGCAAAGTGTACTGAACCACTCTGCATCATCTGTTTGGTTTGTGGTTGTCATTAATTAAGTACCATCTCTTAACCGGAATGTTAATTATTTGGGTTCTGGTAAGGAAATTAGTGGACACTAGAGAGTACAATGTAAGTCAGCGTAGAGCTAAATCTGAGTGAGAAAGCGTGGGTTTTGTGTTTCTCTTGGGTCCCAGGAAGCTGACGAGGCACTGTAGAAATCGGTAAGCCACTCCTGAGGCTGCTTAATGGCTAGCTGTCTGCGCAGATGGGCCACCTGTAGCCTGCGTAGCCTCAGGAGGTCCAGCAGCAGTCTGTCGGTCCAATAACCACTCAATGTGGCTGAGCAGAGAGGAGAAAAACTGGGGGACCCCTTCATAGCCTGAGAGAGAGAGAAGGGGGGGTGTGACATAACTTCACTATGTATGCTTGTGCGTGTGTGTGCTCGTTAGGGCTGGGTATCGGTACTCGATACCTTTAATTTAAAGGTATCGCCCGAAATAATGACCAAGTGTAGTGTCGAAACGTAAAAAAAAACGATACCTGCAGTCAATCCTTCTTGTACACAGATCTAGCAAAAAAGACTATTTGTACTGTATGGTTTTTCTCACAGCCAATCACCGCAAGCGTTCTTCGATTGAATGCAGCTGTGGCGGTGAAGTCGAGCGTGGTCGTGTATGTGATGGAGTCTGCAGAACCTTCATCGTGGCACCGAGGTGCCGCCAAAATGTTCAAAAGTATGTAAAAAAAAAAAAAAAGATATCGAATGAAGTACTCGGTATCGCTTTAAGGGTATTGGTATACTGATATTGTTACTGGTATCGTCATTTTTGTAAACGATACCCAGCCCTAGTGCTCGTAAATAGCGCCTACCTGGGAAGATGTTGATGTCGATGACGCTGAGGGTGTGTGTGTGTATGTTGATGATGACGTCCACGCCGAACAGGGCCATGCCCAGCAGCACCCGGAGCTCCCCGGCCAGGGCGGCCACCGCCTCGGAGCTGGGAGGGGGGAGGCATGGCATCTGCTCGTCCAGCTGAGGACAGCAGGGGGAGACAAACACAAGGGTCAATGTGGGATATAAAAGGCAGAAACTGTGAGGCGATGAAAGTGTTTTTTTTTTTTTTTTTTTTGTCAAAGGCACCATCCACCCGTGACTTTGTCTAAAAAAGACGTTTTGGTATTGAAGACGTTTCTTTCACTGCACTTTTGATACACGGGACATATTACATGTGTGTTTGCGGCTGGTTTGTCATTTGTAATACTGACCGCTGTGAGGTGGGAGTTGGACTCTGGCTTGGACACCTCATGGCTATTGAAGAAGATGGTCTCCCTGTCTGGAGGCACAGAGAAACCACAAATACAATGGAACAATAGTAAAGATCGAGAGAAGAAGAGCGAAAAAACAAGAGGAGAAGAGAAGAGCGAAAAAACAAGAGGAGAGGAGAGGAGAGGAGAGGAGCGGGAGAGGAGAGATCTACCACAGGGTCCAGGGGGGAAGTTCTTGAGCGAGGGTCTCTCCACACAGAAGTGTCTTCCTCCCACCACAAACACCTTGTGCAGCACGGCCCCGTGGTTGACGAAGCTCTGGAGCACACAGGGCGGACGCACGTCAGCCAGGCCCCCCGCACCGAAGATCAGAGACATCTGGAGGAACATACAGAGAGAAGGAATGGCTGTTCAATGAATGAACAACACAAACACAACAAGTGTCTGCATCTTTGAGTTTCTAGGAAAGCGCTCTATAAAGTAAATGTATTATTATGATTATTAAGAAGATAGCCGCACAGCGCTCACCTCATGGGAAAGCGAGCCATGGGCCACTCTGGTTTTACAAACTGGTGGCAACAGAGACAAAGAGGAAGTGAGCATGTCAGCATAAATTGTTCAATAGAATATAAATACAATGTAAATTGCTCAGCCGTGAGATGAGATGAAACCTTTATTAAATATATTATTATTATTATTACCTTATTATGAATTCTTAACTATCTCATAATGACTTCTTACTTAGCATTCAAAGACAAAGAAGTACTGGGATTAGCACACTTTAAAGCGTCATTCCTGAGAGGCTACAAACACAGTGTACTGACTGAGAGGGAAGCTGATGCCCTGGGTCACCATCGCCTCCTGAAGGGACACCATGTCACTGGCACTGTGGATCTCAAGATAAGGAGGACTGCAGATACACCAGTCTGTAGAACAGAATGGAATTATAAAGAAACGTCATTGTCCATTTCAGAGCATAATGCATTTCCAGAAGATCTGTTTGCCTGATCAAAAAGGGAGGTGTCTGTATCTTCCACCACCACACAGTAAATGGACAGTATTTACAGTATACAGTAGTTAGTTAGTTAGTTAGTTACTTTATTGACACAATATTAAAATATTGGGGTCCAAACAATAAAAATCAAAATAATCAATAAATTACAAGATATAAATACTCCCATCATCAATACAACAATTAAATCACAAATACAATATATTACAACATAAACATAAACATTACAATACAGACACCGACATCAGTCAGCCAGAACTTGCTGGTGCTCCAACACTGCAGTACATGTGGTTTGGAGTTGTAGGCTATACTGCACCTCGGAGCGAGTTGTGCAGCTTGCTCATGATCCGATAGGAGGTGAAGCGGTCCAGCAGCTGGGTCATGGCAGGCAGGGGGTCCAGAAGAACTGTACTGGGGTGAGCTGACACATAACTCTGGGATGTGAAAGAGAGAGGGGAGACTTCTCAATTTCCCAGCACCACTGGTTGATGCATTTCATTATGGTCATTAGCAAATATAGTGTATTGACTGTATGCAAGTGTAACGGAGGTGAATCAGCGTTGATTCCTCGTGAGTCCAGTGTGGTAGCGAGTGGATTGGTTAAACTCACTCCCCAGTATAAAGGGAGCTAGCTCTCTTGGTGGAGTGGTTACTGTCTTTGACTCCCAAGCCGAAGGTCAGCGGTTCGTATCCACCCCTGGGCAAGCCCTTAACATGGGTTGCTGCAAGTACCACCTACACAACGCCGTTACACAAGTAATCCACATTCCTATCACAATGAAAACCAGGGTGACAATGTTTATATACTGTATGTCTTGGTGCAGCAAAAGGGCCTCACATTTAGTGCAAGAGGATTTGCCGCAGCCATTTTGAACACTGGGTAGGAAACTACAGGATTAGTATAAAATGTATGTTTCTCCAAAGCACACCACACACCCCTACTTCCAACATCTATGGAGTGAGGAACACACTGGTCGAGGTGATGCTTGTGGAAAGGTTTTCTCTTTGAACTGGGCGCACAGGTTGTGATGTGTATAACAACCATCATTTCGAATAGCCTTCCATATCCATTGCAATGGACCCCTTTTTCACAGCAGCCATTTAGTGTCTAAAAGGCAGGGGAACACACAGGTACGTGCAACCAAAATACTAATGAGGGTTTGGCCAACTTCCGATTTGTGTTCCAGTGCTGGGGCCGCTGTGTTTACCCTGCCTTTTAGACACAAACTCGCTGCTGTGGAAAAGGTCCATATATTCAAGAATGGACTGGCCATTGGGACTACCGGAGGACGTGGACCACCGGGGAGGCCTGTGTAATGATTTTTATTTGTATATGTTTGTAGTACCGATCAATCAGTTTGATCAGGCAGAAGACCAGGCTCTTTATATATTTTAGACCTAACAATTGAAACAATTCTCACATGCACTGGCTATTTCACTGCACAGGTCAGTTGAAACAATTTCCCAACGAGAGCATGGCCTAAGTGCTTGTTAGTCATGCTCTGGAATGGTTTGGCATTTAGTCTTAATTCCGGCCTTTGAAAATGCATGATGGAAACAACGATTTTTAGCATGGTGTCTTTGATACGAGTTGCCTTCAAACTGAATACAGTATAGCTCTGTGTGTGTCACCCTCCTCGGGCACCACAGTGTGTTAATCCTGGCCTGGTTCTACTCAATAGGAATAGGAGTTCATGGATATAGTTCTTGAGGCTAAAGTGGCGCAAAGCCTTGTGAACACGCTATAAGTACTATCACGTTGTACAAGCGATAACGTTACTACTACTGTAGGTAAATCCACCTGGAAGTTGGCGAGAAGCTGCTGCGATTGGCTGTCGTGCTCGGCCTCCACGATGACATCAGACAATTTGTGGATGATGATGTGGAAGGGTCCCTGGGACGCCAGTGGCCGGCTGAGGTCGATCTATACCACAGGGGAGAAACACTACACATCTGGACATCCTCTGGATACATTATGCTCATCTGGTTGACCTGGCAAACACAAGTGGGGCATGAGGAGCTCTGAGGAACTTTTGATTGAGATCATTGTCGGGGAATGCTTTTGGGGATGTAATGATGACATGTCATGTGTAAACACATGGGGTCATGATCAAGATGATTGATAGCCTCTCTCAGGCCAGTGGTGTTAGTGCCGGTGCCACGACGTGCCTCCTCCCCATCCCCGTTGCTGCCTGTCACTACTTGCTGCTTCCTTTTCACCAGAAGAGCAGCGCCCTCTTCATGTTTTACGCTGTAACTCCATCTCCCATGGTGTCACAGCAACACAGCACATTCCCTGGGAAGTTCGGCCCGGTGGCAAACAATGTAACAGTGTGCAGCGTAGGGTCTGAATTGGGCAGAATCAAAATAGCACTGTAATGGATTTAGTGTCGTCAAAATACACTACTTTGATATGAAGCCATGTCATAAACTCACATAAAACGTGTGGGAAACGATTAAATCATTATTGCATGTATTCCACTCTCTCCCAAGCTGCTGTAGAGACATTCGAATACAATGACATGTTTTGGCAGTGCCGGCCAAGCAGGCTTTGTTTATAGTACTGCTTGAATGAGAGTGCTGGGGGTACATGGCTGCTTGAAGGAGAGTGCTGCGGGTGGCTGCTTGTGAATTAGGGCAAAACAAATACACTTGACTTGACTTGACTGGCAGCAGGTGGCTGTGACACATAATGTTAAGGTGGCAGACACCTGTAAATGACACTCTATGTGTGGGTGTGTGGTCATGTGCCAGCTCCTCTCCTGTGTGCTGCGCCTACAATGCAGTTACTGACTGTCATTACTGTCACTATCTCACTTTAACTGTGACTTACCGGTAATTGCTTTTGTTTAACTGTCTGTCATCTTGCTGTATGTGTAAACGTAAATGACACACATAGAGCTGCAATGATTCATCGATTAGTTGTCAACTATTGAATTCACAACCATTTCGATCGTCGGTTAAGAGTAATTTTTCGACAGATGAATTAACAATCAAAATAACCGTTAATTGCAGCCCTACACACACACACGCACACGCACGCACGCACGCACGCACGCACACACACACACACACACACACACACACACACACACACACACACACACACACACACACACACACACACACACACACACACACACACACACACACACACACACACACAACACACACAATGTTGATTACATAGTTCCAGCCTTTAAAAAAAAAATCTTCCACACTTTTCACCACATAATTTCACACTTCTTAATCCCTTCATTGTACCTATAACCAAAATCAACATAATGATACAATTGTGTATTATTATTCATGAATCACTTACCTCTACCACCTCCACCCCATGGCCTCTGCAGAAAAATTACAATGTGCAAAGTTGGTGCTGTGTCACTTCTCAAACGATTAGATTAGCTTATGAAATGAATAGTGTCGACTTACGCACAGAGCTCTGCAAAGGCGTCCAGGTTCATCCTCCTGCGCTTCTTCTCGCTGAGGCAGAAGCCCACCCTGCGGCCTGACATAGCTGCGTCTCTGGGGGCCACTGGCGACCAAATGACAGCCAGGAGAGAGAGAAAGAGAGAGAGAGAGAGAGAGAGAGAGAGAGAGAGAGCGAGAGAGAGAGAGCGAGAGAGAGAGAGCGAGAGAGAGAGGGGGGGGGGGCGGTGTAGTAGGCTATGCCTCGCCTCGATCTTATCCATTCAATCCTCATAAAATGTCTGCTAGGCTAGTCATATCGACAGAACCCCTCACTTTTTTTAAGTACACCTCTTACAGTTATAAGTAGGCCTACAGCTATTTTAATATATCCATGCACCAGACCAGTCATGAGGTCACACTTCCTTATTGGTTATTGTTAGTGCGCGCAGTGCGCAACTCATTAGAATAACAGAAAGAGAAAGTAAAAACTTACAGGGAAGTTCCATTATGCTGCTTGCTTTTCACTGACACTCACTCACTCAGTCACAGACAGGACAGAACAGGACAGTGGAGTATTTGCTGGTCAGGTTCAGCCTGTGAAGGTGCATGGAGTTGTAAGAGTGTTACTTTGAGTTCATTTGAGGTCACATTTGTTTTGACGCGTGCTAGGAAATGTCCCGCGGGTCCCACGCTGGTTTCGACCGACACATCACCATCTTCTCACCGGAGGGCCGCCTCTACCAAGTCGGTAAGACCTGTTTTCTCCTTACTGAACCACGACTAACTGCTAATAATAACCCGCAGAAACATATGCTTTGAATGATAAGGGTGGAGTGGAGCTCTGAGCGGATCAAAGATTTGACACACCAGTTAGCAAAACTGCTATCTAGGCTAGTAGTCTACTTTCTTTTACAATCTTTATTATTACCAAAATAACACCACACAACTTGACACAAGTGGGCTATCTGCTATGTGGTAAATATGAGGATGACTCAATTTTGATAAATAAGATAACCTTATAATTCTAATGTCACAAAATATACAAAATATGTTTTTGTTTGTTTGTTTTTTAAGTGGCACTTTTAAAATATTGAGCTTGGATTTAGTTATGGTTCTATCTGACTTTTTGGAAATCAGAATTGAATTGTCCACATATTCATGAACATTGAACGACCAAACATGCTTGTTCTCAACAGATGGACAGTGAAAACGTTCTGTTCTGTTCTATTCTATTCTATTCTATTCTATTCTATTCTATTCTATTCTATACTGTTTTGCAGAGTATGCCTTTAAAGCCGTCGCCCAGGGTGGCTTAACGTCAATTGGAATCCGGGGGATGGACTGTGCCGTGGTGGTCACACAGAAGAAAATACCAGTAAGACATTGTGACACATTTAAATTATTTATTTATGTCCACATAGATACAGAGTACAAAGGACATAAACACTAGTAATGCAATCAGATGTTGGGACACACACACACACACACACACGCACACGCACACGCACACGCACACACGCACCCACACACACACACACACACACAACACACACACACACACACACACACACACACACACACACACACACACACACACGCGCGCGGGGGGGGGGTGATGTGCAGTAAAGGGGTCAGATATGACCAGTGAAGCCTGACAGAGTGGTGACTCCAGCTTTCTGCTGACTTGACTGTGGAAGATATTACAGCATAGACCCAATACTCACATTACCAAGCCAGACGCAGCTTTGTGCTTTAGAAAGTCTTCATGTCGGTTTCAATTTCTGATCATCATCATCATAATATTTGACTTTCTATTGAAAAATAAATCAGGAGATCATTCAGGATTAATGTTCCATCTCAGCTACTGTACAATCATGCATTTACGCTACATAATTATATTGACCGACTAAGAACATCTTGTCAGTCACCAAGTATTGCTCCTCTTTGTCCCCAAATTGCTCTAAGCATGTATATTTTTATATGTTTGGGGCATCCAGGTGTAGCAGTAGATTCCCTGCCTATCAAGATGAGGGTTGCAGGTTGGAGCCCCTGTGTTACCTCTGGCTTGGTCGGGCGTCCATACAGACACAATTGTCTGCGGGTGGGAGGCCGGAATAGGGCTATGTGTCCTGGTCGCTGCACTACAGTAGTGGCTTCTCTGGTTGGTCAGGGTGCCTATGGGCGGGAGGGGAACTGGGGAGAATAGCGTGATCCTCCCATGTGTTACGTCCTGCTGGTGAAACCCCTCGCTGTCAGGTGAAAAGAAGCGACTGGCGACTGCACATGTATCGGAGGTTGCATGTGCTAGTAGTCTACAGCTCGGCAGAGGGGGTGGAGCGACGGTCAGGTCAGCCTAGCAGGGGGAATTGGCCGAGTACAATCGCTGAAATATCGGTGCCCTTTGTCACAAGATGGTATAATGTAAAGAGGATGTGACACTCTGACCTTTAGCGTCTGAGGAAGGGCCGGTGTGGCCCGAAACGTCACGCTGTGTTGATAATAAAAAACCTAAACGGGAGCTCCTCGGTGTGTGGATTGTTTCTTTTTCACTGTAAGTACTCTATTGATCCAGCACCCAGGCCCAGTGTGTTTTTTTTTGGATGTGCGTGTCCCTACCTACTTTTTACACTCTGACCTTTACCCACACACAGGACAAGCTGCTGGACTCCTCCACCCTCACCAACATGTACAAACTGACCCCTCGCATCGGCTGTGTGATGACCGGACACGGGGGTATGGATCCACCACACGCACGCACGCCCGCACTCACGCACGCACGCACACGCACACACACACACACACACACACACACACACACACACACACACACACACACACACACACACACACACACACACATGCAGCCAGTCTTCTTAGCAGTGGTCTTGTTTGTTGACGGTATTCATACGAATGTCTCAAAATGTATGTGATCATAGTTTGTTTGTTTTTACGTTCAAATGACAGGTAGCATGTGATTAACTGTCTCCCCTCTTCTGTCCCGCGCAGCGGACAGTCGTTCCCAGGTTCACCGGGCGCGAGTGGAGGCGGGGGAATGGAAATACAAGTTTGGTTACGACATCGCGGCGGACGTGTTGTGCCGCCGAATGGCTGACATCTCCCAGGTCTACACACAGAACGCTGAGATGAGGCCTCTCGGCTGCTGTGAGTGGAACCACTCTCTAGTTTTTACACTTTTAATTTTCTGAATTGTGTCTGTTTTGATCAGCCTCCGTCTTCTCCCTCCTCCCTAACCATCCTGATAACGTGAGCTCACATTGTGTTTGGCTCTATCAGCCCACAGCCGTTTCCTGAAATTACAAAGTAACCGGGCCAATCAGGGACTGTCTTGTAGTTGATGTCATCCCTGGGGCAATCAGGGATGGCAAAACAGTAATGGTGTCTCCTGAGGCAAGCGCGATAACGTTAACGTTAGTGGAGTAAACACAGCCATTATGTGCAGTTATTGCAGAAATAGACTCAATAGCAACAATTCAACAAGAACAAGAGTATGCACCAGCGGAGTTTCCCGGAGGAAAAGACGTTTTCGCCATTCTTCCGAGTGGATTTGGATTGGATTGGGCGATGCTGATTGGGTGCAGGAGTTGTCTGTCTGCAAGTACCCCCGGGCCCATGCAGATCGCTGTGGACAGTTGAAGACCAGACTGATCAGTGGAGTGAAACAGAAGGTGAGCTCAGGTTGTCAGCATGGTTTTGACCTGGATACCCTCCTTCTTCTACTCTCCTGCCAGGTATGATCCTGGTGGCCATAGACCCCCAGCAGGGCCCCGTGCTGTATAAATGTGACCCGGCCGGCTACTACTGTGGCTTCAGGGCCACAGCGGTCGGGGCCAAACAGACAGAGGCCAACAGCTACCTGGAGAAGAAACTGAAGAAGAAGCCCGAGCTGAGCCAGGACAGGGCGGTACAGGTAGAGCAAACAAGAGTTTTCTGACTCCCGTTAGAGGGAGCGTCCCGTGACACAAACCCCAAAGTGCCCGTCAACAGCTATAAATCTTATCAAAGTGTCCTTGAGTAAGCCCTCGTTCACACCATACGCCGAAGCTACGCTGAAGCCACGCTGAAGCTACGCTGAAGCCACGCAGTTTCATTTCGGCGTCCTTGTTAACAGGCGAGAGCGTTCACACCAGCCTCACGTGTGCCACGCTCAAGCCACGTTCAAACCACGCTGAAGCGATCGTTCAGGATTCAGTCCTAATTTCCAAGCGTGAAGCTGCCAGGCATGAAGTCAATGCAAGTTGTGGGCGGGGTCAAGGCGCGCCGAGCGAGGCGCTGAGGAAAAGAGAGTGCTTCCTGTGTGACCGGTTTAGCGTGACACTCGGGTTCTGTTAAGCGCCGCTTCAGCTCTGCTTCTGTTAAGCGCCTGGTGTGAACAAAGGCTAAGACTTAACTCTACCTGATCACTGACCCAACATTTCTATGCATACAATATATTGTAGATCAAAGGCTTTTGAAGACTGAATCTTCAGCTTCTGTAATAGTAACCTAACGTAAATGTAATAGGACAGCATGGTGACTCAGTGGTTAGCATTGTTGCCTCACAGCAAGAAGGTCCCAGGTTCGAAACCCCCAGTCCACCCGGGGTCCTTTCTGTGTGGAGTTTGCATGTTCTCCCCGTGTTCGTGTTTCCGGTACTCCGGCTTCCTCCCACCGTCAAAGACTTGGATGTTACTCTGGTCAGTGCCCCTGACCACAGCACTGGCAAAAGAACTGGAGTTGGTCCCTAGGCACTGTACTGCAGCTGCCCACTGCTCCTATAGGTAGGTACCTAGTGTAGGATGGGTCAAATGTAGAGGATACATTTCCCCACAGGGATAATAAAGTATTCAAATACATAATAGTAATGAGTTACTCCTTGGGCAAAAAGTTGGAACTCTACTAGTAGTAGTATTTTTCAATTTCACCTTGATTGAAAACCTTTGCTCGACAGTACCCACACGACTAGTAAAGAACAGCCTAGCTTTGGTTGTATTTTAGCACCTCGGTGTGTTCGTTTTCCATATTATGTGTTAAAAGATGGTTTAGGTGTTTGCTGTATGGGACAGAAGTTGGTGTTTATGTATTTAAGCTAGTCAGCAGCACCCTCACGTTATCCACCCTCTTCCTTTCCAGATGGCGATCTGCTGTCTGTCCTCCGTCCTGTCCATGGACTTCAAGGCCAGTGAGCTGGAGGTGGGAATAGTCACCAGGGAACAACCTAAGTTCAGGTAACTTGAACTCTAGCTGGAGTGGTTTTGTTTTTGTTTGATATGGAGGTCTGAATGGTGAGTTTAGACCAATGATGAAGGATCATGTGGTACTTCAGAGACTCAAAGAAGCTGCTTTGGATTATTGTCTTTTGGAGTTGTTAGAAAACTTGACTATGTTCACTATTTTATGTGATTTAGATTCCCCCCCCCCCCCCACACACACACACACATTGTCTTGATCATGTAATGTTGTCAGTATGAATTCATGTGTTCTTGTATGTTGCTAGTCTTTTATTTTGGTCATGATTCTGCTTAACCCATTGATACCTGATGCAGCATTTGTGTGTGTATCCCTTTAAGACGGCGAACCGCGTCACACGGTTCACGGTCTTAAAGGGATACACACACAAATGAGGGATATACACGCAAATGCTGCATCAGGTATCAATGGGTTCATCTCAGTGGAACTACGGTAAGCTTGTTAAATGAAAGTTTAATGACAAAAAGAAAAGAAAAAGAATGCACCCTTCATACCATATCAAAAGTTGATAGAGGCACTGGGCTGTTTATGTAGGGCTTGACATGGCTGTGTCAACTCACCTTTTGTTTTCTCCCCTCTCCCTCCTCTAGGACCCTCTCTGAGCCAGAGACAGAGGTCCACCTGGTCGCCATAGCAGAACGGGAGTAAAGGTGCCCACACTTCAGACCATGCTTCATGATAGTATTTCGTTTTCCAGCATCTTTGAATTAGCCCACTGAAGAGCAATGTTACCAACCAGTATGTGCAGTACACTACCTTTCCACCTGGGATGTCTCCAGAGCTTCATCAAGCACACCTCCAGAAGATGTTTGACGCTTGTCATGATGCACTGGTTAAGTGGGGCTTCACCAGACATTTTCACTGGGCTTCTTTATAGAATAGACTAACACAATGATAACATAGACATAGTATACCAAGGTTTTAATATATCATATGGTCATAAAGTAACTGGGCACATGGAGCCATCTTGGATAAACGTGAAACTTGAGTGGACAGTAAAGAAATATTTAGATGCCAGCTACCTGGTATGGCTTCCTGTGTTCTTGTTTGAGTGTGTAAAGAATAATTTAGTTTTCATCCATCTCATTCATGCCAGATGTTAATCTCACCAGCCTTGTTGTCATCTCCAAACTCCAAATTGCAATAAAAAAAATCTCCAACCGACTCATGGCTGACCTTTTAAAACCGCTGCTAGAATAAAATAGAATCAGAATCAGAATAACTTTATTGATCCCCGGGGGGAAATTAGGTCATGCTACAGTTGCTCACACTCAAGATAGGGAAGAATATAAACATAGAGACATTATAGACGGTTTTCACGGAATGGTCAGTCCTCCACTTGAATGCAACACTGCAACAGGAAGTGAGCTGGGGTTCAATTTAGAATGTTTTTGTTGTCAATTTAAAACCATCTATAGGAAGCATAGAATGAACCAAAAACACACAACAATAAAAAAATAATTAATAGAATAGAAGTTAGGTATACATATACTATATACACGAAAGTGTCAGAAATGTGTGCCTCCTCCTACAATCCTTGTCAAGTACCATTGAATAGAAGTGAATATGTAAGGTACATAATAGTGATGAGTGAGTGATGGTAATAATAATAATAATAATAGTAGTAATAATAATGATAATAATAATAAACACTAAACAGTAAGGTGCATTAGTCCAGTCAGTAAAAGAACATTGATAACAGTGTGGATAGTTGGTTATTGCAAAAGTTGCAGTATTTAGCAGTTTAGCATTGGGTTTTAATGCACAATCAGATATACATGTAAGTGTGTTATCTTATTTATTTTTTCCTCTGTAGACGGGTGAAGTGAAGTGAATAGACAGAGATAATGGACATTATTGTTATAATTATTATTGGTTTTAGCAGGGTGTACATCATGTCCAATACTAGTAAATAAAAAGACAACATGTTAAAGGTTTCAGACCTAGTAGGTCTTTAGATTGCCCTGTTTTGGATCTATTAA
Source organism: Poromitra crassiceps (assembly GCF_964638095.1). Lineage (NCBI taxonomy): Eukaryota > Metazoa > Chordata > Actinopteri > Beryciformes > Melamphaidae > Poromitra > Poromitra crassiceps. The sequence continues at coordinate 52,009,724 of NC_139642.1, read as the reverse complement.
CAGGTGTCTTAGAAAAATAGTGTTTCTCCACTCGCACTCAATCCAGCACCTACAGAAGCATGTGTATATACCTATCTCCATTACTGAACTCCACTTAGAATAGATTAAAAAAGGCAAATTCCCCAGATTTCCAGATTAAATCTACCGGTATACCAACACTCCCCCTTTTCAGCAGCAGATGGCATCAGTGAGGCGATCATTATGAGATGAGGCAGTTGGTTGCTGGCTCTTGGGCTTGCTAGGCTAGAGAACTGGGAAATACGTCACCTGAGGCCATTAGGGCTCAGACCACAGTCCAGGGTTCACATCATGACATTCAGCTAGAGAAAGAATTGACAATATTGTCATGGGAAATTATTTGAATCAGAATCAGAATCAGAAAGACTTTAATGATCCCCGGGGGGAAATTGGGACAAGTTACAGGAGTCTCAAATGCCTGTGTGTGTCACTCAATGGTGTGTCAGTAATACGTTAATAGCAATACTAATAATAATAGCAGTAATAATCATTATTATTTTTCTAACATGGTAAAAACATGATACTTTTGATAGGGTATTACCGTATCTGCATTTCTGGTTCCCCAAGAATGATACCGTCCACCTACACTACATTATTTGAACACTAGATGGCAATGTTGTAGCTTGTGCTAACTTACTGTAATTTGTGTCTTGAGCGCCAAGGCTTGGGTTTGTACCTTTCTATACCTGGAAGTCTATTTTGACTCAAGGTAAATAATCACAGTGTGAGGTCCGGTGTGTGTATGTATGTAGGTTGTGTGTGTGTGTGTGTGTGTGTGTGTGTGTGTGTGTGTGTTGCGTGCGTGCGTGCGTGCGTGCGTGTGTGTGACACACACAGCTTGTGCATGCAGACTGCCAGGTGACATTCAGTAATTGAATGGGACAGTGATCCGCATCCACAGATTGGTGGGTCATTGTGGAGTGACAGGCGCATACACACACACACACACACACACACACACACACACACACACACAAGACAGAGTCATGTGAGTCTGCATCCACTTTATTGAAACTAGAAGGTAGGTCACAGGTTACCATTATACTTACGGTATACAAGTTACTTATACAATAAAGTGAGGGAAGACAACATTTGATTGATCTACGAGCACGTCTATGTAGCCCCGATAGTGGAGAAAATTATGTTATGCAATTATCTGGAAACTACAAGTGCATGCACTTTAATGCATTAGCTTCATAATTATAGCGGGCTTGGGAGTCCAATCCCATAGATAATAATAAATCATAACAAAGGCCAATAAAACCCTAAAAACAGGATTTTTGTGTATGAATTCTGGCTCCAGGTATTTACACCTCTGGGATGTAAGGTAGTGGCTCTTCAGCTTGTTTGCAGACACAATTAGGATTTAGGCTGAGAGGCTTGTATGATCATTGACTGTCAGTGAGAGCAGCAAACCCTGCTAGTCTCCTTAAAGCTACTAGTGGTATCAGGCCCTAAGCTACAGTGATGGATAGGCCTCTTAACTTCATTCTTCTTTGGCTCTTTCATCCACTTGGCCTTACGGGCGGGTGCACCTTGACTCCTCTCTTAGGTAAACAACATAAAGACACAGAACCTGGCACATGAAATTTGGCCTAATCCATTGGTTCCCAAACTGTGGTCCGCCTGGTGGTCCGCCAGAGAATTGCTTTTTTTTTTTACAGACAAGTTTTTACATAATACACACCCCTCAGGAATATAGCTGGATTGGGCCGATTTTCGGAAATATCGTGATATTTGAGAAATGTCACAATTTTGAACATTTACTTTCAGAGTTTTAAAGCCAGAGTGAAGTTTCTGGTATCATATGAAACTGGAAGACGAATCGATTTGTACCTACCGTGTCATGCTAGCTTGTCAGGAAGGTAGCTAAATAACACTCCAATAGGCTGAATTTTGGCGAGGGAATTCCCCCCCCAAAGGGGTCCTCTTTATTTGTTATACGCAGTGGAAGTGGTCCCTTGGAAATTTGGTTTGTTACGTAGTGGTACTTGGTCGGAAAAGTTTGGGAACCCCTGGCCTAGTCTAAGCCTGTGCCAACTGCCACAAACTGAGCACAGTGTTGCTATATAGATTAAGGCCATTAAGGTGTAACTGGTGACTTGAATCTGGATATTTCTCAGGAGCGGCATGCCCTTGTCCTCATCATCTCAGGCATGGGTGAAAACCTAAAGGAACACAAAACACAGAACAGAGTCTCCATTAGTACCAACAGGCAGCCACTGGGCTTGAGTGCAGCAAAAGAAACATTGACAGATACATCAAGAGAATCGGAAACCGATCCCAGGCGTTTTTCTTAATCAATTGGTTTTTCAGGTTTTCTTCTCCCATTTTCTCCCCAAGCTTGGCCTCCGTCCGATACATGCGCAGCCAGTCGCCAGCCGTTTCTTTTCACCTGACAGTGAGGTGTTTCACCGGCAGGACATAGCGCATGGGAGGATCATGTTATTTCCCCCCAGTTCCCCTCCCCCAGAACAGGCCATTGCCTATAGTCCAGCAGTCCTGCTCCTCAGGCCCCAGAGCCCTGCTGGTTTTCATTCTAGCCATTAGTGTCTGATGATGTACACCTGGACGGCAGGTGAACACAAAGCTGGCAGGATAGAGAACCAACAGTACTTAGAGGAACAACTGATTTAATGTATTCTAATTTTACAATATCAGATTTCAGCTAATGAACACCATATTCTGTTGAATCCCATCCACCCCCACCCCCACACCCCCTTCACCGACTCTGCCTTTGCTTCTCTTCCTCCACCCTCCATCCACACCTCTTCTCCCCTTATCCCTTGCCTCCACCTCCTCCCACCTGTTGTCCTCAACCTCCCTCTCCCTCCCTCCCTCCCTCCCTCCCTGGTATGAAATGCTGACCCTGTGGCTGGTGTCTCCTGGTACTGGGACCGCCTGCCAAGCTGAACGGGCCCAGTGCATCGAGTAGCCCGGCTGTGTGCGTGTGCGCATTTGTGTGTGTGTGTGTGTGTGTGTGTGTGTGTGTGTGTGTTTGTGCGTGTGTGTGTGTTGGGTCACGGCGTGGGGATTAGCTGTGTGTGAGTGATTGCGGGTGACAGCGGCCCTAGCATTAGGGGCCCTGTGGCAGATTTGGTAGGCCTGTTTTAGACACACTAAGCTGGATTTACCAGCAGCAGTGTGTCAGCAGTGATGCAGCCTGCCCGGACCTCCTACAGCACACACACACACACACACACACACACACACACACACACACACACACACACACACACACACACACATACACGTACAGTGTAGTACTGTAGACCCTGGTCACCTCTGACACTACCCGTCTGCCCTGTTCTACCTCTACCCATAATGGCTCTCGCTCCTTCTCTCTCTCTCTTATACTGTAACTAACCCGATCGCCCGAATAAAATGTCGTACAAACTCAAAGAACATTTGAAAGAGAACGTCAGCCTTTTACATTTCTAAAATGTGTCATTTTATGTTTCTTCAAACCTAGAATGTCAATGTCAATTTGAAACAAAATAAAATCTCACTGCCTTTCCAATGTTAAACGCAAATAAAACAGCTTTAATTATCAATGTTGGTCATGTTTAGACAAGTAAAACAACTTGGTTAAGGTCATGATTATGGTTTGGGTTAGGCTGAAATAGCAAAAATGGTAAATGTGACTTACAGTTGAAATGCAGACTTTGGAAACGCTGTGACCATGACCACAACAGCCTTACTGGTCACCTCGCTATTTCAATAGCAGACTCTGTGAGGTGTATAACATTGATACACACGTATCTAGAAACATCATGTTATGCAATGTATTTTGGTTCAGAAATGTGATATATGCATGGATTTCAGAAATGGATGGAGGGTGCTATACTGTAACACATACCAGAAGCTGTGTTTCTCATGAATGGATTCCAAATTTGTCATTTTTAGATTTCAGTCAGCAATACACCAATACACATTATCTTCCCCAAACACTGTGGTACTTTCAATGTCTTCTGTCTCTCAAATCAGAAACACCAGCATGCGATCTGATATCCCCTTACCCAGTATTCTTCTAGCTTAACTTGTGTTTTTCTGTTTTATACAAGAGGAACCATCATAAAAACGTTAGGCCCTAATAGCATATTGAGCCATATCTATTTCTTATTGCTGACAAGCAAAATGTCAAGTCTTCTTCTCACTCACGTTAGTTTGTTGCTTGCCGTTCACACTACAGTAACATGAAGAGTGGAACTATGCTGAGGCACAATGGAGTTGATGGAGCATACAGCATGGACCCACCCCAACATGATGCTCCATTTAATACAAGACTAGTCTGCCAGACTCATGGACAGTCTAATACAAGACTAGTCTGCCAGACTCATGGACAGTCTATTACAAGACTAGTCTGCCAGACTCATGGACAGTCTAATACAAGACTAGTCTGCCAGACTCATGGACAGTCTAATACAAGACTAGTCTGCCAGACTCATGGACAGTCCCTAGACTAGTCTGCCAGACTCATGGACAGTCTCCAGACTAGTCTGCCAGACTCATGGACAGTCTCCCGAATCTTCAAATCCATTTATCTACCGTCAATCGTATTAAACACTCATCTGCTGCTTCTCTGCAGTGAAGTTGAGGGTGTTATGCGGGCTAGGTGGACTAGTGAAGTTGAGGATGTTGTGCGGGCTAGGTGGACTAGTGAAGTTGAGGATGTTGTGCGGGCTAGGTGGACTAGTGAAGTTGAGGGTGTTGTGCGGGCTACGTGGACTAGTGAAGTTGAGGGTGTTGTGCGGGCTAGGTGGACTAGTGAAGTTGAGGGTGTTGTGCGGGCTAGGTGGACTAGTGAAGTTGAGGGTGTTGTGCAGGCTAGGTGGACTAGTGAAGTTGAGGGTGTTGTGCGGGCTAGGTGGACTAGTGAAGTTGAGGGTGTTGTGCGGGCTAGGTGGACTAGTGAAGTTGAGGGTGTTGTGCGGGCTAGGTGGACTAGTGAAGTTGAGGGTGTTGAGCAGGCTAGGTGGACTAGTGAAGTTGAGGGTGTTGAGCAGGCTAGGTGGACTAGTGAAGTTGAGGGTGTTGTGCAGGCTAGGTGGACTAGTGAAGTTGAGGGTGTTGTGTGGGCTAGGTGGACTAGTGAAGTTGAGGGTGTTGTGTGGGCTAGGTGGACTAGTGAAGTTGAGGGTGTTGTGTGGGCTAGGTGGACTAGTGAAGTTGAGGGTGTTGTGTGGGCTATGTGGAGACTAGTGTAAGGTGACCAGATTTCTGAAATGAAAATCGGGGACATTTCCAGTTCGGCAATCAATATATCATTAAAATATCCAATGTTATAATCTATGAAATACAAAAAATGGACAATCCCAAATTTAGCCTAAATTTGGAGCGTTATTTAGCCCCCTTACTGACAAGCTAGCACAACATGGTTGTGGCCAGGGGATGCCTTAGGTCCTCTAGTTTCATATGATATCAGTATATTCACTCTAGCTTTAACAATGAGCCTGCTACAGCCTCTGAAAAACAGTAATCTCAGCCGCGGATGTGGAGTAGAAAATCGGGGACATTTTCGGGGACAGCTCCAGCCAGGGACAGGTCACCAAAAACGGGGACTGTCCCTGAAAATCGGGGACGTCTGGTCACCTTAGACTAGTGTGTTACTTTGTGTCTATCAGCAGGAGTGTGTATAGCAGCCTGGTCACCAGAATAGAATGTTGCCATTGGGCATTCTACAGTCCACAGATATGTAGAATATCATGTTTCTGAACGAGATACGTTGCATATCACATTCTAGATACGTGTATATCTACGTTATACATGTCATAGAGTCTGCTATTGAAAGAGCGTGGAGGCAGTAAGGGTGTTGTGGCCGGGGTGGATGGAGGCAGTAAGGGTGTTGTGGCCGGGGTGGATGGAGGCAGTAAGGGTGTTGTGGCCGGGGTGGATGGAGGCAGTAAACACTTGCCTTTCACACCGGAGGGCCACGTTCAATTCCAGGTCATGTTCACAGCGTTTTAAAAGTCTACATTTTAACGAGTCACAGTTAACATTGTTGTTATTTAAGCCTAACCCAAACCATAACCTTAAACTTTAAGGTTAGGGCTTTAAGGCTTAAAGGAACACTCCGCCGATTTTCAATTAACTTTGTATCGTTACAAAATCAGTAGTAGCCTATATCCGAAAAGTGTAAACCGTTTTGCAGGCATTCATTTAGTTTGACAGTTATTGAGAGTTGGATTGAGTTATATTGTGGGACCAGTGATGTTATTTGTGCATGAATGACTTCACTGGTCCACAACTTCACTCAAATCAGCTCTAACTGTCAAACTAAATGAATGTCTGCAAAACGGTTTACACTTTTATATACTATTGATTTTGTCATTATACAAAGCTGGTTGAAAATCAAAAGTTGTTTTACTGGTCTAAACATAACAAAAGTTGTTAAAGTTGTTTTAACGTTTGCATTTAAGGCATCAAGGTTTTCAAATTAACCTTTTTTAAATTTACATTCAGATTGTAGGTTTGCAGAAATGTAAAATAAATACCACATTTTAGAAACGTAAAAGGCAGATAAAACAAGGCTAGGTCGGAACCTAGCGTTATGGCCAGCATAAAGCCTTCATGAGCATCAACACTCAAATCGGCATGCAAATTGGACCGGACAAAGCCAGATATAGGGCCCGCTTGTGCTGGCCAAAGAAATGTTGAGATTGTACGTGTCCGTTGATTGTAGAAACATACAATGCTGACATTTTCTTCTGCCGATTGGGTTATGTTACACAACTTGTGTATTAGCGGTGTGTGTGTATTAGCGGTGGAGGTATAAGAGCCCACTTTGGACCCACATGGTTGCGCACTCGATTTTGTCTTTGGATGCTTGTGTGAATTGTGTTTGCTTGCCTGTGGATGTGTGTGTGTGTGTGTGTGTGTGTGTGTGTGTGTGTGTGTGTGTGTGTGTGTGTGTGTGTGTGTGCGCGTGTGTGTGTGTGTGTGTGTGTGTGTGTGTGTGTGTGTGCGTGTGTGTGTGTGTGTGTGTGTGTGTGTGTACCCCAAGATCTCTGTTACAGCCTATCCATTGTGTAGCAGAGTGTTGAGCAAGACCCTGACCCACCAGCAGGTCCTAATCAGACGCATTCCTCAGGATTAAACAGCCAATTAACAATGAGAGAGCCATTGTGGCCCTGTCTCCTTGTGCGTCACAGTTAAAGGGTTTTGTGTGTACGTGTTGCGCTCAATGTGTGTCTGAGTCTTTTATTGATTTATTGATTATTTATTGATTGATTTATTGATTTATTTGTTTATTTATTGATTTATTTGTTTATTTATTTATTTGTTTATTTATTTATTTATTTATTTATTTATTTGTTTATTTATTTATTTGTTTATTTATTTATTTATTTATTTATTTATTTATTTATTTATTTATTTATTTATTTATTTAGAAAACAATTCATACAGACACTAATGTACTCAGACCTCCCTGCCAATAGACCCTTTTCACGGGGGGCATTTTGTGTCAAAAAGATGGTAAACGCAGGTGCAAGCAAACCCTAATGAGGGTTTCCATATTCCATGATTGGAAATTGGAAACCCTCATTACGGTTTTGCTTGCACCTGTGTTTACCCTGCCTTTTTGACACAAAATTGCCCCCGTGAAAAGGGTCTATTCCCACACCCCAAAGCATGTTCCCAATCTCATACAGCCACACCCTATAGCCCTCATCACACGGACTGACAAGCAAACATAAAAGATTGAAAACATACACAGATAATGGAAATAAATAACATACTAAAAGTAACACAGAAGAAATGAAAAAGACATACATCAGGCAGGGTGGACCTGTATGCGCCCAATGCCGCCCATGTTAGCACTAATACACCCCAGAGTTGCAAGCACCTTGGTGCATCGTAGAAGACATGTAGGCACACACATGAAAGAACCAAAATTATTTAAAGTTGTTGGTCATGTGTTTAGAGTAGCAGAGCACTTATTTTAGAAATACAATATATACCAGTAATGAATTCATGGCTATTTACATAGAACCTAAGATGATACATCAAATAAAACATTTGTCACAAGCAGGTCAAGGCTATATCCAGGCATGTCAGGATAGGAAAGGAGCCCAAATTTTGTCATATCTGCTCACAAAGTCTATGTTGCTGTACAGTATGACTCTTTCCAGTTTATTTATGTTGGCAAGTGCATTAGACCAGCATTGAATAGTAGGAGCGGAAGTGTCCTTCCATTTGCAGTGCAGTAACTTTGACTCACTGTAAAGGCTATAGCCAATGACTTGCTATTTTACAAGTCTGGAGAAGATACCAAGTAGGACAATTGCAGGATCTATTTGTGTCCTTGTTACTTCACTAATCCTTTGATCAACCTCAACCCAAAAGCAGGTGGGTCCTTTCCTAAGCTGATCATTTCTAGCAGGTGCCTGTTAGTTGGTCTGAGGCCAACCCTGTAGCTGGCTAGGGGTCCAATGCTATGGATGCACTGTTTGGAGTTGTGTTCACTTCATCCTTCTTAGAAAGAGCCCGATTCCAAATCTCATCCCACTCTTCGTCGATAATGTCAACTCCTAAATCTGTAATCCACAGCCTCTTTGTGGCCTGAAAGTGTGGTGTTATTTTCTCAATTAGTTCTTTATAGATTCAGGTGAGTTTAGTTTAGGATGATCTCTTTCCAAACTCCAGCAAGTATTTGTCCCAATGTGATGCCACCGGGAGGTTTTTACTTTTCTTCCTAAAAGCTTCCACTCCACTTCTTAGTTGGGAATATCTCCACCAAAGTAGGACAGGAGAGACTGTTGTGTTCAATTCTGCCTTATTATGATTTAAATCCAACAT
>NC_139642.1:51980907-51990907 GCF_964638095.1 Poromitra crassiceps | reverse complement strand
TACTCACTCACACATACAGACGCCCTATCAGCAGGTGAAGACATTTTATTGGAGATTTAAATGTCCAAACACGCCGGGAAAGTCTCTCTCTCTCTCTCTTTCTCTGTGTCTTTATATCTGCGCTTTGGCTTTAACACAGCTGATAAACCCCTTATACAGTTTGGGGCTGTAGCTACAAGGCTCTGTGTGTGTGTGTGTGTGTGTGTGTGCGGGTGGATTTTAAACTATAAGAAATCCGATTCAATTAACAAGCGCATGAATCGGCTTTGGACACTGGAATTGTCTGTGCGCATGAGATGGCGCAGCGTGCCAGACAAGCCGAGAGAGGTGCAGACAAAACGTCACCACTCAGCATGTCCGAGAAGGATGTGTTGAAAGACGAAATCAACTTTTCAAACATAATTATGTTGCAACACCTCTATAACTTACCTCATGATGTTGTAAGGATATGTGTGAACTTCTATGTTGACATAGGCCTATGCTAAAACAGAGTATTATTATTATTAGGCTATATTATTATTATGATAAGTATCATGATAATATAACAATAATAACAATAACAACGATAATAATAATAACACTTTTATTATTATTATTATTATTATTATTATTATTATTATTATTATTATTATTATTATTATTATTATTATTATTGCTGAATAGTGCATGAATGAATTGCAAGAGGGAGCATGTTGGGGATCAGAAGGGGATTTAATAGCAGAACAAGGCGGTCTTTGTGCTGCTTTTAATCCGGCCTGTACCCCCTTCTCCGCCACTCTATCCCTCTGCCTCCACACTCAGTCGTCCAATTATTTCTAAAAATGGTTAATAATGAAAATGTCCTGCCTGGACAAGACAAATTGGACACGGATAAGGTATTGAGGTCCTCTTAAAGCAGACCTTTCTCTCCGATTCAACAGTATACGAGATATATATGGCAACGGCAATGGAACCCTATGGAGCCCAAGTGGCGCGAGGCTTGAGTGGCTGACTCTAGCCAGTTAACTCGGTTTACATTTAAACAACTGCGACAGTTCACACAACTTTAACACGACATGCATATATTATACAACTCTTGAGCTACTCTCACTCAGAATGTCGAAATATAAGCGATGTCAATGTATAGTTTTTGAGATATTAACGTTTGTTTGGCACAACTCATATTAACTGCCGCGGGGTTCCGCATTTCTGGGTGGCAAGTGACGTCACGCTAATTCGTCCTATACAAAAGTTGCCATGGACCTCACATGGCACAAACGTTAAATAAACGTGAACAAAGTCCGTTTAAATCTATAGTTTTATAGTCTTTATTTTGGAGTGACTATAGCCACATCCTAGTTTGTTTTTCAATTGCTTATTATTAGGCGACTCGATCTTCCCCACTGAGAATAAAGTTTAATCTCTAATAATGTGAGAGCATTAGAGACATAAGATACGATTTAGAATCCAGTTACAAACATAATAGCCATTTCAAGTCCTATGAAGTCAGTGTTGTATGCACTGCACTATGCCAAGCAATGCACATGAACAGCGTTGTGTGGTGCGCGTTTGTGTGTGTGTGTGTGTGTGTGTGTGTGTGTGTGTGTGTGTGTGTGTGTGTGTGTGTGTGTGTGTGTGTGTGTGTGTGTGTGTGTGTGTGTGTGTCCAAGGGAGGGAGGGAGAGAAAGAGGGGGAGGCAGGGAGGGAGGGGTCTGGGTGTCTACTTTGGTAAGAAGTTACTTCTAATTAGCCAGCCTCTTGTTGCTCGCCTCACTTCTCCTGCCTGCAGCCAGATCCTCTCTTCAGTGACCAGGGAGCGTCAGGGACCCCACGACCTCACAGCACCCACACTGCACACAGCCGAACCCTTTTGGAACTGTTGTTTTACACCTTTCACCTGACGACACCGGTGCGCAATTACGCACGACTTGGATGGAGAGACTACACCACAGCGCTGATCTTGTTTAGTTATATTTTTTGGACTGTGTTTCCTGTGGTGTCTCGACTTGCAGATTAGGTTCGTTTGGTGTTTTGCTTGTGATAGCTGGATAGGGGAAACGTAGAATACACCAGCGTTCAAATCCGCTGTGGATTTGCGCTCCGCGTTACGACAGGTGTATTGGCGCAGCTCCTGCGGCGTCTGCACCAACTCAGAGCAGCCTGCAGAGAGGAGAGAAACATCGGGCGATAAACAAAAACAACTGAGAGTTATTGCAGTGAAAAACAACCCAGTGTATAGAAAAGACAGAGAGGGAGGGAGGGGGAGAGAGAGAGAGAGAGAGAGAGAGAGAGAGAGAGAGAGAGAGAGAGAGAGAGAGAGAGAGAGAGAGAGAGAGAGAGACCCCCTGGAGACAGCTAAGAGACCGGCGCCCGGCCTGAGAGAAGGAGAGAGAGAGTGAGGGAGTGAGGGAGCGTTTTAAAACCGACAGGAGGCATGATGTCCTACATTAAGCAACCGCATTACGGCATGAACGGGTTACTGTCCGGCCCGGGCATGGATCTGCTCCACTCCGGATATCCCAGTAAGTCATCCGTGTCTGTTTTAACCCCTTCAAACCTGTTGTATTGTTTGTTCAAGTGATTTATTTTATTTTATTTTCAAGTGCATGGTGACTGAAGGAATTCACTGAAATTCTTTGCTTTCCGCGCGTAAAAGAAGCATTACGCAAGGAACGCAATGGTTCTTTAGCCCAGTCACTTGCATTAAATCCAATCGAAATTAAATTACAATGTTGTGTTCTGAGTATACAGTTATGAATATCCATTCATAACTGTATACTGTCTCATTATGTTTCTTCAGCCACCAGAACATGTGTTCACTTGACCTATAAATTCAGCGGATTACAGAGTCAAAGAACAATAAAAAGAAGTGTGTGAATGGAAACGCAGCCTGTTCACACACAGACTTAACATCAAAACTGTCCCCAATCTGTTGCTCATAATGTAACCTATTTAGAAACGGAAAGGATGTGCATTATAGGCCCTTTTAATTCAATGCCTAATGTTTTGTTGCCTGATCAGCATCTGTCATCTGTGAGATGTGTTTGAATGAAACGTTGCACATCATTGGAAGAAGGCATTGGAAAACATGGCCTCTAACTGCTTTTAGATTTCCCATTAATAGTTTCATCACCATTATTCATTGATATTCTATAACAGTATATTAGTTCCAATTTATTTCGATTCAAATAGTTTGATTATGACAGCCAGGTCAAACCAAGCATCTGGTAAAAATAATAATATCCCAATAAAAAATAGATATATAGCTAATAATAATAATAATAATAATAATAATAATAATAATAATAATAATAATAATAATAATCGACGGCATTCGTTGAGACAATAAAATTCATTTTCTTTCAGCACCAAAACACCGGATGTAAGGCTAACGAAATTTGTGACTGAAATTGAAAATTGATAAAAACTTCCATAAGAAAATATTTTGGTTATGTTCTGTAAAGGCAATCCCCCAAATGTTTGAACCTTGATAAAGTATACAGGAATAACATTTATTTATTGTAGCTATGTCCAAATTAATTTGCTTGCTTTATTAACGTCAGTCAAAGTTGTCTCGTTCTTCCCAGAAATCTCTCGTCTTCTCGCATTATTTCCAAAAGCTCCTTCCTCCCCCTTTTCCTTTTTTGTATGTTATGCGACAGTCGTTATCAAGGCGCTTATACGTAATGACAACTACGCCTCCCAAGTTCCAACATCTGGGCAACTTCAGATGCTGTGTAGCCTATAATTTAGACCCTAAATTCGTTGAATATCGGGACACTATACTATAAATACTAAAACTACTATAGGCTACTACTGTTGTACTACTACTACTACTACTAGCTACTACTAGTACTAATACTACTACTACTAATAATAATATTATTATTATTGTTAATAATTATAATAATAACCATCATTATCATCATAGGCTAATATTAATATTAATCATGTGTATTGATTTTGTTCTCCAGACACGCCACGTAAGCAGCGTCGGGAGCGCACCACCTTCACGCGTGCGCAGCTGGACATCCTGGAGGCGCTGTTCGCCAAAACGCGCTACCCGGACATTTTCATGCGTGAGGAGGTGGCGCTCAAGATCAACCTGCCCGAGTCCAGAGTCCAGGTAACATCATTTATAAACACATAAAGGGAAACTGTGTGTGTGTGTGTGTGTGTGTGTGTGTGTGTGTGTGTGTGTGTGTGTGTGTGTGTGTGTGTGTGTGTGTGTGTGTGTGTGTGTGTGTGTGTGTGTGTGTGTGTGTGTGTGTGCGTGCGTGCGTGCGTGCGTGTGCGTGTGCGTGTGCGTGTGCGTGTGCGTGTGCGTGTGCGTGTGTGTGTGTGTGTGTGTGAGACAGAGAGAGAGAGAGAGAGAGAGAGAGAGAGAGAGAGAGTCAGTGAGTGGGAGAGAGATATAGAAAGGTTTGTTGATGATGGAAACAATGCAAGCTTTACCAGTTTGACAAGGAACGGTTTGGTTAACACCCAAAAATGAAAATTTTGTCATCTATACTCACTCTCCTGCCACCAGTTGGTGAAGTTTGTCCATACAACACACAGATTGACAGCACAACTCTAACCAATCACCATTGAACTGAAGTCAATGGTGACTGGTTTTCTCTTGAGAATTTTCATTTTTGTGTAAACTGTTCTTCTAATGGTAAAGTTGATTAGATAATAAGTGCTGGTTTAATAATGGTTAATGGTTAATAAAGGTTATAGAATATAACTTCACCCCCTCGCCTCCTCTCCTCCAGGTTTGGTTCAAGAACCGTCGTGCCAAGTGCCGCCAGCAGCTGCAGCAGAGCTCGGGCCAGTCCAAACCGCGGCCCGCGAAGAAGAAGGCGTCCCCGGCCCGCGAGGCCAGCTCTGAGGCCAGCGCCAACCAAGCCAACGGCCCCTACAGCCCGGCGCCCCCTCCCCCGGGCACTGCCATCGCCCCCAGCTCTAGCTCAGCCAATGCCCCTGTCTCCATCTGGAGCCCGGCGTCCATCTCCCCGCTGCCCGACCCCCTGTCGGTGTCTGGCACACCCTGCATGCAGCGCGCCACCGCCTACCCCATGACCTACAGCCAGGCTCCGGCCTACAGCCAGAGCTACGCAGCCTCCTCCTCCTACTTCACCGGCCTGGACTGCGGCTCCTACCTGTCCCCCATGCACCCGCAGCTGTCGGGCACCGGGGGCGCCCTGAGCCCCATCACCGCCTCCTCCATGGGGGGGGGCCTCAGCCAGTCCCCTGCCTCGCTCGCCTCCCAGGGCTACACAGCCGCCTCGCTGGGCTTCGGAGCTGTCGACTGTCTGGACTACAAGGACCAAACTGGCTGGAAGCTCAACTTCAATGCCACTGACTGTCTGGACTACAAAGACCAGAACTCCTGGAAGTTCCAGGTCTTGTAAATGCAGGAAGTTCAGAATGGGTTCAGGGTTTAGGAAAGGAGGTGAGGAAGGGAACGAAAGAGAAGTGAGGGGAACAACCCAAGATTGCGTTCAGTGTTAAAAGGAAGAAGGAAGAAAAACTTGGAACACAGAAATCAACTAATCATATCAGTCTATGAACTAATCAGCTGAAAACAAATCTATTTTTTCATTTGTGCTGTGTGGAAATGTGTGTGGAAGCTGTGTTCTATTAACTGATCTGTTGATGCTTGCCTTGGCTTGGTGATTGTAACCAAGAGATGACAGTAATATATCTACAAGTCACACAACAAGAAAATCAAACTTGTAATCAAGGAATCGCAAAGAAGCATGTAGGCCTAAAAGGAAAGCACTATTGCAATATCTGTACAATGAGATTGGATGCGTCTAAACAGCTTTGATGCTTCATATTTTGTTAATCACCCACTGGATTAAAAGGTAGATGTTGTTATGAATAATGATTTCAATGACGGTATCAGCAACATTGATGACAAGAGGATTTAAAGAGAACATGAAACATGAACATGAACAAAGGAATTCGTCCAATAGTGAAATGTCTTGATTTCTGATTGCTGGTTGTAGTCGATAGAAATATTGTTGCAACATTAGGAAAAGCTGAAGCCAACTTCAGAAACAGATGACTGTCTGCCGTTGACTTGGACCACATTTAAAACAGTGCTTATTTTCCCTCATTAGCATGTCCTGCCTTGAATTTGATGTTGAGTGTTAACCCATTGATACCTGATGCAGCATTTGCGTGTATATCCCTCATTTGTGTGCGTATCCCTTTAAGACCGCGTTAACGCGGTTCGCGGTCTTAAAGGGATACACACACAAATGCTGCATCAGGTATCAATGGGTTAAAGCACGAGAGCCGACGAGGGTCCGAGATGTTATGTCTTTTTCTTCCTTCCACACTTTTGTCTTTCATTTGCTCTGATGGGTTTCCTTGTTAACGCTGCTTTTCATTCCCATGCTAAACAGACACACTAGACAGATGTGGGCGGCCATTCATTCAAACCTATAACCTGCAGAGAACAGATTCCCAGTACGTAGCCTTGTGCGATGCTGAGCCCTCTGTAGCTTGTGTGTGGTACTACAGGGGGTGAGGAGGGGCGAGGGTCAGCCACTGCAGTCACTGTTGCCTTTGAGCATGGCTGTAAAAGAGGAACACACAAGACAATGCTGGGCAACGATGGCCACACTGGCTATCGGCAACCAAGTCCCCCCCCGCTCCACCCCCCACACTGTGTTTGCACGGGCTAGTGGTTGACCGACTGTCAAAGAGCAGTCCCTGAACATACTGTACAGACTTTACCCTGTTGCCGAAAAAGTCAACCGCCCGATAGTGCTCAAGGTGTCTGACAGGAGAGAGGACCGCACCAGAGAAAGGGAAGGGCCCGGGCCCACACCAGGAGCCGGCCCTTGCACAGAGAGTTTGGTGTCTCTCTCAACTCCGACCTGTAAAAGATGTGATGGATACCACTATGTGTTTGATGTATCATTTGATTTCTTTTTTTTTGTATTAGACTAAAACAACATTATGTTTCTTTGAAAATTTGTGAATTCTTTGAAGTAAAATTGTGGTAATTTTTTGTTTTGAAGTTGATATTATTAGTATTATTACTATCATTATTAATGTCTCCAGCTGACATCGATATTACTAATATACTTTTTGTTGTTCTTTTGTAAATATTAAAACTTTACTTGAAAATGCAATCACGTATTTGCAATGTGTTGTTACACAGGAACTCCACCCAACCAAATCTCTCTCTCTCTCTTTCTTAATTTCTAGACAACTGCCAACTTTTTTTCTGTTTATATTTTTCTGGTTTCTTTTTTCAAACTCAGGGTTTTATCCAATAAAAGTAGCAGTAATAGGACACAATGCTGTGTATGCTTCTTAATCATCTACTTTTATCCTTTCGCAAAAATTTGCATTACTATAATCTTCTCTGCTTATTTTTCTGACATGAATGAATCTTCGTATTTTGTATATTTCACCCGTCATGTCTCCTGTGTTTGATCATGCAGTCTCACCACCACGCTGTGATGTTTCTGAGACATTAAACAACTTCATTAAAAGCATATGGATCCCTGCATTTTATACTTAACTCCATTTGAACGGAACACTGGCTGTCATTCTGAATACCCAAAGCTTTATTTAAATCAGTGGTTCTCAAAGTGGGGTCCGGGGACCCCCACGGGTCCTTGAGGGGGTTCTAGGGGGTCCCCAGCTAAAAGCGGAATAATTTATTGTCACTATAATTCCATTCATAAGTAACATAGTGACAGGGTGTACTACTCTGCTCATGGCTTTCATACAAGAAAACATCTAAAAGCAGACATTTTATCAGATGGGGGACCCTTGGCAAAATCCTTTTGAATCCGCCCACCCCACCAAGTTGACTGCTTTTGAGAGCGAAGTGGAGTGTAACAAGTTGACAATTTAATCTGATATCAGGCTCAAAATCCTATCAAATGGCCGTCCGTCCGTGGTCTAATTTGTGTCAGTTTAGGGGTGGTTGATGTGAAAACGTTTGTGAACCGCACTGATTTAGATGACTATAAAGTAGGTGGCAGAGTTTTCTATCATGACACTGCTGTTTCAAGCATCACTAAATCACACCTATAGGTCTACACCCCATAGAGCATCACTAAATCACACCTATAGGCCTACACACCACAGAGCATCACTAAATCACACCTATAGGTCTACACACCACAGAGCATCACTAAATCACACCTATAGGCCTACACCCCATAGAGCATCACTAAATCACACCTATAGGCCTACACCCCACAGAGCATCACTAAATCACACCTATAGGCCTACACCCCACAGAGCATCACTAAATCACACCTATAGGCCTACACAACACAGAGCATCACTAAATCACACCTATAGGCCTACACCCCACAGAGCATCACTAAATCACACCTATAGGCCTACACCCCACAGAGCATCACTAAATCACACCTATAGGCCTACACCCCATAGAGCATCACTAAATCACACCTATAGGCCTAACACCACAGAGCATCACTAAATCACACCTATAGGCCTACACCCCACAGAGCATCACTAAATCACACCTATAGGCCTACACAACACAGAGCATCACTAAATCACACCTATAGGCCTACACACCACAGAGCATCACTAAATCACACCTATAGGCCTACACACCACAGAGCATCACTAAATCACACCTATAGGCCTACACCCCACAGAGCATCACTAAATCACACCTATAGGCCTACACCCCACAGAGCATCACTAAATCACACCTATAGGCCTACACCCCACAGAGCATCACTAAATCACACCTATAGGCCTACACCCCACAGAGCATCACTAAATCACACCTATAGGCCTACACCCCACAGAGCATCACTAAATCACACCTATAGGCCTACACACCACAGAGCATCACTAAATCACACCTATAGGCCTACACCCCATAGAGCATACATGGGCAACATACGGCCGGGCGCCCCCTGTGTGGCCCGCGATGGAATTGCATTTTTTTTTTTTTTTTTTTTTTACAGTGCACTGGAACGCAACATGCAATATACCCGCTAAGTGTCCAAATGTTCATGTCATTCTGGGCAATACTCTTCTGTTATAGCATTTCAGTCTGGAATATGGAATATCTTTCAATAATATTTATGACTAAAAGGCTAAAAGTAATCTCATGTGTAAGAAATGACTGTTCTACATTGAAGTAGAAATTTAAATAATTAACTTGTTGGTTTTGGATTTATTTAGCTTCAAGAGTGCATTTTTGTTCTTGTGTGACCCTCAACACAGGCTTTGAGAATCCCGGGCCACTTACTGATACTTATGCTTAAATTAACCCACTCATATTCTGGTTTATTTCAAGAAAAACATTTTGGCTAGTGGACATTCTAATTGGCTGGTAACTTTAAAATCTCGCAGCCATATTGGCAGGTGGTTAATTTCAAGCCCTGCAGGGAGAGCAGGTGGTGACATAGTGAGTGAAGAAAAGGATCAAATATTGGTGGTTAAGACTGAATAATGACATCACAATTGTTAATTTAAAACAAGTTATTCCTCTAAACCTGGCTTCAAATGCCCCAAATTTTTCGCGCTGGCGCCGTTCAGCCCTCAGCAAAATCTGGTAGCGAGGACATTTTTTTGTGGCCCTCTCTATCATCAAAGTTGCCCATCCATGGGTTACGGCATGACAATATTTGTTCGGCCCCCGGCAACAATCTGGGTTTCTCATGTGGCCCCCCATGAAAAATAGTTGCCCACCCCTGCCATAGAGCATCACTAAATCACACCTATAGGCCTATACCCCACAGAGAATCACTAAATCACACCTATAGGCCTACACCCCATAGAGCATCACTAAATAACACCTATAGGCCTACACCCCATAGAGCATCACTAAATCACACCTATAGGCCTACACACCACAGAGCATCACTAAATCACACCTACAGGCCTACACACCACAGAACATCACTAAATCACACCTATAGGCCTACACACCACAGAACATCACTAAATCACACCTACAGGCCTACACCCCACAGAGCATCACTAAATCACACCTACAGGCCTACACCCCACAGAG
>NC_139642.1:51973407-51975907 GCF_964638095.1 Poromitra crassiceps | reverse complement strand
CCCCCCTGCTCCCTCCACTCCACCTCTCCTTGTTATTCTTGCTGATCTAATTTAGAGAATGTCCCAAAGCCTCTTAGTGTCCTGCTCCCTCAGCGCAACACTAAGTGAATTAGACAGGATTACATGTCTCTCTCTCTTCCTCCTCCTCCTCCTCTTCCTCCTCTTCTTCTCCTCCTTCCTGTCTCTCTCCTCATCACCCCCTCCTTCTGCTATCTCTCCATCTCTATGTCGGTCTTTTTCTGGACATGTCTCTTTCCGTCGGCAGGATTATCGTGCTCTCCCTCTCCACATGACAAATTGGTTCCAATGTTCTCCCGTGACAGATGCTGTTGCTGGCCCCCAGTGCAGTGTATCGTTAATTAAACTCTGACCTCTTGCAAATGATTTTTTTCTCTCGCATAACACAGATGCAGTTCACTAAACATCAATGTGTACAACGCAACTGCTAGAATAAAACGTTAACATTTTAAGTGTCTGCAAACCAGGGATACGTACAATTGCAACGTAAATTTGAAACAAAATGGTGTTTAATTTGAAAACATTGCCGCCTTTCCCATGTTAAATGCAAGTAAAATAACTTTAACAACTTTGGTTATGTTTAGACAATAAGTAAAACAACTTGATAGGATTATGGTTTGGTTTAGGCTTAAATAGCAAAAATGCTAAATGTGACTACACGGTTATGAAATGTTGTGAGAAAGGTGTGAAGGGCAAATGTTTACGGCCTCCATCCACCCCAACCACAACGCCCTTATTGGCCCTTACTGGCCACCACACTATTTCAATAAGCAGACTCTATTATAATGTTGATATATGCATCAGCAATGGCACGGGTGCCACCTCTGGCACTGGAAGGGTTAACCAGTGGCACACGGCACCACACAGTAGCAATAAGTGCACAATCAAGATTTGTTGTATAAATGTTTAAAATGCAAAATTATCTATTTCACAGCCATTTGCAAATAAGCGGCCTGTTTTAGGATATTTACAGTGGTGACCCACACTCTGCCTCTGATTGGTTAGCATCCGTCCTACCATGCATTCCATACATTCCAAAGCAGCAGAGAGCAGATGAAAATGTCGGCGCAAAAGACAGACAGTGTCAGGTCCTCCAGCTAAAAAACCTCGGGCACACTGACTAACAAGCACATTTGAAAATGGCACTTCATATAAAAAGGTTGCCGACCCCTGATATACACGTATCATAATGCAAGGTGGAGTTTTGCCAGATTACTCAATTTGGCATGTAGGCTGTGTCATGGTGCTGATGTGGATAGTGAGTTTCATCATAGTGATAGTTGAACCTGAGTTTCAGGTAATTGAGCATGCCCATATGAACCCTATAACAATTATATACCAATGTTATATACTGGTTATTGTGGCCACTGTATAGGGTGAATGTTTGGGAGTTTTGGGGGGTTAACATTCTTAAATGTGACCTTTACGCATGAGATGAGATGAGATGAGATGAGATGAGATGAGATGGAAGAGGAGCCAAGAGATATGGCAACATAAACATATAGCACAAGCAAGTTTGTTTATTTGTTTCTTAAAATGATCCCCCCCCCCCCCCCACACACACACACACACACACACACACACACACACACACACACACACACACACACACACACACACACACACACACACACACACACACACACACACACACACACACACACACACACACACACACACACACACACACACACACATTCCCATCCAAGCCGTGGCTATTTATATCAGTGGTGAATCAGATTATGTGTTGGTTTATCATCATTTCATTCAGCTGTTGACTTTGTCATAATTCACTTTGCAGTATTTGATATGCATTCATCTTTCCACCCGTGGCAGAACCGGAGCAGTCCGGCCCATGTGTGCTGCCGGACGCGGGCATGACCTTTTCAACTTTGACCCCATTATTATAGAAGTGTCTTATTGCACGCCTTCGTTTCCCCTATATTAATCTTTAAGGATTAAGATTCTTAAAGTTGGCTCAATCAAGAAACGAAAATACAAACTTTAAGTAAGTCTATCTAAACTGAGTTTTGCTTGTAATAAGCACAACTTCCTTAAATTCAGGCCCATTACTTTCAGGTCTTTCAGTGGCTTGGCTTTTATGCTAGTTTTATGCTAGCCAAGCAATATTTGCTTAATACCCCATTGGCATTTTTGTTGTTGCTCGATATAATACAATTTGATTTTATTTAAGAATATGTGGCTTCTTTGTAGGGCTGTAGGGCTGTTTTCTTTGACTAATGCACACTGAATATTTTAATCTTCTGGGAAATGATAAATGTGTTATTCTTATGGAGCTCCACTTTGTCAACACACTTTACTGCATTTAGTGGAATAACAGCAAATGACATCAAGACCTTTGCATCGTCAATCCTGCATTTCTTCTTCTACCGTTGTGCTCCTCCTTCTTTGTCTTGGTGCCAACCTCATCATCTCTGTGCCATCTGAGCACCACCCCCTCCCTCTCTCCCTCGCTCTCCTC
>NC_139642.1:51925701-51973207 GCF_964638095.1 Poromitra crassiceps | reverse complement strand
GGAGAGAGAGAGAGAGAGAGAGGGGGGGGGGGGGCGGACATAAAGTGGGGAAACACGACCTAATCCCACTGCTGGAGCCAGGAGCCACCGACCAATCACACTCACACACTGATGGGGTGGTGGGGTGGGGGGGGCAGGTTCCATAGTTACAAAATATCACACACACACACACACACACACACACACACGCACACACACACACACACACACACGCACACACACACACACACACACATATGCGCACCCCATTTGGAAACAACAAGTCAACATGTTTGTTTCGTGCGCTGCCAATAACAAAGGCTGTTTACTGTGTGACTTGTCATTCACTATCTCATCTAAATTATATGAGGGCCTGTACATGCCTGTATACACAAACATAACACGTATACATGAACTGGTCACCTTGAAGAGTAGCCTAAGTGTCATGGTCTATAGGTCTTTTTGGTTGAAGTCATCATACTTCCCAGAGGAGCCTTATGGAATTGGATGCGAGCTGCGAGCACAACGCAGGCCAGAGGTGTGTGTTGACGAGATGGTTTGACACAGACAGCCAAACATGTCCTCCTGATATTAAAAAACCAAACCATCATGGTGAATGTCTGCAGGCAGCGGAAGTACTGACTCATTATACTGGATGCGCTCTGTAGCCGCAGCTATCGGTAGCTGACGTACCGGTTAACACGGTAAGCCACGCTATAGCTTTCTCCCCAGGTGGTGCTTCACAGAGACCCTTCTGGGTCCAGCCTCAAGTGGCCATTCGAGTGGAAATACAGCTTTCAGGATCCCCGCCGAGAATTGCATCCCCACCATATTTTGGGGCTGTTTTAACTTAAAAACTGGGATGCAAGTCTCAGCAGGTACAAACCGCTGAGACTTGCATCCCCCCCTCCATAAGCCAGGAGAGACCCCCAGGCCTCGAGGTCACCTGTACCCGGATTGTAAGCACTAAGGTGGGCCTCCATGAGCCAGAAGAGAGCCCCAAGCATGGAAGTCACCTCAACTCGGATTTTATCCATCAAAGTTGCTCTCCATGAGCCAGGACAGACCCCCTGGCCTGGAGGTCACGTCGTCTACCCAGACAATTAACCAATTACGTTTCCATATAAATCATTACAATAGCTCCCGTGAGGTGGGATGCATTTGGCAGCGGGGGGGTGCAAAACTCGGCATAACACCGGTCATTGCTCCACTCCCTCATCTGGGGAGAGCCGTAGACATAGCACATGCAATACATGTGCCAGTCGCCAGCCACTTCTTTTCACCTGACAGTGAGGAGATTCACCGGCAGGACGTAGCGCATGGAGCATCATGCTATTCCCCAACCCCCCCCCGAACAGACTGGAGCAGAGGAGGCACTAAGTGCAGCGATCAGTGGCATAGGGTAGTCATGATGGGCCCCAGTGCAAGCAATTTTGATGGGGCCCTACAAGTTACGAAGTACAGACACACAAGCAACGCGCACGTACACACCCACTGCGTGCACGCGCACAGCAACGCACACACACACACACACACACACACACACACACGCACGCACGCACGCACGCACGCACACACACACACACACACACACACTCAGCATAGGCTATATAATTTTACAACATGTGTTGGATTTTACAGTTGAATGAGTTACTTATGGGGAAAATAGATGAGGTCATCGATCAAGCTATCAGAACCATGGACAGCGCTCTGACACCTCGGTAACAGACAGTCAAAGTATTTAAGCAGCACCTGAGAGCGGAGGAGCTGTCTCCCTCAATGTGGTTCAGAAATGACTGCTGACTTTAACATGTTTAATGTTGATGAATGTTGATGTTTATGTAATAAGCATAATCTTGTTATAGATTGCTACTGACTATTTTACAAAAAGGCATCTATTACAAATGGCTTCAGATCTAATGTGTGTTGTATTTGAACACAGGCAAATTTCTGGGGTGGCAATTTGAGTCATTTGCAAGGGCTACCTGCATACAGGGCCAAGTGTCTGTATAGGAACATCTGACCAAGCCGGAAGTGCTTTCTGCCAGGATTTGAACCTGGGTCTCCACAGTGGTAGGCGAGTGCTTTTACCTCTACCCGAACCCAGATGCCCCTAGAGCAAACTGTTATAGGTCCTGGGCATTTTGAAAGTATTTTAGAATATCCTCGTTCCGCTGGAGTTGTTGTTAAATCCCAGGCCCTCCACACCCCCATCACATGCCCCCTATCTGCCCCTGTTTCCCTTCTGTCCCTACACCCCCCTTCCCAGTTGTGTGCTAATCTGGGGTCTGTCTCTCTGCATGTCCCCCACCCTTCCACACGCACCCCCCCCCCCCCCCACCCCCACCAATCCCAGCAGCACTGTGTGAGTTAATCTGGTGCTGGTCTGCCGGTCAGCACTTTGAGCAGCAGACAGACAGATTGGCTGTAATC
Organism: Poromitra crassiceps; assembly: GCF_964638095.1. Taxonomy (NCBI): domain Eukaryota; kingdom Metazoa; phylum Chordata; class Actinopteri; order Beryciformes; family Melamphaidae; genus Poromitra; species Poromitra crassiceps. Next base: position 51,970,795 of record NC_139642.1, on the reverse strand, counting down.
CACTGAGTGCCACAGATGGAGCGCCACTATGCAGACCTTGGGGAAGGTGAACACACATGCACGCTTGTGTGTGTACACACACACACACACACACACACACACACACACACACACACACACACACACACACACACACACACACACACACACACACACACACACACACACACACACACACACACACACACACACACACCACACACAGGTGGACACAATTTAAAAAATAACTATACACATGCCCCTTTACATACATTAGCTGTTACTCCACACTGTCAAATCACACTACTGCATGTTGAGACAAGTATATACAGTACTGCCACGGTGCCCCAGCTGTGGTTAGTTAAAGTGATCATCTCAAAGATTTCCGTTTCCTTCTCTTTGGCGACACCTATGGCGATGAGCGGTAATTGCAGGTGGGATCCAAACTGTTGCATGTTCGGCCATATCTACCACCCAGCAGAGACCGGGGGGAAAAGCAGCATGTTATCCTACGCCACACAAGAGTTGTTGGGAAGCCATACGGTAGTTGAAGAGTGAGTCTATTGTGTTAGCTCCGCCTACCCTCTCTGGGGTGTCATCACCACAGACACCCAGTTCATAAATGCTGTAATACTGAAAATGCAAAGGCTTCCAATCTAAAAAAAAAAAAAAAGGAGGGCAAACAAAATAAAGTGGATTTATTAACAAGTAATAAGTGGAGAAACAATATAATCCATGGATAAAGTTGTAATTTGGTCATAAAGGAGAAAAACAGTATAGCTCACAGGTTCTCAAACCCAGAAGCCAATTTGAGACCTGAATCAGACTCATTCAAACAAAGCCTAAATATGCTCTTGTTATATGTGGAAGCGCCAGACTCATTCAGACCTCTATGGCCCGTTTTGAGGTCCAGTCCATAGTTCACAGAACTAGTCCATTTATTGTCTTACATAATATTGTCAGTTTAACAAAGCATATACAGAACCACAATCCCATCTTGAAATAGCTATCAGTCATTCAATATTCAGGTCTCTTTGGAACAACAAAAGCACAGCTCTACTCAGTCCACATGATGTTTTTCTCACAGTGTTCGGGTCCAAATCCTGAAAGAAACCGCTCTTTGATACATTGCCCTGTAATCCTGCATTTAGATTAGCCAGGAGTTAGCTATGGCTATGAAGTTTTGCTTCTTTTATTTACTCAAAGAATGAAATAGTTTCTCAACACTTATCTGATTCCTTACTGTAATCTGGGAAAATGTGGGGTATTTCAGGACGAATCTGGTGAGAATTTTTCTCTCAGTACAGAAGCTGGTTTAGACAACAAGTTGAAGTGTATTCTGGATCACCATTAGCTACAGCATTGTTTCTCTCAGTACAGAAGCTGGTTTAGACAACAAGTTGAAGTGTATTCTGGATCACCACTACAGCATTGCAGCAGCTATTCTTCCTGGGGTCCACAAGCCCTAGATCAGGAGTGCCCAATTCACCTTATGTAGCCCCGCCCACTTGACCCATTGTGTCACGACTTCCTGTTCAAAACGCCGGCTGTTTTACCTGCTCAAACTAGTCTGACTCACCTGGTCAAACTAGTCTGACTCACCTGGTCAAACTAGTCTGACTCACCTGGTCAAACCTAGTTTGACTCACATATGAGTCAGACTAGGTTTATGAGTCACAGAAAGTGTAAACATAATCAGAACTTCCGATTGTGTTTACACTTCCTGTTAGTCTCTCAAGCCAGACTGTCTCTTCTACATGAGGTGAATAGGTACATCGTGATCTACCGGTAGATCTCGGGCCATCAATAGAAGCTCGCCAAAGAAATCCAAAATGTATTATTTATTTATTTCATTTTTAACGCAAAAGAATATCCCACTCACTCATCTACAGTATTTAACATGATAACATTCTCATTCTGCACTGTCCACCTGGCATACAGGGCATTTGTCTAGTGGGCTGACATGCCCTGTGGGCTGGTCAGGCAAAAAAGAAAAAGAAAAAAATGGCTGACCGTCCCATAACATGGGTAGAGTGTTTTTAGGTAGTGGCACGGTTGGCAAAGATGGGTGGTGTTGTGTGTGTGGTCGATTGTGGTCGGCCGGGGGGGTATTGGTTGGTGGAGTATGTGTAATTGGTGTGTATGTGTGTGTGTGCTCATACCACTGGTGACGTGAAGGCCTTTCAAAACAACAGGATTAAAGCTAGTGTTTGATTAGATGTTTGTTTGTCTATGTGTGTTTCATTGTAATGAATATACAGTAGCTGTGGCCACAGTGTGTGTGTGTGTGTGTGTGTGTGTGTGTGTGTGTCTTTCATTGTAATGAATATGGCTGAGGGCATGGCTTTATCCCCTGTAATCAAGGAAGTAGAAGGATGAGATGAAACACTGAATGATGCCAACCCATAAGGGGATATTAATTGTAAGGCTTGGGCCTCACGTTTGTGTGTGTGTGTGTGTGTGTGTGTGTGTGTGTGTGTATGTGTGTGTGTGTGTGTGTGTGTGTGTGTGTGTGTCGTGGGGATGGGGAGTCCGGAACACAGTCGGTGCCATCCAAGAATAGGAAACTGGAAAACGGGGCAACGTGGTCACTTGCCAGAATATAATGGGGCTAAGGACTAAGTTTAGTTTTCAAATTCAAGTTTAAGTTAATTTAAGCAGTGCTTCTCAAACTTTTTCAGATCAAGGACCCCTAAACTGACACAGATTAGACCACAGACCCCCATTTGATAGGAGTTTGTTCCAGGGTCCATCTGACCATTCAGTCTCTCTTCCTCCTCACTGACGCCCAGTTTGTTCTGTTCTTTTGTTTAGTGTAGTTTGTGTTTTTGTCTAGTTATCCCCTCAGTTTTAATGAATAAATGGTTGTTTTAACTTTTACTTTGGTGCATGACTCACCTCATCTGCTACTTGAGCCAGGTTGTAAATTATGAGGGGAGTCATACACCAAAGTATAAGTTAAAATAATAATTTATTAACTAAACTACAGCACAAACCACATTAAACGCACAAACAGAACAAAAGCTGCATGGGTGAGGAGGGAGAGAGACTGAATGGTCTGAGGGTCTCCTTAAGCCCAATGAGTGCACTGGGCCCAGGTGCACCCAATCAGCCTAACGACCCCAGCACCAGGCTCCTGCAAGACAGGGCCAGCAGAAGAGTGGGAGGGTCATCACACTTTTAGATGTTTTATTACAGAAATTACAAAACCCATGGCCTAAAGGCATACATTGTCATTATGTTACTTGTGGTTGGAATTCTAGTGAAAATTAAATTATTACCCTTTTTGCTGGGACCCCCTGGGACTCCCTCAACTTGAGGGGATCAAGGAGCCCTGGGGGTCCCCGGACCCCACTTTGAAAACCACAGAATTTAAGGGTTAAGATTAGATCTATAAGTAAAGTGCTTACGGTTAATTTGATGTGTGTTTGTCTAAGAAAGAGAATATGTCGGCAGTTAGTGTATTTGATTTAATTTAATTGATAACAAAAATACCAGTGGTCCTAATGTCATGAGGCAGTACAAGGAGTTTTGAGGTTAACATTACCAATCCAAATATGGTATTTTAGCTCCATCTAGTGGTGCAGCTGGCACCAGGCGAGAGCATTGACAGTGGGTGAGACACAGGCTCACGCAGTAAATGTCTACCTCGGTCTACAAAGGCCATGGGAAAAGTAGCCTACACACATTCTTTACTTAAGTAGAAATACAGTACAGTTACTTGTGTAAAAGTTTAAAAAAAAAGTACAGGCTCTGAAATGTAATAAAGTAAAGTAACAAACAAGTATTTCTACCACCGGCTGTTTCTGTGCAAAGCTAACTGAAACTCTCATCAGTGGCCTACAGTAGTAACAAAGTATTTGTACTCGTTACTTCCCATCTCTGACAAAGGCCAACAGGACTAGGCCTAATCGTTGATTTTATAGCAAATAATAAATAAAACTGAAAAAAGGTTTGCTTTACCAATGGAATGACACATTTGACTAAAAAAATGTTTTTTTACACAAAGCTTATACACCCAATTCATGTCAAAGGAAGTTTTGCCCTTTGATTAAATCATATATCCGCAATCCTCTGGTTTGTATTAAGGGAGACTTGTTATTGAATGTTATATACTGTAACTAACACAATGATTCCTTTTCAGGAAAATACATAAAAACTAACATTATTCAAACAAGTTTGATCAAACCTCATACACTGTTGCAGTTAGGCGGCTTTATAACCCCCAATATGTTTTCTGATCAATCTGTTGCAGGCAGCTTTTTAGTATACTGTAACTATAACTGGCTCGGTTAAATGACAGACAGCAACGGGGAGCGTGTGTAACATCCATTTATTACCACCTTATATGACAAATCTGGAAATTACAAACATTGTTTAATTGAAACATCCTCAACATTAAAAAAAAGAAAAAAAATCTAATTGAGAAAAAAAAACAGGATTTAAGTTAAAAGGGTGACGAGTCAACCTGAGAAACGGTACACAGATGAAAGAGAAGCAAAGGGGGACGTATACAGAAAACCTGACCAGAATTATTCATCATGTAACATTGATTTACAATAGTTTCACATTGTATCTCTTCATCTGTCAAAAATAATCGTTTTCACACTCTGAGAACTTTTGGTTTTGGAGAACATTACAAATCTCCATGAACCTTTGTAATAAAGAGGTCCTTTGTTTTTAAGAAAAACGAGCGTTACTAAAAAAGAATTCACTGGAATCACACTTCCTCAGTTTTAATGCTTTGGCTTATATCACTAGTAGACAAAGCCAATTTGAACACAACAGGAATAAATGGGGTTAAACTCTTGTCAATTAGGAAAAGACAATTCTACAAGCGGATCAAACTTTGGTTGCCAAAACAAGTCAGTAGCTTTGTGCATTAAAAAAATATTTGCAAATCTGCTTTGTTCTCTGTATCAAGTGTTTTAATCCGAATCATCCCCCCCACCTCCAAGTCATTCACAAATAGTTTTTTTGCTGTGAAAAATCTCATTTGTGTTTGAGCGTTATTGAATAAAAAACAAAAAACCGAAACAAAGCAAAAAACATAACATGACCCATAACAGCGTAATCATAAATCAACTTCTCCAAAGATGCTGATGGATTGTATCCAATTTGCTCTGGCGATGGGAGCCGACACTCGCACAGACACACGGGGGTCAGAGAGTCCAGCCTCGGCCTTTATGAGGAGAGAATGGCGCCCGGTGCAGCTTGCTCTCTGCACACTAGACGGCGCAGGCCGGTGGAAGGTAAGGAGCGGGAGGGGAGGAGCGGGTAAGTTCTTCTAGCACCCTCTGCTGGAGAGGAGAGAGAAGAGTCTCCCAGCAGACAAATCCCCCTCTCCTCCTCCCACGCTTGCATCGCCCCGGCCCAGATCTTCTCATTCTCACATCCTGACAATCCTCTGCTGCACATGTTCTTGAGGCAGAGTGGAAATGGTGCAAAGCAGGACTCGGAGACGCGGGTGAGCGCGTGCTCGTGCGGCTCTGATCGCCAGTGAGCAGGTACATGCACAAAAAGAGAGTACCCTAGAAGTCTGCTGCCGAGAGCACTAAGAAAAAACACCACTATACACTTTATTCATAATATAATCAGTTTTCCTCTACATACTACCAACACGGGGAGAGGGGGAGCAGGTGAGGGACGGAGAGACAGACGGGTGACGGGAGGAGAGGAGGAGGAGGTGAAAAGGGGAGAGGAGCAGAGGGTGTTTACGCGCGCTCCCCGCGGATGCGGCGCGCCAGCTGGATGTCTTTGGGCATGATGGTGACACGCTTGGCGTGGATGGCGCACAGGTTGGTGTCCTCAAACAGACCCACCAGGTAGGCCTCGCTGGCCTCCTGCAGAAGGGACAGACAATGGGGAAGGCAACAGTTGTCAGCTCCTTGCACACCTTATAGATGCATATATCTTTGGTACATAATGCCATACTTCATAAGTATTTTTCAGTTTTATTTCACGTAGCCTAATGCATTCTGTTGTGTTTAAATTATTGATTACGTTATGTTTAGTTTGCTTATTTCTAATGTATCTTCTATTTTTATTTCTGCTTTAGCCTATTACTATGTGCTGCTGCAACAACCCATTTTTACCACGTGCACATGGTCAAGAGAAGGTACGTGCACAGCCTGTGCGCAGCACATGGTCAAGAGAAGGCATTTTGGGGTGAGTCAGTCATTCATTCGTTCATTCAGTCAGGAATGGATAACGGTGATGTCGTCAGTGATGTCATCAGTGCCAAACTTGGGCTGTTGAAACGGTGATGATGTCATCAGTGATGTCATAAGTGATGATGTCATCAGTGATGTCATCAGTGCCAAACTTGGGCTGTTGAAACGGTGATGTCATCAGTGATGTCATAAGTGATGATGTCATCAGTGATGTCATCAGTGCCAAACTTGGGCTGTTTTTTTTAAACGGTGATGATGTCATCAGTGATGTCATAAGTGATGATGTCATCAGTGATGTCATCAGTGCCAAACTTGGGCTGTTGAAACGGTGATGATGTCATCAGTGATGTCATAAGTGATGATGTCATCAGTGATGTCATCAGTGCCAAACTTGGGCTGTTGAAACGGTGATGATGTCATCAGTGATGTCATAAGTGATGATGTCATCAGTGCCAAACTTGGGCTGTTTTTTTAAAACGGTGATGTCATCAGTGATGATGTCATCAGTGATGTCATCAGTGCCAAACTTGGGCTGTTGAAACGGTGATGATGTCATCAGTGATGTCATCAGAGCCAAACTTGGGATGTTGAAAAATGTAGTTTCCTCGAATGGGCTTGAGTTGCAGTGAGTTGCATGAGGTTGCCTGGTTGCTTGCTACATGACGCATGCGGTCCTGGGCCGAAGTTGCCCTTGTTGTAAAGTGTACACTTGGTCCTCACACACTGTTAACACTCAGTAGCACTAGCACCCTATGACCACATAGTGTGGATTTAGTGCAGAGCTCTTTTTGGCTTTGTTCCACAAACCTGCAGAGCTCCGATGGCCGCACTCTGGAAACGCAGGTCGGTCTTGAAGTCCTGGGCGATTTCTCTCACCAGGCGCTGGAAGGGCAGCTTGCGGATCAGCAGCTCAGTGGACTTCTGGTAACGACGGATCTCACGCAGAGCCACAGTACCGGGCCTTAAACACAGGTATAGGAAATTGCAGAATTGAGCTGCAGCAAGTCCTCTCGTGTGAACCACATGAAAATTCTAACGACATGGTAGTAAGATGAAATCTCACACATGGTTCCCACTCCTTTTCACTTGTGAAATTGCACAACTTGTCCACAACCAAATTTGAATGAGACTGAATTAAATCGTTTGTTTTTCCACTTTAGAAATCAAAGATCACAATTATCATTTTAACTCAAAAAAGTCAGTCAGCAACAGCAACCAACAATATTTTCCTCCAACAGGGAGGCCTACACTGTTTTGGAGCCAGCCACTGCTTTTTGTGGCATCCGACAGTATCAAAGGAAGAAAGTACCGGTAACAACATTAACTTAATTTCATGAATTTTCAAAAACTCTTCACCCTTTTATCATTTTTCATAACTTCTCCAGGCCTGGGAAATACAGTTTTAAAATTCCAGGACTTTTCCAGGTTTTCCATGAGTGTGGGAAGTGAACCCTACTCACAATATAAAGGCTGAGAGGTGACATGTTTTATTTACACACTTTTTATTCCTCGATACAAGTGTGGGAGGCAGCCCTTGTCGTCCATCTTACCTGTAACGATGGGGCTTCTTGACCCCACCAGTCGAAGGGGCGCTCTTGCGGGCAGCTTTTGTGGCCAGCTGCTTACGCGGGGCTTTGCCTCCAGTGGACTTACGGGCAGTCTGCTTGGTACGGGCCATGGTTACTACAGATCAGCTGAAGAAGACGGAGAAAGACACAAGCGTTAGGCTGAATCACAACTGCTTTAAATCCATTAACGTGTGTAATGTGTTCCACGTTTATTATTTTTAATGTGTCTCCTCCACCCTGCTCACTCACAAATAAAACATTATGAGATAGATCCACCCTTATTAAGTTAACACCAAGAATGCAAGCATAGAAAATGCTGAATAGAACCCAGACACATCAAAATGTGAATTTGAGTCATAAATTGCTTAATCTTGTTGGTGTGACACTTGTAACCACACTTGTAACAGAACATCTTGATACTGCAACAGCAACTTCCTTGGAAAAGTGATTCTCAACCTCAAAATGAATTATCCTTGTTAAATAAAGCTTTTAAATAAAAGTAAAAAAAAAGACTGATAAAGTTTTGAGAATGAACCACACAAGTCACAACTTGGAGGAAGTGTACTTTTAGGTAAGAATATACACAAGACACCCCCACATCATAATCAGCCAGACAAACGTCGATCAAAAATCTCCGTCGATGCTATTGGTTGAAAAGGCATTACGTTGCTGTAAATATAGGACCATAGCCAGTCAGCGTGCAGAATCGTGAAAGTAGGCGGGCTCCACAGTTCTCCGACCGTGTTGCTAGGCCCCGCCTACTCCGCTCTGCCTCTGATGATGGCGGCGGTTTGATGCGCAAACGGGATAAAGACCCAGGGCAGAAGAGCAAAGGAGTAGCACATAAACAACGACAATTTGACAAATAACGACTGTGCCAGCGTGTCGAGCGACCAGAGAACTATAAAGAAGACATTTTAAGGAACTCGTAAATAGACATAGGAAAGCTGAACGGTCCCTAACGGCTGCGTAGAACCGAGCTGAACCCGCGCATAATTTGAAACAGAATTCTCGTCTGAACGGCTGGAGAAAAGACCGCATTTTACCTTCGGTTCGATAGCCCTGTTTGTTATTTTTCAGCACGATAAAAGTATAGTTTTTTCTCTATTAAATGTGCCAAGAAATGTGTCAATCTTTAACTTAGAAAATCCAAAGTTCGTTCACATTCATGGTAGTATATTTCAAGGGACTTACCTAAGGGAAAAGTGTTGAGTAGAAGACGTGAGAAATGTTTGGCTTCTCTCTATTTTCTTCTTCGTATCCACAATGGGAAGCAGGCAAGCAGCGTCCAGCGGGAAAATGGCCGCCGCGTCAATCACCTGTCCCACAATGCAATGCAACAGTGTTTACAACATTTTACTTTTTTGTCAGTTTGAACCATGCTGGATAGGTGCTGCTCGAAATCACGGGTTTTAGTTGGCTTATTGTAAAGGTTCGTCTACAAGCCAGTGATCTTACGTGTTATTATGACCAACAATTACAGGCCATGTTTATGTTGTCTTGCCTTTTCGACCGATGGCATATGCATTTTACCACGACGATCAACTTATTAGTCACAGCATGAGTCATATTGTATTTGTTAGAAAAAATATAATATAAGGGAGATTAAAAAAAGAGCAAGTAAAAATCCAGAAATATGTGGGAGCCATATTTTATTAAAGAACTAAACAAAATTAGAGCTGATAACTCTGGCTTCCCAGATTGATAGTCTGGTGACCTGCAGTGACTTTGCCATAGGCAGCTGTGTGTGTGTGTGTGTGTGAGGGGGGGGGGGGTTGTAAGGCTATAATAATTGCCTGGTTTCTCATACTTATTCTCATCTGTATTATGCATTTGATTACTATTGTGATTGAAAATAGATTAATTGCTGGCTTATACAGATTTAACTGCTTGGTATTTGCTGTTTAATTGCAGTTTTCTCTCAGATACAACAATGCAGTTCCAAAAGGGATGTTTAGTTATCAATCACAAAAACTGACTTATATGAAATGAATCACAAAGGTTTTTTCTAGACAGCTTCATCGCCCAGCTTCACCACTCATACAATCTTAGTTAACCACAAGAATCCATTTATTACCACGTTTGCATGTGAATTCCAGAGTACAAATATTTGCTTTTAAAAATGACCAAAGACATAAATCAAAAACACAATACAAAAAATCATAGGTTATCATATCAACCTGAGAGAGGAACAAAAAGTCAAAACATTACCTGCATATATTGTGGCTGAAAATTAAAGTATGATCAACATAGGTCCGCTACATATATGCCGCTTGTAGTCTGTGAAACCATGCAGTGTCATTATAGCACAACGTTTCTAATTGACAACCGAAATCACACTTTTGTGATTTGATACATTTAACAGTAACAGTAGAAATACACCATTATCGTAAAAAAACACTACTATTACATCAAATTTCTGTAAAAAAAAAGAAAAAAGAAAGACATTTTTTCAGAAGGTAAGACCCATTATATCAATGCATGTGTCTGTCCTAGGATGAAAATGTTTCAATCTTAATGCTATGTCCTATCCTGATTTAAGAACACGAGGACATTCTCAACTCTGTAAAAACACCCATCCTATACAGATAACTAGGTGTTCTTGTGAGCTAGCTAGTTAGACAGGAGTGTAATCGTATGCGATTGAAAGTTCCAAACATACATGAACGTATTCTAAGCAAACTCTGCTACTAGTAGCACCAAAGGAGACGTGACTACACATTTTACGGTTATCACAATCATATGATATATAGAACCTCAAACCAAACTACCAACTAAGTATATAGGAAGGGAGGAGGGATGAAAGGAGTGGTGGAGGGACAAGAGGGTGCTCTATAATAAAGGGGAGAGAAAGCTTCGTTTTTTATGCGCGCTCCCCGCGGATGCGGCGTGCCAGCTGGATGTCTTTGGGCATGATGGTGACACGCTTGGCATGGATGGCGCACAGGTTGGTGTCCTCAAACAGACCCACCAGGTAGGCCTCGCTGGCCTCCTGCCGAACGGACAGAGGAGAGACAATGGAATTAAGGGGGAATAAAACATTGTGCTTGGTTAATAGTAATAAAGCAGCAAGAGGCAATTTAACCTGATAATATATTTGTATCGTGGCAGTAAAACCTTATCTAATGAAATCCTTTTGCTGAAATGATCGCTCCCCCTTTTGCATGCAACAGCCCTCCCTCTCTATCTGTTCCACAAACCTGCAGAGCTCCGATGGCGGCACTCTGGAAACGCAGGTCGGTCTTGAAGTCCTGGGCGATTTCTCTCACCAGGCGCTGGAAGGGCAGCTTGCGGATCAGCAGCTCAGTGGACTTCTGGTAACGACGGATCTCACGCAGAGCCACGGTACCGGGCCTGCAGACGGGGAGACGCAGAAAATAATGACATACAGTATAGGGAAAGAAGTTTGTCTCCTTGAGGTTCAGCAGACTATATTGCAGAATGCATTATTCTTGTGCACTTATATTCATGTTCAGCTTGCTTATTGTTGGCAGGACAGGTGCATGCTTGAGCACACTGTGTACTCCGGTATCAGCTGGTTCCCACTACTAGGCCTATAAGGATTTGAAACTAGTGGGTAGATTTTCAGCGTGATTACGATTATTGATGGGGGGCGGGATAAGGTGTTTTAAGTGTTGTTGTGTTTTGAAATTATAATCCAAGTGTACAGAGACTATGCATACTGTGTTAATGTTTTGTGACAAAGTTGTTTCTTTGTTTTGTTAAATGTTAGCTGAGTTAACTGCATTTAAGCAAGCTAAAATAACACTCACAATCTGGTTCTTGGGAACTGGAGAGAAGTTGCAGAATAATAAACAACTGTGACAGCTGTTTGAGTTTATAGTGGCGTAATAAAGGACTGTGAAGAAATGCATGAAACTGGCTGATCTGGTGTTGTTCCTCTCACCACCAGCACTAATACATACATACATTTGCCCTCACCTGTAACGATGGGGCTTCTTGACCCCACCAGTGGAAGGGGCGCTCTTGCGGGCAGCCTTCGTGGCCAGCTGCTTACGCGGGGCTTTGCCTCCAGTGGACTTACGGGCAGTCTGCTTGGTACGGGCCATGGTTACTACAGATCAGCTGAGGGGAGATAGGAGGGTTTGTTTCAGTAAGGTCATTACTGTATACAGCTTTTGTTTAAGGCTCAGGATTGTTGAAAATGGAAATGTCTAAGCTAATAATAATAATCATGACGTAAAAGTTTATGACAGTTTACTGTCCTGAAGTTAGAGTGGGCTAGAAAACAAAATATCTACACCAACAGCCTAAAATGTGTCAAACTCAGAGCCTGGTCAAACTGTATCCAAGGCAGCTTATGCAATGACTGGAAACAAGAAGGACATTGAAGGTAGCGAATCACAGTCAAGCTCTTTATCACCTAAGCCAATAACAATCCGTATATGAGCTTCACGGGCGGGATTTTCTGAACCTTTGCACCAATAACAACGACACAATCGACCGTCTAGCACCGCCCCTTGCGCACTGGATGCGGGTCTGTTCGTTTCGTTCATCTGAATTCCCCGGGTGCCCACGAGGCTTGATTTTTCATTCGAAATAAGCTATTTCACAGGAAAACCACGGGACGCCGCCCGCGCGGGCTGCCCGATGTCAGCAAACTAGCACACCTAAAGATGATGGCTGGCTGCTGGCGAGAAGAATGTAAACGGGAAGGAAAAATCGTTGTAGCAAACCAAGAGGGTGACGATAAAAACGACCGAAGAATATAAAAACTGCGACACGAAACTGGAATATACATTTTGAAGACGACACTAGACATGTCAATGGAGCTATTGGTGAACAATATTTTGTCAGATGACCCCTCACTTTAGGCGCATTTCCGAGTCAAATTCGACCAGAGCACAAGTGCTTTTTAGGTCCCTGACTCCCCGAGCAAGCAGATAATAGCTCGTCTGCTTTGCCTTTTCTTTTTCACCAAAAATAAACGAAAAAACATGTCAACCCGAGAACTAAAAAAATATTAGATGATAGATTGGAGTTTTATTGAAAAGGTGACACTTACCTTTGACAACTTAGCGAAAGATAAACAGCTCAAAATTGTGAATTTATTCTGGAGTCTCTAAAGCGTTGTTCTCGCAATAAAATGAAGGGAGGAAAAAAAGGAAAAAGAACATAGGAAAGCGATAGGAGACACGTTTCCCATGATGCATTTGGGACAAACATACATACATACATAACAGCAATATGATAAATAACTACATGACCTGACCCACATTCAATATGATGCAACAAGTTTTGCACATTTCTGGATTTCTGTTTATTGACAGCTCTGTGGTTAGTTAAGTATTAATTATTTATGTAATTGAGCATTTTAATTTTACAGAAAAAAAGTCAAGCACTGTCAGTTTTCAAGAGAACATCTAAAATGAGTGCCATTGAGGTTGCCATTTGTCCAGACTGCTAGCTCTACATTCATTGTATTACTTTTGTGTTTATTAAGTTATCAAAAAGAAATAATGACCATTAAAAAATAATGTGATTCCTTATTGTCAAAACATCACTTAAAATGATGCCACTACAATGACCACATTTTAAATACTAATAATTGAAGATAGTTTTAATAAATAGTCTGAAAGACAAAAACAAATAAAAAAACAAAACTTTTACTTGTAAGGAGACGTTGCTATTTACACTGTCAGTCTGCAGGTGGCAGCACCACGGCTCAAACGCCACCGCCTCGGTAGTCGGTACTAAAGAAGAAGAGGGGCATCGTGCCGTGCGTCATCCTCCAACATGGCGGCTGCAAGGAGGCAGAAGCTGAAACGCGTGGTGGCTACGCAGCCAGGTTTTTTACCTGTAAAGTCCAACACAAAGCTCGAGGGTTTGGTCAACATTCGGAGAAGGCGTGTTAATAGGAATAAGAAGAAGAACTGGAACAAACACAGCGACGTCCAAGATGTCGACGACTTTCTAGAGGACGTCAGGCTCCAGCAGAGGACCACAGGGTAATGTTGCGTTATGTGTACGAGTAAAATTGTGTTAGCGATACATGTAGGTATCCACAAGGTGTAACGTTAAGATGGACAGACTCCAGACTGTAAAGTTGGTGTGTGAGGATTTCGTTAACGTTACTACATTTTCAGCAGCCCTGTTGATGAATGCATCTTGTTGTGAGCCTGTGTGGCCTCGAGACATGCTGTTGTCTAGCATTAGTTAGCTTCAACGCTAGGTTGAGGCTAGCTAGCTGTTCTCCTGCATGAAGACAGTCATCTCACGCCAAACTCAATTTACAAAGTCTGGAAATGATTTCCAATAAGAAGCATACAATGCCAATCTCAAGCGCCCCCCCCCCAAACGTTAGTGCTATGGCATTTTCAATTAGTTTAAATTGTCGTCTTGAAAGAATGAAAAACAAAACAACTAATAGTTAATGCCATGTGCCATAATGACTTGTAGATCATGTTTGTCCACCAATTGTATCTGTCATTCGTTTAGACATTCCCAACATGATGTAGTAGAAATTTGAAATCTCCCTATAATAATCAATTTCCCTTTCAAGCGTTGAAGTCATGCTCCTGCTGGTACTGACTGTTTCTCAATGGTCAGCCTCATTATGTGTGATGTTTCTGTCTCGACAGGGGTCTGCTGTCTGAGAAGTCAGATGACAGCCTGTTCTTTCTGGATGTTGGACTCCAGAAGAAAACCACCACACAGAAGGGTAGATAATATATCCACACTTGTCAACCACTGTTGAGATTTTAAAAGCTAATATAAAATGTAAAAGCTTGTTTGGTGCTTTTGGACGTCGATCTGTGAAGATATTTGCTTGTGTATCTGCTTGTTGGTATTTAGTTGGGTGAGGCTGAACTCTCTGTCTTCTCTCTGAAGCAGAGGAACCTGAAGATTGCAGCAAGAGGAAAAGGAAAGCATCTCGCCCTCTGAGGATCGACCTGATACTACAGCACGACTCCCTCATCCCGCCGCCTAAAGAGTCAGTTCACATCCTCATGACCTTCTATCCTCTACCCCACGTCTGTGGCTGCATTCATACTTAATCAGTCTTTATCAGATCAAACACAGTTTGCACTCTGGAATTGTTAATGCCTTTTTTGCTGGATTGTATTTAAAAACCAGCTCTTTCTAGAGTGTGAATCTAGCCTTCCCCTGCTATACTCTCACCTTTCCTCTTCCTCCTGCCTGTCCCCCTGCTTTTCAGTCTAGCCAATAATAACCCATGCATGGTTTTCTGAGTCCAATACTACCACCTGATATATTTCCAGTGTATCAAAACGTCAGCCCGAATTTTCTCAGCTTTTGGGTAACTGTATGTTTCCAGTGATGATCACATCCTTGCGCTCACAGTATTCCTGTAAATGGGAATGTGAAGACCAACATGGAGCTCAGGGGTCTGTTATGTGAACGGCCCCCTGGGGATCTGAGAATACACATACAGTCACACGCCACAGTGTAGCCAGTGTTCAATCACACGGGCTTAAGCATCCAATGAGAGAGAGAGAGAGAGTAGATGCCTTCCCCTCTTTGAACGGCATGCCTTCCTGTATGGACTCCACCTCCCTCCAGTCCCTTCTCCCTTTCCCCATGTCTCACCTCACCTTTTTCCTAAACCACATTTTTCACGAGTCCTCATCTCTCATCTGCCCTCTCTCCCCAGTGTGTTGGCCCACCAGAAGCCCAATGCCAAGAAGCTCCGTCGCATCGCCCAGAAGGCCGAGGAGCTGGCGGCCAGAGGCGTGGTGCCGCGCAGTCAGAGGCGGCTGATGAACAGACGGCCGGTCGACAAGACGGCCAAGAAGGCAGCGACAGAGGCCAACAACCACCCAGACAGAGGCTACTACGACCTGTGGGGACAACAGCGTGAGTTGTGTGTGTGTGACAACATCTGTCCGTCCAGTGATGATCCCATCCTTGCGCTCCCAGTATTCCCGTAAATGGGAATGTGAAGACCAACATGGAGCTCCGGGGGTTCGTTATGTGAACGGCCCCCTGGCGATCTGAGGATACTGAAAGATACACATGTAAAAATGAAGTTTAGAGATTGTGTCTGATCCAAATGGGGGTATACGGCTGGAGGCATATTACAAGATTTAAACTTTATTGAGCTGGTGGTGATCACTTGGCTGGATCTCCAAAACGGGAATCCACCAGGTGAAATGTTAATGCAGGCTTTCATGGTTTTGTGAAGTGGTGAGAGCTGCCCTAATTGGAGTCTGCATTTCAACACACAAGGCTTGATTCAACCATATTTAGTCCCAATGTAGGTCACACCAACCAAATGTAGATGTTGAGTCCTTGAGCCAACTGTTTCTGGCAGCTGTGCCCACTTGAAACTTGGACTTGAGTGCGGGCAGGAATTTGGCCATCTTAAAATTTCATAATATATTCACAATTAACATAAATGTCCTTGAAAAGTTATACTTCTGGATGTAAATAAGTTTCGCCCCTTTTCTTTCTTAGCCTGTTACAATTCAAGATTTATTTTGCTGCAGTGTCTCCAGATAAAAAAAATAATGTTCAGCTGGTCAGCAGCCAGTGATTGTTTCGAAAGCTCAAACATTACATTTCAGAGAAACATCTCTTGAATTGAAGAAATCCATGTAAACAAAACCAGCAAAAGGACAACTGTTTCAAATGGGGGCACCAGAAGGCAAATATGAAATTAAGTTCAGTTAAAAGTATTGAGTATAACAACCAATTCACATGTATATTTTTTCCCATACTGCAGCCAAAGATACAGCTGACCCCTGGTACCTTCAACAGACTGGCAAGAAGCTTGTCAAGGTGAGAGTGAATGTATCTGGGTGATGGTTTTCAAACTGAAATGTTTTTATGCAGTTTGAAGGTTTAATCAAATGAGCTGCATGGTGGGTCACTAATAATGAATGCTCCTAATTGATTTGCCACCAGTGTGAGTTGTGACTATTTGTGTCTGTTGGTTGGAGTTTGACTCATGTGTGGTTGTGTTGTCAGCGTCCAGAGAAGATGAATGAGAAGCCGTCGGTGCTGCCTGCAGTGGAGGTGATCGCTCCTGGAGGGTCCTACAACCCAGACTTCTTCTCCCATCAGGTAAGCCATCACCATGCTCCCTCACTCAGCCTCAGACTAGAGCAAGTTGTCAAGTGACTGCTGCAGAGAGTAGGGCTAGTAGTACCAACGATAAAAACAAACAAACAAAAAACTTGAAATATCTACTATCAAACTCAGTCGAAGGGCTTGAATACATTATACAACAAATACAACATTGTGCATCTTAAGAGGTCTCTTGTTGAAGTTTCTTAGTGTTGTTCCAGTGAGAAATCCTTCCAGTGAGAAGTCATGCAGAGTTGCAGACGTATGTTCTGATAAGTACAGTATATAGTTATTTTCACGTTTATTTCCATTGAAAATGTGGTCTTTATATTTCACTCTAGTATAAAAAAAAAAATTACCTTTGTGAACCTTGCAGGGACACGGGTACTGACCAAATCTCATGTTCAATGGGACCTTAGGACACCTTCAAAGAAATACATTGAACTTGTAATCAATGAATTTTTCATAGCTTCTTTTCGAATAGAAAAGCAGCAATGTGAGGGAGAGGGACCCAGCATCCCTGTCTACATTTTGGAGACAATAGAGAGCCGCAGGGATGATGTATTTTTGTAGGCTGAATGCGGAAGTCCCGAACTTCCTGGTTCAACACTGTTTCTGTCTATGGGATTTTTGAATGGGTTTTTGGCGCGATGCTTCAAATAATGTCTCTGGGCAACGCAAGTTTAATCAAACGCGAACCAAGGTTCAGCGGGATAATCTTCACACATGAGGACCACTTTCATGAGTTTTGAAGCGTAAATGCGAGCCCTAGAAGTAAAATGCTCCAGCTAAGCTAATCCAGAACTACACACTGTCGCATAGGCTTCCACGTCACGTCAGCACTCAACCTGGACTGTTGTTGATGTGTGCACTGATTACCCCGGGCTGAACGGGGCTGAACCAGGTGAGGGAAAGAGAATTTCCGTGTTCGCCCTTTGAAGTGGTGACGTTATTGACGTATATATCCCCATCGACTCAAAAGTGTAGTCTCATTTAGCCGTTTGCTAGCTAGCCGTCCTTTTAACGGCACATAAAAGCTTCAAAACTCATAAAAGTGGTCTTCATGTGTGAAGATGATGTTACTACCATCTGGTTCGCGTTTGATTAAGCCAGCGTTGCCCAGAGAGCTTATTAGAAGCATCGCGCCAAAAACCCATTCAAAACTCCCATAGGCGAAAACTGTGTTGAACCAGGGCTGTTAGCATCGATGATTTCCGGACTCGTTACTGCGGCTCTCTATTAAGAATGACAAACAATCTTACAATTAGACTCCAGAAAAGCAAACAATGACTTGTGGTACTGAGTCTACCAACTTGTATGGTTCTAGTCTAACAAGGGTGCCAATTGTGCCAACCAACTCAAAGATAATGTAATGTTTTTCCAAAGTTTGTTTTCAACTCACCTTGCTATATAAAGTGTGAGATCAAAATGATTGATTACAAAAGCACCTTTTAGATTGGCCACTAAAAGTTACCAAGTTGTTCAGTTTAGCTGATAGAGTGACCCTCGAAGCTACCTGGCTGATTATAGGATCAGCTGTGAACGGCACCCAATGTAAATAGCACAAAAACGTGCATCAGTACACCCCTATCACTGACTGACGAAAGTGGTGTTGAGCTCTTAATATTGAAAAGGTGTTAAAAAGCTCTTAACAAGATATTGAATTTAACTTCAGGATTCCTGCATATACCCTGAATAAGCTATTTACTTTTATTTGTTGCATTATTTTGCCAATTTTAACCCGAAGTTTCCATTTTATTCTGGCTAACCTGACGCTGCGAGAAAGAGTCCGCTCTGAGGCAGCAGCTGAACGGGTTGTGAGGAGATGTGAAAGTGTCTATGGCCTATTTCTTAACGTTTAACACATAGTGTTAACTGTGTTTGAATTTTTTTTGTATAAGCGGGAATTTTGATGTAAAAAATGTATAACTAATAGCGCAACTATTCTAACTAAAGCCAGCCCCTTTTGTTATGCCTATGTTGTTTTTGAAATGAGGAGCATTCCTGACGTGCCGCTGACACCGTACCATCTTCAGGGATGCAAACTGGTCACCTTTAGGTGACAGTCACCTGTTTTGTCCCAAAATAGTGAATGATTTTGATTGGTTTTGTGTCTGCCCTGGTATCTGTCACCTTTTTCACTCTCCATGAGTTTGAATCTCTGGCGTTCTCTTGCTCTGCTCACCCAGGCCTTGCTGCTGGAGGCCCATGAGGTGGAGGTGAAGAAACAAAAGGCAGAAGACAAACTAGAGAAACAACTGGCGGTCAACAAAGAAGACCTAGCGACAGAGGTACATGTTGGATATGTTGTGGGTCCAGCAACTCTGACCATCTCCCTGCTCAATGCTGTAGTAACAGCAGTTCCCACGGGTCCTTCAAGTTTGTGAATTTGAGAAAAGAATAATCAAGGCCTTGAAAGTTTTTGAAAATAGGCATAAACAGACGTGGAGAATTGAAAGCGCTTGAATTTATATATTTTGTGCATGGATAGAAATGTGAATTATTTTGATAATTTAAGGTGTAACAGCACAGTTGAGAAGTGTTCATGCATTCAAGCATCTCCTTTTAATTGTTGTCTGTGAGCTTCTGTAAAGCCTGCTATTGCTCGTTATAAACATTCTCAGTATTGTAACAGTTGAGTAATTAACCTTGATCCTTGTCTCAAACTGTGTCGTGTTGGGACCTTGAATTTGAGGAAATAGTCACCAAATAATCACCAAATTTGATGTTTTAGAAGGGTGTGGCAACCCTGCAGAGAAGCTTTGATTATGGATTTAATCTGACCTGTGTTTGCCTGCGTGTAGGAGACAGTCTTCCAGGAGCAGGTGGAAGGACTGGTGGAGGAGGATGAGGAGGAGCCCAATGAGGAAGGGGATGACGTGCCAGTGGGAGCCATCTCATTGGCCGCCAAGAAGACGGAGAAACAGAGGAGGAAAGAGAGGGCCGACAAGATAAAGGTACAGTGTTCCAGCTACAAGTTTCTTTGAAAGCTCCCACATTTCCTCAAATTGAATGGTTATTTGACAGAATAAGCATTCTGGGTCCCGAAGTACCTACTAAACTACTTCTTACTTGTACGAGAAACACATCAGCACGCTACTCGAGTGGAGGACACTCTGGGTGCTGAGCTGGAGAAAGCCTGTGAATGGCTCTCGGCAAACAGACTGTCCCTCCACACAGGCAAGTCTGAGGCCATCCTGTTTGGTAGCAAAATCAGACTAGCAAGGTCTCCGGGTTTTGCTGTGAAAATAGGAGACTGTACACTCAAGGGCACTGACAACATTAAATATCTTGGATGTGTCTTGGATAACTGCTTGTCGGGTGAAAAAATGGCATTGACTGCTCTAACAAAAATTCACCAACGAATAAAATTCCTAGCTAGAAAAGCGGTTTTCCTAGACACTCATGTATTACACACTCTTGCCGGGGCACTAGTGCAAAGTCACTTTGACTATGCTGCCACCTCATGGTACACTGGACTAACACAACGATTAAAGGGCAGGCTGCAGACAGCCCAAAACAAATTAATCAGAGTAATACTTAAGTTGCACCCCCGTACTCACCTTGACACCAAGCACTTTGAAAGTCTCCGATGGTTATCCGTTGAAAAGCGCACTTTATCTATTAAAATGCTGCTCACTTTTAAAATCACTTTACGTGAGGTCCCGAAGTACCTACTAAACTACTTCTTACTTGTACGAGAAACACATCAGCACGCTACTCGAGGTAGGTCGACAGATTTGATACCCTGTCGATTTAAAAGTCTGATGGGGAAAAATAGTTTCAGGTACAGCGCAGCAGTTCACTGGAACAATCTACCAAGGGACATAAAAGCAAGTACTACTGTGACCAGTTTTAAAAGAGCCCTAAAATACTGGCTCCATAGAAATGCACTTTAAATTACTGGCTTCATGGCAATGCACTTTACATTTATTTAATAGCCTTTTTATTTCTTTTAGTCTTTTTATAAGTGATACATTGCCTGCTGCTATTTGCTTGATCGGCTGCTACTTGTTTTATCAAGTTCCTTTAATGTAACCGCTCTCAGCTGTTTTATGTTTCTTTTAAATTGTTTTAAGTGTTTTATGTTTTTTATGCCTCGTCTTACTACGGTATATGTTTTATGTGAGGACCACAATGGAAATAAGCCCTCTGACCAGGGATTCCGTTAGCCGACAATTGCCGGCTTTTAGCCGGTATGTGTTGCCGTGGGCTGGCAAATTAAAAGGTCACCGGCTCAAGTGGCCGGCTGAAAATACGCCAGATAAATAAATTCCTTATATAAAATAGCCCAATAAGCTACGACTTAAATAGAGATTTATTACATCATATGTTTTCCGCCCCCTGTATGTTGAGTTTGGTGAAAAAGAAAAATATAGCAGACGCTTTCTTTACTGTAGAGCGCCGTTTAAAAGCCGCACAAGCAGCATCAGTCTCGTATGATGAGGAGATGAATCAAAATGCTTACCACTAGGGGTGTCACGATACACTCTGTTCACGATACGATACGTATCACGATACTGGGTTCACGATAACGATACGATACGATTTTAACAATATTTTTTTAAACTTGAATAATGACAATATATGACTGGAAAAGTAGTATTTTATTTGAAATGCACAAATACAAAACATGCTGTTGTGGGAAATTGTTATTACAATAACAACTAGAAAAAACATGAGATTGGAGATGAGGTTTATCTTGAAATAGAATGAGTTACACCGTCACTTAGATTTACTTTGAACTAAAAGGTTTCTCAGCAGTATAAATTCTCATTATGCATCTTCAGTTTTTCTTCAAACTCAAACAACAAGACTTTTCTTAGTCTATTTTTTATGCATCTTCAGTTTTTCCTGTCAAGTAAACAGTTTTGCCAGAAACTCAATTGAATGGTTTCTCTCCTGTATAACTTCTCATGTGTCTCTTCAGAGACTTGTTCAACTGAACTACTTTCCACACATTGAACTTCAACAAACAAAGACGTTTCTTTGTCTATTTTTGAGAAAAAAGAAAAAAAAATTCACGATATGAGATTTCATCTCAACGATACATATCGTGACGTTTTACTATCGCGAAATTTCGTGGGACGATATATTGTGACACCCCTACTTACCACAAATAAAGCCACATGGGAGCCGAGAACGAGTGCAGGAGAGCTGACACAGGTGCCGCCAGGTGTGGAGTGGGAGAGATAAGGTGCGTAGCCTATTGCTGGAGATTCAAGTTGTGCGCTGTCTGCCCTCTGCACTGACACTGTTGCACTTATTACTTTTAGCTAACGCTACGTTGTTTTTTCATCAAGGCAATGTCCAGAAGATATGGGTTCATGAGTGTCTGCAAATCTTGTCTGTTTCAATAACGAAAGCGTCCTTACCGAGAACGACGTGCCAACCAATTCAATATTCTTGCTGCGAAATCGGCCTCTTAATGACAACACTGGAATAAATATGATCGAGAGAAATAAATTAATTTGTTTATTTAGGAAACAATTATTTTATAACATCCTTTTTTTAATAGTGGCCGGTAAATATTCGATAGGGCCGGAATTTTGGAACGTTACCGGCTGCACTGGCCGTCTGGGAAAATGTCTAGCGGAATCCCTGCCTCTGACTTTTTTGTGTTTTTATCCTCGGTGATTGATATATTGTCCTTTCATTACTATATGTACTGTTGTTATTTGATTTTATCACCAAATAAATTCATTCATTCAATTCATTCATTCAATAATTAATCAAACATTACATTGCAAAATTTAACCTCTCTTCTAGTGCTCTCAGAAATATTGCAGTTGGCTGCACAAACAAACTTGTTTGAGACACAAACAAACTTGGTGAGTGTTGGCAGAGCATGGAGCAAAACCGGAGCACAGCCGCAACGCAACACAAATGCAACCAGTGGAATCCCGGCCTTACCGTTCACACAAGAAGCCTTCTCTTTTCCTCTCCGCGCCTACTCTCGCGCCTTGAACCCGCCCACAACTCCCATTGACTTCATGCCTGGCTTCACGCGTCACGCTTGGAAAATAGGCGCCGTGAATCCTGAACCATCACTTGAGCAAGGCGTGAGCATGGCTTTGGCAAAACCTCAGCGTGACATGCGCGCATGGTGTGAATGGCCTCGCCTGTTAAGGACGCCTAAATGAAACTTGTGGGTAGAGCTTAGGTTGAGCGTTGCTTCGGCATCCTGTGTGAACGGGGGCTAAGGCATCATTAATTGCGACTACCGGAAGTCTGGATTATAACTGCTTTCAGGAAGCATTCTCAAACGGTTGCCAAGTTCAAATTTGTATGAAGCGTTTGTTTCTGGGTGAGCCGCAAGTTCGACAACAAACCGCATGCCAACAAAACACATGTCAACGAGACACGAGCCCTCCCCTTTCGCCTCCTTTTTCCTCTTTTGGAGGTCTAGTGGTCCATGTCAACCGTTGTCGTCCTCTTCCCACCACAGGAGCAGCGTCGGCAGACCACAAGACAGCAGGTGGACCGGCGGCAGCAGCTCTTCCAGCTTCGCTCCATCAAGGCCTCCATCAAGCAGGGGGAGCACACGACCAAGGAGAGACAGATACAACGCAAGGCCAATCAGGAGGCCCAGAAAGCCCAGCCCAGGCGCCTCGGCAAGCTCAAGTACGCAACCCTATCTGCTGCTACATGTTGCAAATAAATCTGTTGCTCAGTTCTGTCTTTTACATCAATATTGAAAAAAACTTGGTGGTTCCCACATTGTCCCCAGTGATGACATCATTATGAGCAGGCACTTAAGGATTTGCATGTTAAGCTTCGTTCCAGGTCATGGAAATGTGCTGCTTCTGACTGATTGCCTCACTAGGGGGCAGTATGAGGACTGTGTAGCAGGGATTTAACTCTTTATTGGGCCAAGGTAAACAGTTTCTGTTTCTTCTGCAGGTTCCAGGCTCAGGACCTGGAGGTTCAGCTGAGTGACGAGTTGGCCGGCTCCCTACGACAACTCAAGGTAGGTCACTAACTCACTAACTGCTATGATAGTAATACCTGGCAAAGCATGCACGTCCACTTTGAGGATGGAGTCTTATTTGTCTATCAAGTTTTTGTGCGTTTGGTTGCCAACCAATAGCACAATAGAGAGAGCTGAAGATAATACAACTCTCTATTGTCATATTCTTAGCTATACTATCCTATACTCTGAGCAAAGATCATTAAAGTTAATCTGATCTCAATACCAGTCTAGTCTAACAATAACAACCAGAAATTCCATGTGCTTCACACGCTTATCTTCAGGGTGCCGCCTCTATGTGCCGACAGACCGCAATGCCGATAGCCCTCAAGCAGAACCAGCTGAGCGAGGCGGTGTGCAGCGTGTCGGGGGGACCGGCTGGAGCTAACCTCTCCCAGCCCCCACGCCTAAACCTAACCTCTCCCACCCCCATGCCTAAACCTAACCTCCCGCAGACCCTAACCCTCACCCTCACTTCTCTCACCCCCCACGCCTAAACCTAACGTTGGCATTGCGGGCTGTCAGCACTGGGGGTGGTCGGCATAGCGGGTGGACGCCATCTTCAGCGCCGCGCTTCATGATGATGATGATGATAATAATAATAATAATAATATTTATTAATATATTTAATTTATATCGCTTTTTCCAATAACATAACACACAACAGTCTAGGCCCTGGTCTCTTTACCCCCCTACCAATATTTCTCTAAATGGCACTTAAGTCAGCCTTTATAGTGCAAACAGGATTTTAAAAATCGGGCTGGGAATTGTGCATTGAGCGATTGCAGCGTGACGTTGATCTTATGGACTTGTCTGGGCTTGTCTCTTCCCTCTTCACCACTTGTAATGTGGCGGCGCTGCAGCCAGAGGGCAGCGTCCTCAAGGATCGATTCAAGAGTCTGCAGAAGAGGAACCTGATTGAACCAAGGGAGCGAGCCAAGTAAGGAACCTCTTCTTTACTATACTTGCAAACCAGCAACATTCAGATTCAGTGTATGATTAAGTGTATGAAAGCACTCTTGTTGGTCAAATGCTTCCATGTACATTTCCATCTCATTGTTCTTTCCATGACCCCCCTTCCCCTTTTTCATAGGTTCAAGAGGAGGCTCAAGGTGAAGTACCAGGAGAAGAGGGCTTTCAGAGAGATCACTTAATACCCACCTGCAGGACCTGAACACCAGCAGAAGCTGGCTGATGTTCAGAACCCTCAAGACTGTGCAATGCTCAAGTGCAACATTATTGAACTGTTCAAACAGAATGACTGTTTCAGGCCCGCCGGACCCATTTGAAGGTCTCAGAACAGTAATCACTGTGTTGATTACAACTGTTAAAAATAATACGATTCTCACAGCAGTGGAATTCCAACTTTGATATTTAAAATGAGACTGAAAGCCCTGGAAATGTGTGTCATTTGACTCATGGTGTATTTACTGTACAGTGTCTTGCAGTTTTATACGCTGAAAAAATGTTATTAACACACATCTTCATATAATGAATGATCCGTGTTTATTTTTGTAATGCCCAATCACTCTGAAACCTCATTTCCATCACACCTGTTAAGACACGTGACACAAGCAGACACATCGGAGTGGGATCTATGCGCATTAGAATCTAAAGGGTTATTACTGACACAGTTATTAGCGTGTCTGCGTGTCACTGTGTCACTGCGTAAAGAAAGACGTAATGCATAGGTTAATAACGGGGTCAGCCACAGGAAGTGTCAATATCCACTACATGGATATTGCCCGGGGTTATGTCAGTTCTATATATAGACGGGTTTCAACTTCAATAAATATCCCTGTTTCCTGTTGCAGTGTTTGCTAAGATAATAGCTGACCGAAATATGTTTGGGTCCAAACTGTTCCCTAGCAGCAGAATTCCAGTAAAACCATCTGTAGTGTATATATTTGCCAGGACAACTGTAACACTCTGAATATGTAAACGGCCTACATCGTGACTTTCTTGGTGAAAGCTGGATGGGTTAAATCAGAATAATGTAGTAAAATATAATGAATGAAATGGGTGATGTTTTTTTGCCGCACTGTCAACTTAGCTCTTTCGTGCTCTGTCCTCGAGGTCGCTCGCGTGGGGAATGACAGGAGTTGAAACATTCATAGTCATTTCTCATAATCTAGGGACTCTGCATCTGCTTTGGATGCCATGCTGAGTAACTTACTCCTACAGACAGACCTGCAACCATATCAACGGTTAGAGGGATGCAAAACCTTAGGTGACGGTCACCTTTTTGATCCCAAATAGATTTGGAGTGTTTTTGTGTCTGCCCTGGTATCTGTCGCATTTTACACTCCCCATGAGTTTGCATCGCTGAAAAGCACTTAGGGAAGAGGCATAGTGTGTTCAGGAACATGTCCAAAATCAGTAATTAACTGTCCACAATGGGATTATTTCACAAATAAAGTCAGATTGTTGCGTGTCCACTGTCCAGTAAAACAACCACAGACCGCTAGGCTCAGGGAAGTTGGCATGTGGTAATTGATTCCTACCCACTGGCTTAAACCATAATTGCCTTCAGTGCTGCTTGTGTGGACAAGGACACACTCACACACACACACACACACACTGTCCCCTGGTGCCTGAAGCTGTGCCAAAGCCTCTTATCCCTTAATCAGTGTGAAATGTAATCTTTACCTTGAGAGTCCACAGAGCCCACCCACCCACGAGCTGCCCAAAAGTCCCCCCCTCACACACGCATACACACGTGTGCTACCACCTCTAATCAAATCACTCGTTATACGTTCTCTTTTAATGTGATTATTTCTAGTGAGTGAAACCATGTTATTTAAAGTGTTCCCCATGTCGCTCGGTTTACGTTAGCCCTTGATGTTCTTTCTGTCTGTGCAACTTGTCGCCTTGTCTGTCTCAATGGCTTATCTGACTTTTATATGGATGTCTTTCCATTTATCTGTATGTGCACGATGTATCCTTTAAGAAAATAACCATCTGCAAAAAAGCAAAGAATAAAATTTAAAAATCACCCGCTATGCAAATATCTCCACAAAAGTTCCTTATAGAAATATCAGTGATAACATAGATGATATAGAAATAAAGAGTAGGTTCCCGCCCACACTACATTATATTGTTCATTATGGTGGCTGGACATACTGTATGTTGATGTAAATCAGCTGGGTATTCTAGGCAACTAGATTGTGGAGTTTCAGATGTCTTTAAGTGATAGGCCTACATCACCATGGTAACTGCAACCAGCTTATATTTCATGCTATCGACCCACACATAAAAGATAAATAAATCTGGAGAGATGGCATATGTATCACATTTGTAGAGGTTCATATGAAAATCACATTTATTGCACAAAACCAGATATGAACAGAAGCACTCGTAAGTAATAAAAAACTGCAGGAGATACAACAGACAGGCTATACTGTTTGTAGTGCTTCCCGGTCATTTGCCCACTCTGTCCATAAAAGTGAGCTTCTAACAAGTAGCTGGTAGTGACATTACTTCACTATATAAATTATGATTTATGAATATATGAATGATAAATTAATGACAGTGTTGCATGTCAAGTGCACTGATATTCCACTCTAAAGTGTATAGTATTCAGAGTGATTGGTCCATACTGCGGCCTTTTCACTGTTACAAATGTAATGCTCATATCATCATAATCATACATAATTGTTCTTTAGAGGAGAACAAATGTTAGGTGGCTTGCAAAAACCCTTTCACATGGTGAAAATTTGACTTTTTTTTATATATATATATATATATATATATATTTCCATAATTTAGAAACTCCTATATAAAACTTTTTGAATGATAGTTAGCCTGGGAACCTGCCGAAGCTCATGTTTGATTTGCTCTGCAATGCAGTGTAATGTGAATTAGTCTGGCGATGACGGCCTCTGAGATGGCTCTCTCAGATCACAAGTTATGAGTATTTTAATGGTGTGTGTCTAAATGTAAAACGTGAGGAAAAAATCTCTTTACACAACATTCCACAACATTCCATTTTCTACAGTGGCATTCCACCAAAACCATACAAATAAATACTTTCCCTTTTGTTTTATGAAAGTAATTATTCACTATGATGTGCTACGCAGATAAAAGTAACCAAATCACACAAAATCTCAAACTACCTGCAAAACCTGTTTTCGACCTACTTTGGCTCATTGCCAACCATATGTAGCAGCAACATGTAAGGGTTCTCCCAGACCACCACACAAATGTTAGTCATCTATTTCCACTTAAATCAGCTGCTGTGGCTCTGCCCATGTTGCATTTGCACGATTTGTTACAAACCCCGCCCCCTTTATGTGAACGAACACGCAGGATATTTGACAGAGACAGCTGATCTCCACCCTGATGATGAACTGGCTTTGTGACAGAAAAGCACATGTTTATTTAGCGTTACTAGTCACCACGATGTCATTGTCTCCCGCCCCCGTCATTAGGGCTGGGCAATATACAGGTATCTATATAATATTGATATTGTGATATGAGACTAGATATCGTCTTCGATTTTGGATGTCGTTACATCGAGATATGGCCTTTCCTGGGGTTAAAGGCTGAATTACAGTAAAGCGGAATTTATGGTGCCTTGCTGGTGCAAAGCTGCCTTGCTGTAGACCCTAACCCATAGGGCTACGCCATGGCCGGCGTAGGCTGCGTCCATCTCCCCAAAAACGTGACTCGACGCAGCTGACGTGAACCACGCAAGCATGCTATAATGTAGATGGGGAGATAAGCGGAGAGAGTGAAAGCTATGACTGCAGTATATGCACTAGATTCTCTCGGGCTAACTTCATTGAAATCATAGTGAAATCACACAATTGACTCATTTTGCTGGGGACTCCCTTGGGAGTCTGGGACCCACCCGTTCCTGAAGAGCTGCCGCCAATGTCCTAAACTCGAGGCTATGTTGAAGCATGTTTCTCGCTTCGAGTGATGCCATTTTCTTAACTTTCTGTTAAGACTGTTCTAGCTGTTCTATTATTTGCCTTTACCCACTTAGTCATTATATCCACATTACTGATGATGATCAAAAATCTCATTTTATAAATATTTTCTGAAAGCAGCTTTCATCCCTACAATAATGTCGCAATATCGATATTGAGGAATTTGGTCAAAAATATTGTGATATTTGATTTTGTCCATTATCGCCCAGGCCTATCTTGTTTTAATAAAAGTGCTTGTGGCTCACACGTGGCTTTGACTTACAATTGAACATTTATGACACTTCATAGAAAATACCAATATCGTTAATCACCATTCAGCCTACAAATACTGAGCTATGATTTTTGGTCCATATCGCCCAGGGGCCGACTTGTCATTACCGCCAGACAGAGGCAAACAGCAGCTGAGTTGTGTGTTTTCCCGTACACTCCTCACCGTCACGTGGGACACGCGGATGCTGCCAGATTGTCTCGGCATGGGGTTGAATAGCTTGCGAGTGCGTGCTGTCACTCAGTCATTACCTCCTTCAGACTGGATTACTGCTCCAGACAGTCTGTGGTGTGGGGGGTGAGGGAGGAAGCCACTGCAACACCCATCTATCTGCAACCAACAGAGATGTTTTCAGACATTGATGGAACTGACATCACAAAGAGGCCATTTACACCTGGCGCTAACATGCGTTTTCTGTGATCAGATTGCAATCTGATTGCAATCAGATTGCAGAAATGGTTGTCCTCTCAATCCGCATAAAGTTGCTGTATCCAGATTGAGAGGACACATTGCATTTACACTTGTGTTCAATGTGTACACAATGCATCCCTGACCACCTCCGGAGGTGGTTTGGCCGATCAGATTGCAATCCTTCTTCAATGCGTTTTGGGGGTGTTTACACCTGGCATTTCAAGTGATAAAACACAATCTGATTGCAATCTGATCACAGAAAACGCATGTTAGCGCCAGGTGTAAATGGCCTCAGTGATATTTACATCCTGATCTCATCAAATGATGCAGGTGACAGCTATGGACGACAGCGGATGCGGTCTCTGTTTTGTGATTTTAGTGCTGTTATTTAGGCAGGTTTTCAACACTGTCATATCAGCAGCTATTAGGGCTGGGTATCATTTAAAAAAATGACGATACCGATACCAATAGAGTACACTGAACTGCCAACTCCGTCAGATAAACCGCGCTCGACTTCACCACCACAGACTGTATGGGTTGTAGCTGCTGCGGTAGTGGGACAATCACACGTCGCATTAAATCGAAGAATGCTTGCGGTGATTTGGCTGCGAGAAAAACCATACAAATAGTACTTTTTTCTAGAGACATCTATTCAAATCAACATGTTTGGTGGGAAGTCACATGCATTGACATGGGGGCCCACAATCTCAACATTTCTAGCAGCGCCCTGCCCCTTCATTATGCTGGGTTCACGGTTCTGTGGGCATGTAAATGAGGAGAGCCAGCAGTAAGGATAGTGACACACACACACACACAAACACACACACACACACACACACACACACACACAGAGAGAGGAAGTCCACAAATGTAATATACATACATGTAACTGGCCCCCAGTGAAAGAGAGACAGACTCAGCTGAGTGAGTCTAAACCTTGATGGTTGTCGCTAATTCCAGTTCCATCTCTCTCTCTCTCTCTCTCTCTCTCTCTCTCTCACACACACATACACCTGTCCCCAGTTCTTCCTCAGTATCGCTTCCCTTGTCTCCTTGGCTGATCCCTTGCTCTGTGTGTGTGTGTGTGTGTGTGTGTGTGTGTGTGTGTGTGTGTGTGTGTGTGTGTGTGTGTGTGTGGACAGCTAGGATCCTTCTCACTGACAGCAAAATAGAGAAAAATGGGGATCAATACACACATACAGTACCTAGGGAGAGAGAGTATGATGTACAATAAGTGTAAACAAGAAATAAATGGAGGGAGGAAGCAAGAAGAAGGGATGATGAGAGAGGTATGGTTTGTGTGATGGTGGAGTAGGGAGAGATGGAGAGGAGAGGGAGTCAGAGAGAGAGAGAGGAGGCGATAAACAGAGTGATGGAGAGAGAGAGAGAGAGAGAGAGAGAGAGAGAGAGTGGAGGGGAAAGTGAGAGAGAGCGGGGGGGGAGGAGCAGAGAGATGATTCCACTCTAATCCTCTAGACACACGCACGATCTGGCTGCCTACTGGCTCAGAGAGAGAGAGAGAGAGAGAGAGAGAGAGAGAGAGAGAGGGGGGCAGGTGGAGGGCGCAACCAGAGAGAGAGGGAGAGAGAGAGAGGGAGAGTGAAAACCAAGATGAGGGGAGAGACGAAGGAAGGAGAAGAACGGAGAGCTGCTGCCTCTCACAGCCCACTCTGAGGGGCAGAGGAGTGGAGAGACCAGCCATTCACGCACAGTTTGGTAGCGGAGGAAGAGAAGGAGAGGAGCGATGCTTCGGTCCAGCGCTGCCTGAACGCAACCAGGGGAGAAGGAAGGAGCAGCGGAGAGAGCAAGAGAGAGAGAGAGAGGAGGAACCAGGACAACGTGGAGTGGAGAGAGAGAGAGAGGGAGGAGGAACCAGGACAACGTGGAGTGGAGAGAGAGACAGACACAGAGAGAGAGAGGTGGGGAATCTCTCCAAATACCAGGAGGAGAGAAGACAGGCAGAGACAGAGAGAAATGAAGAGAATGGAGGAGTGGAGAGAGAGCACAGACACACACACAGATCTCTGCCAGACTACTACAAGATGCTGTCACAGAGTGAGTGTGCGTGCGTATTGAGGATGTAATCTTTGAGTGTAACAGGTCAAACATGGGTAGGTTAGCTCGAGGCAGCACTGTGCCGTAGAGGGATCTGAGCAGGGCAGAGCGGCGAACAAGCTGCTGAACTGACAGGGAAAACAGAGAGAAAGTGGGAAGACAAACTCACGTGAGCACAGAGCAGGTGCACGGCTGGCCCAGGAGGGGGCGTGACTGACACACACACACACACACACACACACACACACACACACTCACACACACACACACAGAGATTGTGAGTGTTTGGGTGGTGTGCCTCAAGACAAGCTTCAATCCAACCATCTCAGGTGCAGGTAGGGACAGTTTGGGACAATGAGACAGTGACAGCACCTTACAAAAGGAGGGCGGAGGGACACACAGCAGCTGCAATGGGGTGTCACTGAGCTTCTTCAGGGGGATTCTGCTCCCCCCCACTTCACCCCACTACCTCAACCCAACCCAGACCCTCGGACCCTGGACTTGGACAATCGGACGAAGGAAGCGAAAGGCAAAACCCCGGTGTCCATCTGACTAGGAAGACAGACGCAGGAGTTGGGCCCTGCAGCGCTGAGTTTCCTGTGCCCGGTGGATGCCTTCGAACACCAGCCATGGGAGAATGGACCATCCTAGAGCGCCTCCTAGAGGCCGCTGTGCAGCAGCACTCTACTATGATCGGGAGGTGAGTTCTCGTCCTGCCTATGAGTCTCATTGACTCACATCTGGGTGAGCATGCGTATGTGTGTGTGTGTGTGTGTAAATACATGTGCGTATGTGTATGCAATGCATACATATTTTAAAATCCAATGCATGTACCAGTGCATGTATAAGGTGTGCATGCAGAGCATGAATCCTGCCCTCTCTCTAGTCAGTGATTCCTGCTCCAAAGTGGCTGATGGCTTTAGCATCCTTAATCCCTCCGAGTGACACGTGGATGGGAGGGGCGGGCTTAGCGCCAACATAGAGCGATGCCATTGGCCCACACAGAAGTTAAGGATGTCTGCGGATTCATGGCAGGAGACCATTTGTTGACACCTCACCCTACAAGACCACATCGCTTCCCAATTGTTTGAACTCACCTTTCTTTGTTCTGAAGCAACGTAGCGCTCGCTCGCCCCTGTTCTTTCCCACACTCTCTCCTCTCTTGACACGTTAAACCTCCTCCTCCCCCCTCTCTCCTCTCTGGCCTCCCCGTTCCACTCTTTACTGTCAGATTTGTTTGGGAAGCCATCACGTTCCACCAGCATGGCTTGTTTCAACTTTCCCTCCCTTCTCTTCCGCCTATCTCCCCCCTCTGTCTTTCTCTGTCCAGTATGAAGTCATTTCACCAGGTAAGGAAATAGTTCTCTGTCCCTATAATGTGAGGGCACGGCCGTCATGAACGACGCATCATTTCACGTCTGGCATTTCAGTCAGAACGACTCGTTCTTCTCGACTGGATGGCGGCTGATAATAAAGTCGTGGGCATTTTAGGCACGGAGACCCGTCGGCTTGGTAGATAATAAACATGACATTACATCTGATAAAAGAGAGATTTCTGAGCTCGTGTGTTGCCATGCGTGGAACCTGAAGGTTTATGGAGTCACTAGAGACTGTCTAAATGTAGAAGTTCAACAATCCCCAGAAGCTACAGAGTCACTCTTGACTGGTGCTACTCTTGAACGAACGAGTGAATAAATGTCAGCCAGTTTGCGAGCTAAATGATGTGTATCGTTTTATTCTCTTTTATTTTGGCGTTGAATGACTGCTATTCTGCTGACAAACCACCGCGCGTGAACGACGCTGTCACACCGAGTTATGAAAGTGAACGTGATCTGACTCCGTCTGTCAGTTGCGCTGCCTCCTTGGTGTCGTTAGGAATGATTGGTCCATGTTTGCTTTGATCCTCATCCATGGACCTGGAAGCACGTGGAAGCGCACAGTGCTGCTCATGAGCTGGACTAGTCATACTGGCTCCGGGGGGCTCAGAGACAGCGAGGAAGACATCGAGAGGAAGAGACGTTTCGTGACAAAGAAAGGAGGCCAGGATGGAGTGGGAGAAATGAAACCCGGAGAGGCAATCGAGGGGAAAAAAAAACAGAGAGTGGGGTGTTCGGGTAGTGCAGCGGTAGATTCCCTGCCTAACCAAACATGAGGGTCGCAGGTTCGAGCCCCCGTGTTGCCTCAGGCATGGTCGGGCATGCATACAGGCACAATTGGCCGTGTCTGCGGGTGGGAAGCCGGAGTAAGGGTATGTGTCCTGATCACGAAAACGATTGCCTCCTCTGGTCCTCTGGTCTGCTCAGGGGTGCGGCGGGGGGAATAGCGTGATCCTCCCACGCGCTACGTCCTGCCGGTGAAGAAACTCCTCGCTATCAGGTGAAAATGCACATGTATCTCCCAGATTGGAAAGACCAGATGACAGAGGGAGAGAGAAAGGGAGTGAAGAAGCCGTCATTCACAGAGCAGCGAGCAGCAGACACATGGCTTCAGTCTGCAGGGCGTTGGCGGGGAGCCAAGAGGACTGTCTCGTCACGAGATGGTGCGGCATGTCATGACCTCAGCGGGACGACCAGGACACCCGGCCGCTAAAAGCCTCAGATCGTCTTCACACACAGATATCTGTGGTCCAGACAGGTGAAATATTCACATGGGCTGATCATCTTCACACAGATGATATCTGTGGTCCAGACAGCTGGATACACGGCAGCAGCGGGCCAAAAGTTTTTCACGACATGAAAAATGCAAAAGGCTTTCAAACATTCTCATTTGCATTCGCTTTACTCATACTTACATGCAGGCTCCGCTGCCTAAGGCAATTCAAGCAATGCTTTAGAATTTCTAATGTACCATACTGTTTGAATCCCTCAGACAACGAATAATAGGTTTTGAGATGTTTTCAAATCTCATTATCTAAAGACTGTTAGCTGTAGTGGTGTGTACATTCTCTACTTTGTGCTACTACTGTATATTGATGCCATGAATGAGAAATTTATCTATTAAGTTTTTCTTATGGAAAGACTGTGTTTTTTGTCATACCTGACAAAGAAATGTACCTTTTTACTTGAGCTACTGTATAGGGATTCAGTGTCTTATTCAAGGAGACTTCCATGGTCTTTGTTAAACCACTGAATGACTTTTTGAATGCTTATACAACATCACATTGCCTATTAAAAAATTTCAAAACAGATTTGCATGATTTTCCATCTGAGAGCTGTAATTATGTCCATTTCAATAACAGATTAGGGGTTCAGAATGATTTAGGGTTCACACGAGGGTTCCACAGTCCACTGTAGTTCCTCTCATCAAAGTCACCAGATGTAACACACACATCACACACAGAATGTGTCGGAGATAGTGATGGGAAGGAATTAGCGTGGATTAGTGATTACCAGTCCCCGGTAGGATTAGTGTGATTGGAGCATTTCTCTGGCCAGTGCAGGTGTCAGCCCGGGTGAGGAGGCAGGCGGTGGATAGGTTGTGTGGTGGTGAGGAGGCAGGCGGAGGATAGGTTGTGTGGTGGTGAGGAGGCAGGCGGTAGATAGGTTGTGGGGTGGACATCCGTCCCCGAGGTGATGCCAGCGTGTGGGCATGAGCCCGCCGTGACAACAGCCTGCGGGCCCCAGTCCATTTGTCATAGACAAATGACTCACACACACTGAGCTAAAATAAATACACAAACACACATTAGTGGGTATAGAGCTGAACAGTCACGTGACACATCTTGCCCCGGAAGTGAGTTTCCCATTCATTTTGTCCATAGACATTTCAAAAAATCCTTATGAGTTTTAAGGCTGGAACCAAGCCAACCCGTGACCTACTAGTGTCGGCTCCCAGGCGTTTGGTGAGTAATGACCTACTGAATCGTGACCATAAAACATTTCAGTTGGAGCAAAAACAAAAAATATTATTTTTTGTTGGCAAGAAATGGGAAGATTGCGAGAGGCTCCAGAGTCCCTTCCAGTGTGTGTGTGTATGTGTGCATGTACAAATATACTTAGATTGTCTGTAAAGTAATGTGCTTTGGGTGGATGTGTGTGTGTGTGTGTGTGTGTGTGCGTGCGTGTGTGTGTGCGTGCGTGTGTGTGTGCGTGCGTGTGTGCGTGCGTGCGTGCGTGCGTGCGAGGACCATGTGACAGACCGTGGGACGGCTCCACCTGTTGGTACCCACAGCCTGGGAGGATAAACTGTAGAAAAAGAAGAATAAACTACCATGAAGCTCTCTCTAACCTATACTGTCAACACATCACTCATGCTGCCTCTCCCACTCCCATAGGCCAGAGTTCCGTTCGAGCGCTCCAATTGGTCGGAGCGGGGCCTGATATGCAAATCAGTCTTCACAAGGAAAACAATAACACTGGCTTTCAACGTGGTTAAAACGACCGATGTTTATTAGGGATGTCACAATATATCGTCCCACAATATATCGCGATATCAAAACGTGACAATATGTATCGTTGAGATGAAATCTCATATCGTGAGAAAAAGAAGCTGAACATGGTGGCACTGATCTGCATCTGATTGCATGCTCTCTCTCCTTTTCATTGCTTTGTTTGAACAGACGAGGGACGTTACAGACACGGTGGATGAAAATGGTGAAATTACTCAAATTAGCGTGG
Organism: Poromitra crassiceps; assembly: GCF_964638095.1. Classification (NCBI taxonomy): domain Eukaryota; kingdom Metazoa; phylum Chordata; class Actinopteri; order Beryciformes; family Melamphaidae; genus Poromitra; species Poromitra crassiceps. The sequence goes on along the minus strand of NC_139642.1, from coordinate 51,934,770 downwards.
AGGATGCCCCCTCAACTTACAAATCGATCGCAAAAAAATATTGTTAAAATATCGTATCGTTATCGCTATCGTGAACCCAGTATTGTGTATCGTATCGTGAACTGAGTGTATCGTGACACCCCTAATGTTTATGAATGCAACCTCTTTCAGTCGTGTGAGTGCATGCGTGCAGTGCATATGGGAGCTGTAACCAGGAAGTAGTGGTGACCTCTGGTGGTCTTTAACGTAACGACATGCAAGTGTGATGGGATTGGATTGGCGGACCAGTAACGTCCTTGTCTTTCAGCTTCCTTGTTGTGAGAGACCTGGTCAGTGCAGTTCGCCTCCCGATGTGTTCAGTTTTCAACCATAAAACCAAGCTGTTTTAGTTGCCTAAACATAACCGACGTTTAAACATAACCGTCATGACCTTTTCAAATGAACCATGTCCCACGTGAGGCATATCACCTGCACGCACGTTTTCGCTCATAGCCCATGTCGTTTTGGGAGTCATTGGAAATTGGCTTATTCTGTTGTTTTCAGTATGAGGACGTGTTGATGCAAATGCATCCTCCCGCCACCCGATGGCATTGATCTCCAATAATGGGATAGGAACTGGAGCTTGATAGGAGACAGGCCACTTAATTAAACAGTCTTTAGGGCCGTCCGTTTGCAATAGGGATCGTGGTGACTGGAATAATAAGCGAGCGCTTAGTACTACAAGTGCCTCATTGAGTTGCTTACCGATTAAACTAAACCTTGATAGTAAATTAGTCGGCCGGATGTTTATTCATGCAATACCCTTTCTCGCCTCGAGGCAGAGGAGAGGAGAGGAGGCCAATGTGATAACAGTTCCAGTGGCATTTCATAATCAGCTTTACTGGCTCTAATGAGCTAGATGTGCATTTTAATATAGGCTACCGGTGTTCTGTCAATCTATGCTACCTTGTCGAAATATGCTACCCTAGCGCGAATCGATAGAGTCCATTGATTTGTGCTACCCTATCGAAAAGATATCCCACCTTATGTGTAAAGGGAAGACTCATGGGCACCCATAGAACCCATTTTCATATCTGGAGGTGAGAGGGACCCCTTTGAAAATGCCCCCCCCCCTTCCACATCAAAATTTATTTAGCGTTATTTGGCCCCCTTCCCAACAAGCTAGCATGACATTGGTTGGTACCAAATGGATGAGGTCATCTAGATTCATAGGATACCAGAAACGTCACTTTGTCTTTAAAACTGAGCCTGCACGTCTTGTGCTAGCCTGGCTGAACCCAGCCTTCAACGTGACGCCACAGAGTATGCCTGTACATGGAGGTCACGTGGAGGCTGGCTTTACCCAGGCTAGTCTCATGCTACCTATCGAGATGTGCTACCTATCTATGGAGAGAGATGTTGTAGGCCTACTTAGCATGCGCAGAATAGGCAGCACATCTTGATAGGTGTAGCACAGATTGACAGAACCTCTCGAAGGCAAGAGTCGAAACTCTGGTTCTTTTTTGACAACACGACAGCATTTTGGCCTGAAAAAATAACGTATCCTTGGCCAATGGGAGAAAAGCACAGAACCATGTCTCCTTCAGGCCAAAATAGCAGATTTGCTGTGCGCTGATGTTGCAATGAAACAATCTAGCCTTCGGTTCTTACCAATGTATTGAGGAAAGAGCGTTCGTAGTGAGAAAAGCTTGCACACACATCACAGGAGGTGGTTGAATGTGTGTGTGTGTGTGTGTGTGTGTGTGTGTGTGTGTGTGTGTGTGTGTGTGTGTGTGTGCGTGCGTGCGTGCGTGCGTGCGTGCGTGCGTGAACGTGCTGCACACAGCAGCCTCCGTACACCTCAGTCTCAACATAGACCAGCTCAGCACGGGTCCCCCAGGTCAAATGAATCTTGTCACTCACGGGCCATACCTCATCCCTCAAGGGAAATGTGTGTGGGTGTGTGTACTTCTTCACCACATCGCACTCCATGCACATGATGCTAATAAGCATTAGTAAACAGTAGTGTAGGCATGTGACTGCTTGTGTCTTGCTACAGGTATACGCGATCGTGTCGTCACGTGACCTCCAGATCATTACGCTTTTATTTTGAAGCTCCCCAGGGGAGCCTTGCAGCCCCCGAGGTGATGGATGATTTTGTTTATGTAGCGCGAGGCTTATCTAGCCATGTGTGTTCTTGACAAAGGAGGGAAGAGGAAAGAGAGAGAGAGAGAGAGAGAGGGAGAGGCTGCGATGCCACCTCGGGCGCTCGGCAGATCCCCCAGAGAGATAGCTAAAGAGACTGACTTTCGGCGGCGAGGTGCCATCGCTCCTGCTATCATCTCTCTGTTCACACCTTCCTTCCATCCATATGTAACGACCCCTGGGGTGCGACTTGGCTGTAATACCAGCTCCTTCCTGCCTGTATAGCCATAGGGATGCCTGTTAGGGATGAATATGACCCCCCGTGTTCCATAGGGAGAGATTACGAGACGCTGGTGGGAGGCAGATGCCTGTGAGTTAAGCTATGGAATAGACTTGTAGAACAAAATGTAAAAGATTGCCTATTTATTATTGAAGATATTACCCCAAACCAGCCCCGGGCGTGATTGCCTTCAAGTGTACATTACCGCTCGTGTCAGTGTTGATAGTGGGATTGATCCGCTCTATCCGCGGTACTGGAGCTACTACTACGGCCTGCAAATGAGCCCCAGTGCGGCTGCTCATGCCAGGCCCGACAAACACACGGCTATCATTAGCCTGCTGAGGCTGTAGTAGGGCTATAAACCCGTCTCCACTGGGACCGGTGGTAGAAGCGGCGTTGTAGTGGGGGAGAGAGGCAACTGCGTGTGATCATGCAGTTACATGCTCTCATTTATTTCTGCCTTACATCTCTTCCATCTCTCTCCTTCCCTCTCTCGCCCTCCCTCCCTCAACGGTGATTTTCCATCCCTTCATCCTTACAGTCCACACATATGGCAAGGTCAAGGTTCCTGCACACTGTTTGCATGCGGATGGATTAATCGATAAAGCTGCTATTGCATGAAGTGTGTGTGTGTGTGTGTGTGTGTGTGTGTGTGTGTGTGTTAATCAAAGATTATCTTCGAGGATAAGCCGCGCTATCATCCTTAAAAATGTGTGTTATCCCCCCAGCTATGATATCAATTTGAACGTCTTAGTCACGGTTTTCTCAATGAAGACACAAACTACACACGCACACACACACAATGTATCCTAGATTGCAGACAGTGGAGACACTGGCAGATGGACGAACATCCTCAGAAGTGATTATGAAATCTTGTGTGTGAGAGAGAGAGGGATAGAGAGATGGAAGAAAGGGCAGATCAATAATGAAAAATGAGATAGCGAGTGAGAGAGAGTGAGTGAGAGAGATAGGGAGAGAGAGAGTGAGTGAGTGAGTGAGTGAGAGAGAGAGTGAGTGAGAGAGATAGGGAGAGAGAGTGAGTGAGTGAGTGAGTGAGTGAGTGAGTGAGAGAGAGAGAGCGAGTGAGAATGGGAATACAGAGGGGGAGGAGGATTAGAGCTGGGTAAAAGGTGGGGGTTCGGACAGATTTCACCTCGCGGGGCCTCGGGGAGAAGCTTGTCTCTGATAGGGCGATGTCCCTGACAGGGGCGGGGCCTCGGGGAGAAGCTTGTCTCTGACAGGGCGATGTCCCTGACAGGGGCGGGGCCTCGGGGAGAAGCTTGTCTCTGACAGGGTGATGTCTCTGACAGGGGCGGGGCCTCGGGGAGAAGCTTGTCTCTTGACAGGGTGATGCAAGGCTTATAGGTTTACCATTAGCACCTCGCTGCAGGACCAGAGACTGTATAAAGAATATAGACGTCACCCACTGGTGTCTGGACTCCCTGTTTTGAAGCCTAGGACCGTCGGCATCTTTTTTGTTTTTTTTAGCTCTTGGTCTGTGATCGGCGAGCTGCGCGATCTGCACACGACAGGCAACCTGTCAATCACGCCCCAAAACATAGTCTGCTCTACCGTCTATTTAACTCTAAGTGGGACGATCATTTACAAAATGAACATCATGCTGTATTGAAGAAGACTTGAAACTCGCGGTTGAGACCATAAAGTCAATGGGAAAGTGTTTACTGAGGTCATAAATCAAGTGAGAAGTAGGTCGTTTCCTTCATTGACTTCTATACAATTGGACTTGTTTCTGCAGCCACAGACTGTGTAAATGAGGAATGACTCGCTTTTGCAGCCAGCCTCAAGTGGCCAGTGGCAATTGCAGTTTTGGTACTTCCACTTTGGCTTCATTTTTTCAGAACCGGAGGTTGGGGCTTGAGCAGGATGGAAGATTACAAGATCGGCCCAGTCATATAGGCTCATTAGCTCGTATTTTATCGTGTCTAGGGTTTGACTGGCATTATGATCCGTAACATGAGAACAGAAATTAGTGATAGGCTGTCATTCGAGAGAGAGAGAGAGAGAGAGAGAGGTGGTCAACCAGGGGCAGACTGGGATCGTAATTCAGGCCGGGCATTAGATACCAAGCAGGCCAGGCCAATACGGGCCGACGTGTGTGACGTGTGCGAAAAATTTGGGCTGTTTGAAGCCCAATTTGGGCCGTTTGAAGCCAGATTTGGGCCATTTGAAGCCCAATTTGGGTCGTTTGAAGCCAGATTTGGGCCGTTTGAAGCCCAATTTGGGCCGTTTGAAGCCAGATTTGGGCCGTTTGAAGCCCAATTTGGGCCGTTTGAAGCCCAATTTGGACAGTCCAATTTTACAATGAGATGCACCCACTTTAACCCTGAATAACGTAATAAAACCACTAGTAAACCAGTAGGCGGCGCCTGGCCTGCTGTTCAGTGAGTGGCCTGACTGCGGGCACAATTTATTTATTTTTTATTTTTTTTGCAGGCCAGGCCAGGCCAGGCCACCGGGCATTTGCCCGACGTGCCCGGTTATGCAGTCCGCGCCTGTGGTCAACTCACCCAGCTGACTTGTCTGTTCCAGCTCTGGCGTTGACGCAGTGTCGTTAGCTTCCCTCGGTGAGCTCACGCTGGTGGGCTATAGCCCAATAAGGGACGCTCTAGCTTCTCTCGGCCAGCTCAAGCCGGTTGTTGATGGAGTCCCGTGCCGATGCACGCACTACCAAAGTTCATGTGGATGTGAGACAGAACACACAGTAACACACAAATCCAAAAGAAAACAAAACACCGGAGTATGGAAGGTGTACTCCGTCCTCATCAGTAAAGTCACATGACCGGAGCTTGAACAACCGATCACTGCTTCCGGGGCACTCTTATTTCACGTCAGTATGATGTCACTAGCCCCTTAAGCTAACCAGGTCACTTCCCCCAATGACAGCCTTAGAGAAAAGAATGTAATATCAAAGACGTACGAACAATTAACACTATCATATCTACGTGAGACTGTAAAAGGTTTGCCCTTTAAGAGGTTTGCCATTTAACACAAAAATAATTTTTATTTAGTGGTAAAACGTTGGGGTTGTCCTACAACCCAGGTTTTACGAGTGAGAACGAGGAATCTCACACTATGCCAAGCTGCTCCCAGCAGCGTAGGTGCGCTGCTGGGAGCAGCTTGGCATAGTGTGAGATTCCGAAGTTCGAAACGAAGTAAAACCAAACCTAAGCACAGCAGTCATTCCATATGGTTTTTGTTGTCTTGGACTGTTGACACCAGTGGATTCTCTGCAGTATTGCTTTGAGTTGACACACTTCTGCAATTAACTCTCTTACACCAGCTGCCCACACAAACAACCAACCCTGCAAAAATATCCATCTCAACAGGGCATTTAGTCTCATATTCAGTAGGAAAATATGATTTATTTAAAGCTACTGCATGTCACATTTTTAAACATCAATATATCACTTTCAAATTAATTGTTTTTACCTTGCTACAATTATCATAGACATGGCTGAGAACTGGTTGTTATTATTGGTCGCCTCTATCAAATGCCAGTGGTATTGTTAGTGCTTCTCAAAATGAAGACTACATTTCCCATAAGCCCTGTTGCTTCCTGTGGATGAACGACAGCCCTAAGATTTAAGACTCAATTATGCAATGATGAATGACTTCTTTGAAGTGGGGTTCATGAGCTACTTCTCAATAGTCTTATTACCTAGAGTAGATGGTGGTCGGCATGCCCCCAGTTTGGAGGACTTTTTCCTAAGAGAGTTGGAGGTTTAAGTGCAATGTTATGCGACTGCGTGACTTCTGAATAATTACTACTTTGGATTGGCTGTGCTGACATCTGACAGCCATATGTAATGAGGTAAAACATTTATACAACAAAATATGTAGGATCATATTAAAATGAAGAGCCAACTTTGATGTTTGTGGTGGTATCTGTTTTTATCGCACTTGACTAACAAACATCTCCATGCCGTGAGCACAAAGTTTCCATTTGTCGCTTTGTAATGTCTGATGATGTTGCGATACAAATCCTTCTTATACACACATCTGCCTATCTCTGTCTCTCTCTCTCCACACTATACACACATCTGCCTATCTCTGTCTCTCTCTCTCCACACTATACACACATCTGCCTATCTCTCTATCTCTCACTCCACACTATACACACATCTGCCTATCGCTGTCTCTCTCTCTCACTCCACACTATAGACGGTTTTCACCAGCTGCAACCCCACAGCATTTCCTTTTTCTCAACTTCTTCTTCTGTGTTTTATGGCGGTTGGCATCCTTAAATGTTGCATTATTACCGCCACCTGAATTGTATCAGCTTCACAGTGCTATCTATTGACAGTGTCCACTTTCTCAGCTGTTCAGGGGAAAACACTGACATAGCCTACTTCTATTTCTATTTTTTATTTTTTTAAATGTAAAGATAGGCCTATGCGTGCAATAACGTACTGATAGTCAGCTTACTCTGTAACATGTAGCTTTTATTGGCCTCTCAGGCTAGCTCCGTGGACCAGACAACAACACTTCCTACTACCCAGCGTGTGCACGTCTTTCCGACAGGGGTGGTTGTTATGGCAACTATCAACAACAACAACAACAACAACAACAACTACTAACTACTACAATACATAAAGACCGAAATAGGCTACGTTGTTAATGTGTCTGTCAGAGACACGGCCTAACGTTAACATTTAATATGAGCCGAATATCAGCCTGCGCTCAGCTATGTATGCTGGAAGTAAACCGGATATTCAGGTGGGTTGTGATGGTTGTTATTGTTGTCAAGTTAAAACCGTCTATACACACATCTGCCTATCGCTGTCTCTCTCTCTCACTCCACACTATACTCACTCTGCCTCTTTCTCTGGAGATGAAAAGGACAGCCCGCTCCGCCGCCATTGATTTACTCACAAGAGAGAGAAGCGCTTTCATCCCCAGCCGTCCTTGACTCTATCTCCACAGTTTATTGAGGTCTCTAATGAAGGAGGTGAGAGTGTAAGAGGCAATAATAGACTCTTGAATGGCACATATAGGCCTGTCTGTGTGGGTGGGGGGTTTCCATAGGGTCTGGCAGTGGCAACCGCTGCAGTGTGTGAGAGATACTCAATGTGATACAACACCATGAGCAAGAAGACTACTAGGCTACTACTACTAGGACCACTAGGGCTGGGTATCGGTACTTGAAATAACCCAGTACCAAAGTAGTATCGAAACTTCTCCAGCCACGATAAATGCATCCGATCCTTTTTCTATACAGATCTAGACAGGGCCGCTGCTGGCCATTTGGGTGCCCTAAGCGTAATTGTTTTGTGGTGCCCCCCCCCCCCCCCCCCCCCCCCCCGTAAAACTTTCAATAACTGTCAAACATAAGACTGCAAAATCATTAATTATGAACGATACTAGTGTATCTCACATTTCATTACATGTGGCAAACAAACAATTGTTAGAATTACTGTACATGTCAGCAAACAAGTGATTGTTAAACTGTACATGCAAGCAGGGGCAGACTGGGATCATAATTCAGGCCGGGCATTAGATACCAAGCAGGCCAGGCCGATACAGGCCGACGTGCGTGCCGGCGTCCGAAGGGCGGCGGGGAAAAATTTGGGCTGTTTGAAGCCCAATTTGGGCCGTTTGAAGCCCAATTTGGGCCGTTTGAAGCCAGATTTGGGCCGTTTGAAGCCAGATTTGGACCGTCTGAAGCCCGATTTGGGTCGTTTGAAGCCAGATTTGGGCCAGTTGAAGCCAGATTTGGGCCGGTTGAAGCCAGATTTGGGCCGCTTGAAGCCCAATTTGGGCCGTTTGAAGCCCACTTTGGGCCGAGTCCAATTTTACAATGAGATGCACCCACTTTAACCCTGAATAAAGTAATAAAACCACTAGTAAACCAGTAGGCGGCGCCTGGCCTGCTGTTCAGTGAGTGGCCTGACTGAGGGCACCAAAAAAAAAAAAAAAAAAAAAAATTTGGTGCCCTCAGTCACATGATGCCCTACGCAGTCTGCGTACTCTGCGTAATGGGGTGCGGCGGGCCTGGATCTAGACAAAAAAAAGTGATGTTGATTTAATGGCAACGCTAGCACAGCAGCTACACGTCCATACAGTCTGTGGTGGTGAACTGGAGGCGTGGTGTGACGGAGTTGAACTGGAGGCGTGGTGTGGTGTGACGGAGTTGACAGTTCAGCGTGCCGAGATGCCACCAAAACATAAACGGGTATTGAATGACGTACCCTATTGATATATCGGTATCACTTTAAGGATACTTGTATTTGGTACTGGTATCGTAATTTTATAAACGATACCCAGCCCTGGCTAACACCCACACACCAGTCGAACACCTTATACCTTGCCAACACACACACACACACTCCGCCAGGTCCAACATACATCTGATTCACCATCCACTCTCTCTCTCTCTCTCTCTCTCTCTCTCTCTCTCACACACACACACACACACACACACACACACACACTCCGCCAGGTCCAACATACATCTGATTCACCATCCACTCTCTCTCTCTCTCCCTCTCTCTCTCTCACACACACACACACATGCCAGATGGCCATTCAAACATCCGAACATGTACATAAGCAAAGTTGCAGCATGGTTACTAAATTTACTTCTTACTCAGAGGCAGAAACTTACACATACACACAATTTCTCACATAAACACACATACTGCACACACAGCCAAAACTGCCGTTCT
>NC_139642.1:51918201-51920701 GCF_964638095.1 Poromitra crassiceps | reverse complement strand
TTCCCCCCCACCCCTAGTACTGTACAGTCCACATCATGTACTGTACAGTCCATCATGTAGCCTACTGTACAGTCCACATCTGTTCAGTTATGATTATTTGTATTTGGGGGCTTTGGCAATAATGTTCCCTCAGCCTCCTGCCTGCAGTAAAACACATTAAGCTGTAACTGAATTGCACTGAACTGACCTGAACTCCACATAGACAGAAGCCACCTGGTCGGCAGAATAAAACGTTTCTGCAGTCCACTGCCTATCACGTTTCTAGATACGTGTGTGTGTGTGTGTGTGTGTGTGTGTGTGTGTGTGTGTGTGTGTGTGTGTGTGTGTGTGTGTGTCTGATAAACGTGTTTGTGGACATCAGGTGTCCTTATTCTGTGTAAACTGAGGTTACTCCATCCCAACCCCTTCTTTTTACATTGTCTTAGCATTTGAGTGTGATTGTGTGTGTGTGTGTGTGTGTGTGTGTGTGTGTGTGTGTGTGTGTGCGTGTGTGTGTGTGTGTGTGTGTGTGTGTGTGTGTGTGTGTGTGTGTGTGTGTGTGTGTGTGTGTGTGTGTGTGTGTGTGTGTGTGTGTGCGCGTGTGCGTGTGCGTGTGCGTGTGCGTGTGTGTGTGTGTGTGTGTGTGTGTGTGTGTGTGTGTGCGTGCGTGGGCAGGAGGAGGAGGTGGGGGCTTATTCAGGATAAAGGTGTGTCAGCGGGGGGAGCGTGCTGCCCCCACACTCCTTCTGTCACTGGCCCTCAGCACCGGAACATCCCTTCTGCGTGTGTGAGGGCTCCTGTCCAAGGATGGCTCCGGCTCGACGCCAGCTGACCCGCCATGAACCATGCTCTATTGATAAACCTTGGCAAATGAGAGAGAGAGAGAGATGGATGGTATGTATGGAGTCCATACATACCCAGGGCAGACTTGCCAAAAATGCTAATAAACAGCTTAAATTTTGAAAAATGGAAAGATCATCTTCGTCAGTCCCTGTCCATGCTGGTCAATGCCCATGTGCAGTTTCATATTGATTGAGGGGGAAATGGATGCAGACAGAAGGACGGACAGAGTTTCCTCATGTTATAGTCAGGTATGTACAGTGTACAGGTATATCTGCCGTTTGAGGGACTTTATGCTATATTTGAGGGACCCATGGAGCATTAATTTTTAACATGGGTGGTCCCAGTAAGAATTGACCCTTGACCCTGAGAGTGTTAGTGTCATGCTCACCTCACTGAGCCACAAGAGTACAGAGCCATTGTTTATAATCAGTTCTTATATGAAAGTATAAACATTAAATAAGTAAGGGGATAATCAACTCCTAGGTGAGCGTTAAGCGTTTTAATGCACGACGTGGAGGCGAAGAACCACCCTAACCACCACCCTCTGCGAAGTGCAGCGGATGAATTTAGAACATGTGATTAAACTTGAGCTGGACTACGTGTGTGCGTTAAACGGTTTTAACGCACACCTGCCGGCCAATCAGAAGCCAGCATTCATGCAGACCATGGTATAACAGCCATTAGGAAACTATCCGAGGCACTGACAACAATGCTATGTGGATGGTTACTCACAAACTGTTCACAGCGTGTGCAGCTAGCTACCATTACAGAGCCACACGCTGGGTTTGTGGAAATAGAAGAGATGAAATGCAAGACGACAGCTGCCAGGTGGAGACAAGTGAGCGTACAGTGGGATGCAGGGAGAGATGGAGAGAAAAGGCACAGTAAAGCCTCCAGGGAACAGGTATTGATGGAGGCTAAAGGTGAAGCTTTAATAAAGGATTACCTGGTCAGCCATAGCACCAGGCTTGTTTACGTGGCTGGACAGAGCAGCTGACAGACCCCACAGCCTGAAGAGGAACAGCACAGCGCTTCTGTACCCATTTAACATTGAGGATTGACTTCATTATGGTGAGAAGAATCCTTGTTCTCACTCGTAAAACCTGGGTTATAATGTATAACCTGTGAAAAAGACAATTATGCGCACATCCAAAAAACGTACAGGTGCTGGACAAAAGGTAACTATAACAAAAAAGATAAAGTCAGCACACTGAGGCTCCATCAATGGTTTTTTATTTGCAACGTTTCGATCTTCACAGGATCTTCGTCAAGCAATGAGTGAGGCAGTGAAAGGCATGACTTACATACAGGCAGGCAGTCATCAGCCTAAATCAGTGGCACCTGCTGCTCCCAACACAAGGGAGGGGGCCAGAGTGGCATTCACACATACATGAAAGAGTATGGAAACTAGAGAGAAAGAAAAAAACACAAGCAGAACCTGACATGTGGCCACCTGGTTGAAAAATAGTATATGTAAGGGATAATGTATAGACGGTTTTCACCAGAGTGCAACCTCACAGCACTTCCTTTTTCTCAGCATTCGGCAAACTGCAGAAATATTCACTCGACATCGTTACTTTTGTTTTCGCTGCTCAGCTGTATAGACGGTTTTCACGGAATGGTCAGTCCTGCACTTGAATGTTTTTTTTTCTTTTATGTCCATAGCAAACACTGCAAC